>NC_142759.1:23134804-23497148 GCF_054948205.1 Urtica dioica subsp. dioica | reverse complement strand
CAGCGGAAGCAATAAAATTATGCTAATAACAGCTAATTAAAACATGGTTATTTATACAAGATCTAGATCTACGTTATTTAATGAGAGTAACCAATATGTCAAGCAACCGATGAGAAAGACAAGTTTAAGAAAAGTTACAGTTTTTGGCTCACGAACCGAAAGCTTTCACAATCCGTCTTCGTCTTGAACGTACAAGCCTCCACACGATCAGATTTGGAACTCCTCCTTCAAGGACTCGATGTGATGACACCAAAGTCTTTCGAAACGTAATCTCCGAGGAAGATAAGACAAATGAATGGGCAACGTTGTATCTCACTAGATCTGGAAACGGGGTATTTTTCGATCTTTCTATCTTATTTCTAAGAATGGAATTGAAGCAGTTCCGAGGAAAGAAGGAATCAAAAGCACACAGCCACAAAGGAGAGGTTTTGGCCGTTTTTATCAGTTAGTGCTCGGTCAAATTTTGCTTCTCATCCACCATCTATTTATTACAGTTCAAAAATGTATCTTATAGAATATTCCAGAATATTCTAGAAAATATTATATCCTTTTATTATATTCACTCTAGTGGATTAAATCTCAGCCCTTGGATCTCAACAAGTGAATCCTATTTTTCCACTCATTCGTCAGATAAGTATATAGGATTTTATTTTATACAACAGTATCAAATATTTGCTGTTGAGAAAATTTAGGAACATATAGTCTAAATATTAGGAGAGAATATAGGACAACCATATTTCCTATATTTTCTCCTTCAATTTAGGAACAAAAAACAGAAAAAGAAAAAAAAAATACTGGTTCAACAACGAGTACAAAAATCGCCTACACCAAGGTAAGGAGGCCCAAATTTTTGCTTTTTCAAGGCCCAACAGCTTTAAACCCGTTTAACACATATTTACTTGTCTAACAATAAATGTAAAGTTTATTTACTTGATCTAGCAACAAATAAACAGCATTGCCATAAATATTTATTTAATTCCCAAAATACCCTTTTTGGAATTAATGCTGTCAATCACTATTACAGCAAGTGCTTTTATAATAATAAAACATATTATTATAGTAACGTTCTTATCCGCTTTTATCGAAGCCGAATCGGGGACGATTGACCTAGTAGTAGAAGCTTAACAATCTCGATAAAAGACAAAATATTCTTTTCTCTTTTTAAATCGAATTGTCTGTCTCTTTCAATACTCCACCGTGTAATCCAAGAATGAATCCTTTGTAATACTAGAATTATATTTATTCATCGTGACGATGGTCCACTGATTTAGTCAGTACGTGATCATGACCCTCCAAGTTCTGCCCATATCGAGATAGGTCAATTTGTTCCGTTATACCTTTCTCGTTACATATAAGCCCTAAGCATCGTTGCTACCGTAGAGAAAGATTCAACCGAACGTAAGAAAACATCGGAAGTGTGCCCAATCAATCGGTTCTGGAATCAACCCTTAAGTGAGAGAACATTTACCTTCTTTCAAGAAGGCTGGATTCCGTATATGTAAAAACCCTTTCTTCTACAATCATGCCCCGACTTCCCAAGACACCTATTTGATCAGCGCTTACTAGCCTTTAACGTGATGAGTCAAATAAGCCGGTAACATGATCTAGAAGTCCATGATTACTTTAGGATATTAGATCAAGCGTCACTATGACCATCGTAAGTGGCCTCGGCTAGTGCATCGTAACAGTCCTTAAACGACGCATCTATACTCTGTCCAGGTCGTACATCTTCTGCAGGTGAATAATGCTCCCACTGAGTGTTCAATCTTCACTCATGTTCCACATATATGACTTTAGATAAGACTTTCCAGGCGCATATCAGTCATCGACCAAGTTTTAGTTCACCGCCCGATCTCGGATGCCCAACTTGCGATTTAGTTTGATACGAGACCATGGATGTAGTATTTATTGATTCTGAACGTTATCATACCTCAACCCACTAACCATATGATGCTAATAATGTAATTTTTTTATCTTATTTAGTAATCATCATCTTCTAGTGGGCAATATTTCTAACAATCTCCCACTTTGATCAGAGAAGATAAGTTACCATGAGCCAATTTATTCGTAGCCGTCATAGAGATAGTTCCAGAAGTTTTTACCCAGGATTGGGATTCCCATGGATTCTCAATTTTATCATACTCCTCAAATTATGTCGATTCGACTTACATCCCAAATATATATCCATAGTCCAAGCTAACATGCAAGTGTTCTTGACTTACCTCTTAAGGTCAAGTCATATCGTTCTTAGTAAATCAATTTACTTTAGAACACTTTAACACTTTGTATGCTTTAGACTATACACCGAACTTTATATATAAAGATACGAAGTTACCCTGTTCGTTGGTGTACATCTATTCGTGCCTTCAACAATTTGCACTGTTGCATGCTCAGATCTCATCACCAATAATCATAGTGTGATTAAATATGTTTCAATAAGAACTTTATTGACTTTTCCCATTACTTGGTTATTTATTGTGCATCGTTGTTAGTCAAGTCATATTCAATATACATGACTTTAAGAATTTACAATTAAATAATTATGTATCTCTTTATTTTCAGAATATCACAGTGATTACAACACTCGTTAGTATTCTCAGAAATTTGACGTTGTCAAAAAGGGCTAATTTATAGTCCTTTTGTTGACAATGTCCTTAGGCTCAATTTTGAGTTTATACCTTATCGCAATAAGTCTGTTTGAGACATTTATGGAACGAGCTTGTCGTTTATAAACCTCAAGTTTCAGAAATTGTTTTAGCTCAGTCAATCGTGTCATCATTAAGTGTATTACTAAAGGTAATAAGTATCTCAATGACACGTGTATAAAAAATAACACACATCGATCATTCCAAGAATATCGATTATAACAAAAATCCACAAGCCATCATGATTAGTTGTTGATTTTTAAAAATCTACCTTTTAATTATAAAAAGTATAATAGTTCCTAACTACTTAGATGCAATATCAAACAAGTCAACATAACATGCTCCTCAAAGGACAGTTCATCTTATTTTAAATAAGATCCTAAATGAACTGGTTCGTGGTATCATAGAGAAGAGCAACATCGTTGCCAATGTCTCTTCTCAAGGGCTCAATCCCTCAATTACCATTCCGCTTGGTTAAGGCTCCAACACATTCATTGTTCAATTTATAGATCTCTCAAATCCTTCAAGCTAATAGCTTCACAGATTGATCTACTAAATTTGGGTTTAATGACTTAAGACAGGTTAGATTGATCTTTATTAATAAAGATCAATTCTTTCATTGAAGGAAAGATGTTGTTGATGATTAAAGACAAGGATCCATTAATGGATGCCTTCAATTTAATGGCAACTAATGCATACTTCCATTTATTGTACAATTTAATAGCTTATTAGATTCAATTAGGAATCTCATCATGAATGATGCATATAATCCTGTGAAGGATTATGCTATCTTAATTTTGTTCAATAGCGGCAAGATTCTAATTAAAGATGCTCCCACTTATTTATTGATTATTTATGGCAAGTCAATAATTAATTACACTTCCATTCATATTATTGTCATGATAGCAATATTAATCCATTTTAAAGGATTCCATCATAAATGATGGTAAAAGTCATGTGAATGACATTACTTTCATTATATTGTTCAATAATGGTGAGATTCTTTTAAAGATGCTCTCATTTACACTAATGTAAATTTCATTTTCTGATGGGAAAGAGTATCCGGTGTGACATGTCGCACCTAAATGGGCATTGAGTGCAACATGTCGCACCGAATACCTTTCCATAAAACAAAAAATTTCGCTCATTTTAAGTGGTATTAGGTGCGACATGTCGCACCTAATACTATCCGGTGCGACATGTCGGACCTAAAAGTTTTAAAAATTTTAGGCTGGCTTAAAATCCCTCCTCTTATTTTCACTGTCTTGAATTGAATTTTTTTTAGTATCCGGTGCGACGTGTCGCATCTAATGCTCATTTAGGTGCGACATGTCGCACCCAATACACTCAACAGGTGCGACATGTCGTACCTGATAGTATTAAATTAAAATTATAAACTACCGCTCTTTCTTCTTCTTCTTCTTCTTCTTCTTCTTCTTCTTCTTCTTCTTCTTCTTCACATAGCCTCTCTCTCTCTCTCTCTCTCTCTCTCTCTCTTTCTCTCTCTCTCTCTCTCTCTCTCTCTCTCTCTCTCTCTCATCCTTCTGCTCGTCGCCCCTCCTCCGCGCCGGAGCTCGCCGTTCACACGTTGTCAAGCACGATCTCCTCCTTCGAGACCTCCACGCGCCGAGCACCTCCGCCGCTCAAGACCGCGACCTCTTTTGCTCTCCGACCTCTAACAGAGAACCTTCACCATCCAAGACCACGACGGCCGTGTCTGTCCCGTCACAGCGTCGGTCTCACCCTCGCCGTCCCTAGCCCTAGCCACCCCTCCTCCCTTTCCCTCGCCGGCCTCGCTTTCGCCTTCCCTAGCCCTCGCTAGCCTTGCCTTCGCCGGCCTCATCCCTTGCCGGTCTCAGCCTTCGGCGATCTCGCCCTCGCCGGCCAGCTGAGCCCTCGTTGTAAATTTGAAAAAAAAAAATTAATTAAAATAACGTATTAGATGCGATATGTCGCACCTAATATGCGACACTTTTAGGTGCGACATATCGCACCCGAAGCCTTTAGCGATGGACTTTTGGGTGCGACAATGTCGCACCCGAAGAATTTTTGGGTGCCACATTCTGGGCATCGGGTGCGAATTTCGTCGCACCCAATGCTAATATTTGTAGTAGTGTTATACTTTTGAACAATCGCGGCTAGAATCCTCTAAAGGATGCTCCCACTCAATAATATGATTCTAGTGACTAGGATCCAATAAAGGATACTCCCACTTAATCAATTCTCGTGACTAGGTTCCATTCAAGAAAGCTCTAACTTAGTTATTGAACAAGAGTGTCTAGGTTCTTTATAAAGATCCTCCCACTCAATCATTGTATCATCATCACTAACTTTAAAGTTGTGTTATCTTATTATCTCTTAATCACACAAATCATTTGTCGATATGAGATAATTATTTAGACACTACCAGAGTTCTAAATATTCTTATTATTTCATAAAACACATTTATAACATCAATTTTAATAAAGCAATAAAAGCTAATTAAAATTCTAACAGAGATTATTTAACTTGAATAATATAATTTTGTGCACCAATATAGTTAAGGAACGGAAACACGGTCCTTCGTATTCTATATTCAATTAAGGCTTATGCATTTATGCATATTCAAATATCATAAAGACAATTCGTAAATGAGTAGAGAAATATTTAATGACACATTCATATGTTCATAAATAATGTAATAAAATATAAAGAAAGAAAAGATTCATCCTATCTGAAATAGTCATAGAAGACTACAGTCCTGAAAACCTCGGATTATTTGTGTCACAACTCTCATGTTCAAAAATAAATCCAAAAATGAAAATAATAAAACTAGCGGGAAATTTTAGATCTTGAGCTGGAGCATGAGCTTCTCAATAATTCGGGCTTAAATCCAACATTGCTCAGCAAGCTCACCAACACCATCGTGTTCCTCCAGATCTATTTTGCAACAAGAAAAGAAGTATGCCCATGAATAATTATCCTAAAAAATAATTTTAGGATATCATGAATTTTAAGGTACCATACCAGCATTTTTCTTGCTTTTTTCAAGCTCGGCTATGTACAAAGGACAGTTCCTTTTCCAATGGCCTTCAATGTTGCAGTAGTGGCACTTGCCCACAATTTCACGCTTTTTTTCTTTTCCTTTTCCACTTCTCTTGAAGTTTCTCCTTTCCTTGTCAGCGGGAGCTTTCCCCTTTGAAGTACTAGGACGTGCCTTTGATGACCCAGCTCCAGAAGACACATTCTTCTTAGATTTCGGCAAAGAACTTTTGTCAGCATACAGAGACGATCCTTTGTTCTTTCCTTCACGAGTTATAGATTCTAAAGTCTGTAACTCATTCAATAGATGAGGCAGTCCATACGTCAACTTATTCATGATATAATTCGACGTGAACTGTATGAAGTCACTCGAAAGGGAATTCATGATAATTCCCACCTGAGTGACCTCATCCATCAAAGCCCCATGGAGTTCAGCTTCTGTGAAATAATTAGTCATCTTCATGACATGGTCTCTCACAGGAGTTCCCGTAATCATCCTAGTGTTTGTGCACTTACGGGTGAGTTCAATACGGGCTTGCTCACTCTGCATCCCAAACATTTCCTGCAGCGAGTCAAGGATCTCCAAAGCAGTCTCCTTATCTTCCAACTTTGTTCACAACGTATCAGATATACACACGAGCATGTAGGCTATGGCTTTGTTGTCAGCCACAGTCCACTTGTCAAAATTATCCTTCTGCGATCGGGATGAATTTTATGTCGGAAAAAGAGGTCTCTCTTCAGTGAGGATAAAGTGAATGCTTTCACTCACTAGCAATATTCAGGTTAGACTTTCATTTCGAGAAGTTCTCATCAGTCAGGACGTCTTTCGATAGCAGTGCCATAATAGGGTTTGACATGATTACTAAAATTATACAAGCACACATATATTATCGATATGAAAAGAAACAAGCTATCACTAAGATTTAGGAAAATAAAACATAATGCAACCAAGCACGGGATAAAATACTAAAGAAAAGAACCCAGATTTTATATTCCACGGTAATCCACCAATAGCCACAGTCCGTCTCACTATGGTGGCGTAACGGAGTGCACCTAGTGAAAATCGAGAACCATCTCAGATTAGTGAACAATCGTGGTTCATGACACATCATAACTATCTTCACTAACTACCAATTAATTAGGAATCTTTGACCACATGAGCAACCACCGGTTGGATTCACGCATGAGTCAACCCAACATTTCAGCAGAAAGAGTTTAGCCCAAACGCACTGACTTAGCCAGTACACACCGAATTCAACTCCCCAACCAATCACTAGAGACACAACCTTGTTATTGGAATCAGAATAGCATGTCCTTAGGAGCAAATCACTATGTCTAAAAGATCACCGATCAAGCAGGGATCTTTCATCCTCACGGTGTTCTGACAATGTTGGAGGTCTACGACTCAATATACTTTCAATATTATTATTTTTCTCCTAGCATTAACTTTAATCTAGGTGATCCACTCGAATTATCTAATCATATTAAAAACTCGAGTGTCTCTAAGCTACCTTTAAAAACAATTAAGTTTCGATATAGCTTAGTTATTAGGAATTCGTGACAACTAGTCTTGGTTATCCTAATATTATTCCTTCATGGAAAAGCTTCCAGCGAGGAGAGAAGACATAGTCTTTTAATAACCTCCAAGCTTAGCCTCTTATCAGCTTGGTGACAAAGCTCTCTGATCTGTTCAACTCACGTATTAAAACTATCCTAATCCAATTAGATAATTTAATATAATAAATGAAAACCCATGAGAAGCATAAACCCACAAGACAATTTCTAAGTTATAGCTAACAAGTATGGTTATAAGTAATTAAATAAACAAGCTAGAGCAAGCAAGTATGGTTTGATTCTATTTGATCATTTCCTATTTGATTCTTATAAATCTAACTTGATGAACTCAATCATATTAGTTCATGGATTCATATGACCACATTCAATGTCTCATCGAAAAATAAATCAATTCAAGATTATTTATTTTTCTTAACTTTTTCAAAACTTAATTAATGAAATAAAAAGGCCCATTCAATGTCCTCTAAAAAATAAATCGATAACAAGATCACATATTTTTCATTGTTTTAAAAAAAAAAAAAAATTAGGGTTCGGCCCATATAATTATTTTAAATAAAACATCAAAATTAAATTTTTTTAACAGTTGGGCCTTAGGCCCGCCGGGCTAACGGGATGTGACGTGGTCGAATCCTTGAGCCCACTTGCCAAGATAGGGCTCAACTAGTCAGCTCTTACCAAGAGCCGGGAGGGCTAATGGGCCGAGACCTATTTTCTAAGGAGTAGGCGGTTTATTGACAAGGATGTCAATAAATCGGGTTTCTTCGTCAAAGCGCCATCAGCCGACCTCCATTCGGGCGGAAATTAGGTTAGTCATCTCTTCATACCGTGGGTAGACATCTCTCCGAATTTCACGACCATCGGATTACAACAAGTATTTTAATAAGAATCACAAAAAACTTATACCCTATGAATTTCGGGTTTAACAATAAATCTAAGAAAGCGAGAATCAAATAATATACGATCAAGTCACGAATCACAATTTACATATCAATATACAGAATCGTTAGAATTTCATATCAAAATATAAATCCATTCAAACCAATATTTAATCAAACGAACGAATCATATTAAAAACGTAAATCAACTAGCTCTGATAGCAGTTGTTGGTGATTCACTCGATTAAATGACACCAGAAAACAACCATGATACAGCGGAAGCAATAAAATTACGCTAATAAGAGCTATTAAAACATGGTTATTTATACAAGATCTATATCTACGTCATTTAATGACAGCAAGCAATATGTCAAGCAACCGATGAGAAAGACGAGTTTAAGAAAACTTACAATTTTCTGCTCACGAACCAAATGCTTTTACAATGTGTCTTCGTCTCGAACGTACAAGTCTCCACATGATCAGATCTAAAACTCCTCCTTCAAGGACTCGATGTGATGACACCAAAGTCTTTCGAAACGTAATCTCCAAAGAAGATAAGACAAATGAGTGAGCAACGTTGTCTCTCACTGGATCAATAAACGGGGTGTTTCCGATCTTTCACTCTTATTTCTAAGAATGAAATTAAAGCAATTCCGTGGGAAGAAGGAAGCAAAAGCACACGGTCACAAAGGAGAGGTTTTGGCCGTTTTATCAGTTAGTGCTCGGTCAAATTTTGCTTCTCATCAGCCCTCTATTTATAGCAGTTCTAAAAAGTATCTTATTGAATATTCAAGAATATTCTAGAAAAAATTATTTCATTTTATTGTGTTCACACTAGTGGATTAAATCTCAGCCCTTGGATCTCAACAAGTGAATCCTATTTTTCCTTTCATCCGTCAGATCAGTATCTAGGATTTTATTTTACACAACAGTATAAAATATTTGCTATTGAGAAAATTTAGAAAAATATATTCTCCTAAATATTCTCCTAATATTTAGCCTAAATATTATGAGAGAATATTTGACAATCATATTTCCTATATTTTCTCCTTTAATTTTTACTTGATCTAGCAACAATTGCCATAAATATTTATTTAATTTCCAAAATACCTTTTTTAGAATTAATGTGTCAAATACTATTACGGAAAATGAGATTATAATAATAAAACATATTATTATATTAACGTTCTTATCCGCCTTTATCGCATCCGAATCGGGGACGATGGACCTAGTAGTAGAAGCTTAAGAATCTCGATAAAAGATAAAATTTCCTTTCTCTTTTCAAATCGAATTATCTAAGTCTCCTTCAATACTCCACCGTGTAATCCAAGACTGAACTCTTCTTTAATATTAGAATTATATTTATTCATCATGACGAGTGTCCACTGATTTATTCAGTACGTGATCATGACCCTCCAGGTTCTGCCCGTATCGAGATAGGTCAATTTGTTCCGTTATACCTTTCTCGTTACATATAAGCCCTAAGCATCGTTGCTTCCCCAACGAAATATTCAACCGAATGTAAGCCAACTTCAAAAGTGTGCACAATCAATCGGTTCTGGAATCAACCCTTAAGTGAGAGAACATTTACCTTCTTTCGGGAAGGCTGGGTTCCGTATTTGTTAAAACACTTTCTTCTACAATCATGTCCCGACTTCCCAAGATACCTATTTGATCAGCGTATTACTAGCCTTTAACGTAGTGAGTCGAAGAAGCCGGTAACATGATCTAGAAGTCCATGATTACTTCAGGATATTAGATCAAGCGTCAGTGTGACCATCATAAGCGACCTCGGCTAGTGCATCGTAACGTCCTTAAACGATGTATCTATCCAAACCAAAGCTTGTTCAGGCCGTACACCTTCTGCAAGTGTATAATGCTCCCACTGAGTGATCAACCTTCACTCACGTTCCACATATATGACTTTAGAAAAGACTTTCCAGGCGCTATCAGTCATCGACAAAGTTTTAGTTCGCCGCCCGATCTTGGATGCCCAGCATGCGATTCAGTTTGATACGAAGACTATGGATGATAGTTGTTATTGATTCTGAATGTTATCAGACCTCAACCCACTAATCATATGATGCTAATAATGTAACTTCTTATCTTATTTAGTAATCATCATCTTCTAGTGGGCAATATTCCTAACAGGATTCCAATAGCTTCATATGCTTTCCGATAGATTCAGGTGCTTTAATATATTTTTTTCTATTTCTTAGGACTAATTTAATAATAAATTGGTGTTTTTTTATATGACAAATTGACGTTCCTCTATGAGAAGAACTTTGTGGGACGAAGCACATACCACGAAGGAGAAATTTACCGATCTTGATCTAAACGATCTACTCATAGAGACTCCGTTCGAGCGATTTTTTAAGAGAAGCACGCTCAACTTTTCGCTGGTACTCATACACGCTCTTCTTCTCCGTAAGGTTAATTCAAAGATATGGGGAGAAATACAATTCGGATTGGGATAAAAACAAGTGAGATTTTCACGGCTCGAGTACGCTTTGATACGCGGCTTACCATGAATGAAGGTCCGACGGCGGCTGAGCAAGAACACCACAAGAGTGATAGGCTGATAACATATCACTTGAATACCTGAACAATGCTTTCAAGCTTGGTCTTTGCATGTTTGTTATGAGATATCTCATTGGATTAGAACACAACAAAAGAATCAACGATAAAAACCTTTATATGGTTGAAGACATACCGTTATTCTATAATCTGTTTTAGGAAAATATCACATGGGCCGAGACTTATGCATCGCTCTCGGTGAATTTGTCGTACTACAATGCAACTTCCAAAATAAGTTGGAGAAATAGAATGTTGTGCAAAAGTATGCCAAATATTCGTTAACGAAAAATTTGCACGCCTTTCAGTACTGGCCATACGAGGCTATCCCAGAGAAATTCAACAGTTCGCTAAGAACGCCGATATTCGAGTACTGAAGATGCATTCATGGTCCAGCACCCGAGTCGTCACCAGCAAAGACGTCAAGAAGATTCTAGTAAAAAAACGGTAACTACTTTGAACTTAAATACCTTAACATCACTAATATTGAAATATTTATAAAGTATGTTATGTTGTAGTTGGGCGTTCTTCAGATGTTGAGACCACGGACCATAGAGATCGAATTTCACAAGTTGCTTGTGATGCAACTCAGTCAATCTCTCTATCTGAAATAAGGCGATGACGTGGTTGAGCCATGTAATATTGAGGAGGAGGTTGACCTAGCAGTGTCAACCGCAAAAGAAGCTGGTATATTCAGACATGCCGAAGAGGACGAAGAAGAAGACTTGTGGACTGAGGAAGACGACGATGAAGAACAAGTTTCAAATACTCCGCGAGTTCCTCGTTAGGTATATTTATTAATCCATAACTATTTTATTCATTAATGAATTATTAGTGTATTTATTAATCAATTATTAGTTTATTTACTAAAATTTATTCATTTCAACCTGAACGTGTTTCGGCTCGTTCTAAAGCTCCCGCTCGTTCTTGCAAGTCTGGAATACGAACGGTGGTAAACTAGAGAGAATGATGCGGGAGCAGGTATAAATACTTTTATTACGAAATTAATTCCTTAATCATTAGTTTCTATAAATCATTATTATGTTAATAACACATTTGATGTCTTCAACTTACAACTTACGATTTGGGAGAGGGTCAACTACGTCTTCGAGGATGTCATCCTCGTCCTCCTTCTTCTCAGCTGCCATCCTCTTCTCCAAAGCCGCCTTCTTCTCAGCTAGCATCTTCTTCTAAGCCGTCATATTCTTCTCTGAAGCCGTCATCTCCTCAGCCGCCATCTTCTTCTTCGAAGCGTAGTTGTTCACGACGCGATGCTCCATCGGATAAAACACTCTCTCTTATTAAGCCATTTCTGAAGAAGCGCGAAGGTTACTCACAACGAACGCTATCTCAACAAAAGCATCACCGGAAAGATACATTCTCGTACAATTTCACTGACCCGATGCGGCATAAATACCACTACTACAAAAAAGGCCTTTAGAGTCGCTTCTAAATGTCAGTCGCTTCTAAAAATTAGAAGCGCCACTTTTAGAAGCGACATGTCGCCTCTAGAGTCGCTTCTAGAACAAAAATTTGCACCAAAAATGGGCCCGCGAAATGGAAGAAAGGGTTTAGAAGTGACTATTAAAGCGGATTGTCGCTTTTAGAAGCGACAATACGCTTCAAGCGACAATACGCTTCTAAATCTTTCCCACATTTCGCTAGCAATATTTAGAAGCGACTTTAGAAGCGTGTTGTCGCTAAAAGTGCTGTTTTTTAAATTTTTTAATTTATTTTAATTTAATTTAATTTCTAAAAATATGAAATTAAAAGTTTCATTTATACCAAAATACGTAGTAATATAACTAATTAAAAGTTTAAACAAAATAAAAACGAAATGTAATCTGTCTTAACATAATAAAATGTCTAAATAAGAAATCATTAAGCTCAACGTCGTCCGCATGAGGTGCATCTTCCACCTGGTCTATATACGAGCTCATCAGGGTCGGGGCCACGACTTCCTCTACTTGCTCGAGGGATGATGATGGAGGATCCTTAGGTGATCCTCGACGTCATGCATCTGGGGTGCGCTCGGATGTACGGGGGGAGCTCGATATCGGCGACCCATAACGGCTTGCAATCTGGCTCAACCTCGATGCAACCTCTAGGTCGAACGCTCCTCTAGAAAATGCGTCATACGCACCAACTAGGTCTCTCACTGCTTCCCGGAGCGTAGACATCTCTTTCCCCTGGACTTGAGCTGATGAAGGTCCAGCATCGATATCGTAAGCATGGCCTCTAGCTGATCCGAACGAGGGATCAATAGACCTATCCATGTAGCTCAATCACGTCACGTGCCGAGAACAATAGTCAAGGCAGCCTCATCCATAGTGTCTTGGCTCGGGGATTCCCTTTGCGCCTCAGCTTGTCGTCGTATATCAGCTACCTGATCTATGATTCGGGCTTGCATACAATAGTACAAAATTAATTGCATTAATTGAAAACATGAAACGTTACTGAAAATGAAATAAAACTTACATAGTATTGTCTAGCAGCAAGCGTAGTCCATTCCCCGTGAGTTGTTTGATGGAGTCACTCCCATGCAACGAGCGGACTAAGCATTAAACCATTAGCATGCCTCTACAAAAGTTGATAACGATTTATTATACTTGTTAAATAAGTGGAATAAGTTATACTTTTTTGCTTGGTTGGCTTTGTTTTGTCGAGACGTTTTCAGCAAAATAATATTATTACAAGTTAGAAAACTGGCCAAATGGAGGTATGCACTTGCATTTCTCGGATCCTCTATACTCAATCTGACATGTCTTTGATAAGCTTTTTTTATCAAAGATGTTCAGATTGAGTAAGAGGATCCGAGAAATGCAAGCACAAACCTCCACTTAGTTAGTTTTCTAACTTGTAACAATATTATTTGCATAATATGTACAATAATTGTTACCTTGAAGTCAACGGTATCCATTCTATCAATGCAAACCATTCACTCATGACACATCAAATCCTTCTTCTATCATATCGTATATCTGCGGTTAGAAAAATATTATAGAATGATGAGTATCATGATGATATGGTTCATCGTCATAATATCAACTTTATGTATACATACCTTTTTCGCAAACCAGACTCTAAATTCTTTCCTATACGCCTCCTCAACATTGGGCCAACCTTCGGATACCATGAGATCCTAATGATCAGTGTTTTTTAAAATATTCATCATTTTTCAGAATCATTATGAAAAATTATTGATTAAGTCAAACTTACATCATGTATACATCAAATTATTGACTAAAAAACAAAGAGCTCGAGGGCTTGAACGACTTCATTCGAGGCATCTTCAAAATACCTTGCCACAATGCCAAACCTTCTTCCACAACATATGCCTCAGCGATAGAGCCTTCTGGTTTAGCTCTATTTCTCACAAAATGCTTTAACGTTCCCAAGTATCTCTCAAATGGATATCTCCATCTCATATGCACCGAACTACCTTCGAGAGCTTCCTCAGGTAAATGCATCGTCACATGAACCATGATCGTGAAAAATGCAGGCGGAAATATGATTTTCAACTTACACAAGATCTCAACGACCGCATCTTGTGCTTTCTCAAAATCTTCCACTCGTGAGGTTCTGGAACACATGAGCTAACAAAATTACCCAGCTCTGCGATAGCCTCCTGAATTTGCTTCGGGACATAAGGACCGATACCCACAACCAACAACCTTTACGAGATCACGTGAAGGTCATGGGTCTTCAACCCCGTCACATTTCCATCAGCAATGACATTTTTCTTCAAATTTCCAACAAGTCTGTCGGGAAACTTCACAGACTTCAGAAACTCAGCAAATTACTTCATTTGCGTCAGCGTCAGAACATAAGAAGCTTGCGGTTTGAACCCACTTTTTACTACGCTTCTCCAGCTGTAAAGTAGACTTGATTTTCAAGTCTTCCAAATTCCGTCTCGCTTTCTCGGTGTCCTTATCCTTCTCGTCAATACTGAGCAATGTCCCGAGTAAATTTTCGCACACATTCTTCTCTATGCATCACATCCAAGTTGTGCTTCAACGTCAACTCTAACCAATATGGCAACTCATAGAAGACAATTTTCTTGGTCCAATTTAGTTTTCTCTCGCCTCTCTTTCGTTTAGGATCTCGAGAACGCTTGTCTGGTATCGTATCGGGAAGATTGTTCGGCTATTCGATTATCTGACTCGCGGTCAACCTCTTTGGAAGCCTCTTTTTCTCAACGCGCATTTTATAGTGACCATTGCACTTTCTCATCCGGTGAGAATCTGACGAGTACTAACAATGTCGTAATACACGACTCTGTTTATGATAGGCAACGGTGGCGTGTCTATGGCACATGTGGGGCATGCAAGATACCGTTGTTCACTTCATCCTGATATACTGCCCCGTGCCGCAAAATCATTGATCGTCCAAAAGAGTGCGACCCGAAATTGAAAGACTTCATTGTTATCAGCCTCATCTTGCAATCGGACGCTGTTGTCCACAACTCTTTCAGTTCTTCAACAAGTGACTGCAAGAACACATCAATGTCTTTTCCATGCGACTTCGGGCTTGGAATCAGAAGCGTCGACATCAAGTACTCAGACTTCGTGCAAATCCAAGGTGGCAAATTTTACGCGGTCAACATCACCGGCTACATGCTATAAGACAAACTCATCTACTTTAGTCGCATACGGGGCAAATGCCAGCGGTTTTCAATCCCTTCCAAAACAAGACGCAATCATTCACGCACACATTGATCATCTTGTAGCCCATGCGGAACCGCTTCAACTTCGCATTTGCCTCGTAGTGCTTCTCTGGAATTCTGTTTCCAGCAGGATGCAACTTCCTCAAAAGCTGCAACAATTCAGTGAACGACCTGTTCGTTCAATAGTTCTCGACTTTTCTGTGCATCAACGAAACCAAGAATGACAAAAACAAGAACTCTTTGCAACCAAGGTATAACTCTGCTTTCAACTCGACGAAGAGATCCTCAATGTTCTCTTCTTCGCGCACTTCATTCGAGTTCTAGTCGACGAAATCATCATAATCATCGTGATTCATGATATCGTGAATGACGTCGTGTAATCCAATAACGTCTCGCTCATTCTCAACAGTTGCTTTTTCTTCAGCAATGATGGCATGTCGTGGCTCGCCGTGATGATACCATTGAGTGTAGTACGGAGTAAATCCATTAGATAAAAGATGCACCTGAACAACTCCTATATGTTGGGAAATTACATTGTTGCAACTACGAAAAAGACACTTGACTTTGCTATCACTATAAAGTTGGAAACGCGTCGTACGGATAAACTCATTCACGCAATACTGAGCTTCAGGGGAGGCGTTGCGGTGGAAGTGTGGTTGGAGGTGGTCGGAGGTGGTGGTGGGGGAGGGATGGTGGTCGAAGAAACAAAAAAAAAGGAAATAGAGGTGGTGGTATGGTGGCGACGGAGCTTCAGGGGAGGCATTGCGGTGGAAGTGTGGCTAGTGGTGGTGGCTCGGTGGTGGCTGTGGTCTTGCGCTCTGTGGTGGCTCTCGAAGTTGAAGATTTTGGCTCGGTGGTGGCTCAGTCGGGGAGAGAGAGAGAGAGAGATGGTGGTGGCGCGCGAGGCTCGATGGTGGCTCGGTCGGAGAAGAGAGAGAGAGAAAGGAAGATATGTGAAATGAAGAAGAAGAAGAAGAAGAAGAAGAAGAAGAAGAAGAAATCACGCGATATAATCCGTGTGACCTAGATTATAAGCGACATTAGAAGCGGCTAGTCGCTTCTAATTTTAACATACCACAAAGCGTCGTCGTTTTTGTTAACATCTGAAAATTTTGGCAGAAAAAACAAAAACAAAAAATTAAAATTTTGAGAGCTTAGAAGTGACATGTCACTTCTAATTGGCTAATAAAATTTAGAAGCGACTTGTCGCTTCTAATCTCAACAGTATGACTTTTCAAGGCAAAATGTTTTTATTTCCATTGAATAGTTTAGAAGTGACTAGTCACTTCTAATTGACAAATGTCGCTTCTAATTCCAAGCATCGCTTCTAAAAGTCATTTTTATGGTAGTGCACTCAGGAGAGCAACTATCGTCAGTCAAACCCTTGAAGGAACAAAACTTGAGCTCTTTAATGCATTTGCCAAGTGGGTGATGACGAATAAATATAACGGAAAATTCTTGGATAAAGTTTATGTCAAGATCGTTGACGTTACTATCGACTTCTTCAAGGTGATTTTGGAGAACGGAAAATGGCTAAGCGATGAGGTATGTTGAATTAATTTATATTTGAATAGGTATTTTAATTAAAAAGTTAATGAATATGTTTATTATTTCATACACATTCACATCATATTGATGTTATTCCACATATGCTTCGAAGACGCCAAAGACAATTCGCCAAGTATTATCAAGACATTAGTATCATGGATACTCGATGTGTCCAAAACGTGTACGGTCAATATACAAAGGAAGAAGAGAACAAGAAAATAGCCGCCGAAGAAGGCACGGAGCTCGTGATCATGGAATGGGATCAGAAATCCGTGTTGAACTCGATGATTGGCTACAAAGACAAAGATGTCTTTTCATGGAAACGTGTGCGAGAGATATTATTCGTAGTCAACTTCAAGAACCTTTTTTGGTTCACCTTCTGGGTCGACTAAGAAGAGTGGACCATCACCGTACTAAACTGCTAGAAGGACCTCGCCAAGATGAAATCACATTCACCCGCTTTCACCAAGTTCATTGAGGTTAGTAAAATTCAAAGTATTACTTGAACTTGTTATCTTGTTATTGTTATTTACTAACGTTACTTTAATAATGCAGAATTGGAGTCGAGCTTTACCTACGGTTATGGAAGCATCAGGATTGTTCGACCATAGGGCAGAACGAGGGCTAGTTGGAAGCAAAGTTCGACTTCCACCATTCACATGGCTAATCGGCCAAAACGTTCCACAGTGTATAGTCAGGTAAGAAAATTGTATACTTTTTTAGCGTCTTTTGTTATTAACATTTTTTTTTATTGTTTTTCAATGGTGATTGCAAGATGCTCGCAGGCAAGTATGTGGAGTACATCCTTGTCGGCTTGGGGTTTGAGACACTTCAAAGCGGCAACATAAGGACGTTCCGGAAGAAGTGTAGTACCGACTTATTTTATCAAATGGAGATTCTATGATGTCTTATGTGGATAGGATTTTGTTTTGGATATGTTTGGATTTGATTATTTTTAATTTTGTAAGAACAATCTATGAATCACATTTTCTTGTCTTATGTTTTTTGTAAATCAAATAAAAATTTCTAAACATTATTAAAAAATAAAATCAAAGTCCTAAACATCATAACAAAAAAAAATCAATGTTTTAAACATTAAAAAAAAAAAATCAAAGTTCTAAACATCATAAAAAAAAAAACAAAACAAAACAAAATCAAAGTTCTCAATCCCTACAAGTGCATATCTTCCTATTATGGCCCACACCACCATATTTACCACATTTTCGGTGAATAATAAATTGTTCTCCTTGAGAGGGGTATCGATTGACCCTTCGCCTTTCTTGTTTACTTTTCTTCGGCCGATCGGCTTGTTTCTTTTCAATTGGTATATCAACCGCCATACTTTTGATCTCATCCAGAACGTTCCACTGGTCTTCATTTTCAACAAGATATATGGATTCCTTGTGCATCTCAATCCATGTCTCCTTCGAATAGAAAGGACACAAGGAATAAACGTCGACACTCCGATGTTGTTCAGCTGCAATGGCATGCTCGCACGAGATTCTAAGTAGTTGTGGTAGTCTGTAAGTGCATGTCTTCGTAAACAAATCTACATCGAAATCACCTATTGTGTCTTTGACATGACATTCATATAGACCGAGTCAATACGCCGTGATGCATTGTGCCTTTTCACTTAGATGGCCGATATCGTCTAGGAACGTTTTTGTCAATTTTGTATCCGATTTTCTAGCCATCTCTTCTCGATCGAAAAAACCAAGTTTGGAGTATTAATCAAATGAACTCGAGCAACGTGGTAATGGGAAACGTTCTAGCATTCCTTCTCTTATTGTTGAAATTTTCTACATTATTCCTTGTCATTATGTCGTACCTAGTACATACAAAACAATAACATATTAACAAAGTTATAAAATTCATTCAAAAAATATATAATGACAAATGTAGAGTTTTACCATTCTCCATGAAAAAAACGCCTGGCCCACCGATCAAAACCGACTTCCTCTAGATATTTTGCCATCTTGACATTTTTCCATCTCAACTTCCTAAAATGAGCTTCGAATGCTGTCTTATTGAAGGCATAAGTGGCGGCGTTGAGTTCAATGCCACAGTGATCAGTCTTGAACTTATGTTGGACATTTAGTTTTAAATTATGGTAGTATGCTCCGTGAGGGATACCAGAGAAAACAACTTCGACACCGTGTATGATGCTAACATGTCGATCGGATATAAACGCCAAATCTGGCATGTCTTCACCAATAGCTTCTCTCAACTTTCTCAAAAACCAAATCCACGAAGCATGACACTCATTGTCTACAACTCCAAAAGCAAGTGGATATAACTGTGAATTCACATCCATAATAATAGCGCAGAGAAATTGTCCACCATATTTTGTCTTCAAAAATGAACCGTCCAATGATATGGCCGGACGACATGAGTTGAATCCTCTACGCCACGCCCCAAAAGAAAAG
Organism: Urtica dioica subsp. dioica; assembly: GCF_054948205.1. NCBI lineage: Eukaryota > Viridiplantae > Streptophyta > Magnoliopsida > Rosales > Urticaceae > Urtica > Urtica dioica. The sequence goes on along the minus strand of NC_142759.1, from coordinate 23,477,818 downwards.
AACGCGTACTTGAATTTATCACCATCTTTCACAAAGTCAGTCAAAGTCCTAAGATCTTTTTGTTGCAACATGTATAGCCAAGATGGTAACTTATGATAAGAATTTTCTGGCGTACCCTACGTACGAAATAGCTTTCTCTCTAGTTCGCCATGCATTCAAGTAGAATATGCCAACACCCCCATCTTGTCTTGACTTCCTCTCTAACATTATGCGCCGAATACTCAGCCATAGAGCTAATAGTATATTTATCTTTAAAGACGTATCCAATGACCCATGGTGCAGCTCCTCGATAGCTTTATGTTCGAACCACACGCGAGCAAGAGTGTCTACTCTCGTAAGATGTAATCTACCACATATCAGACCACTGCACAATACTCCTCAGCTTCCACATGCACATATCATTTTTGCATGTAACATACCATCTCCTTTTCAAAGAAGATTTCACTCTAAATTTGAAATTATTTTAAGAGCGTATATGTGGATCTCTTGCTTCAATTGTTTCTTCGTCTCAAAGTCCTCCCAAGATATATATTGTATGTGCTACCTATTACATTCAATGGTTTAAAATTTAATAACATAACATATTTCATTTGCGAATTTAAGTACATCTCATTTATATTACCTGTAGAAGAAGTTGGATATAGACTTGAACCTTGACTAGGTTCTCAGCTTTGAACTCAGGCGCTTGCAATGAATAAGGCACGCAATCTGTTGGTGATACTATTATAGGAGGTTCACGTGAAGGTTGATAGCGTCCTAAGGGTACTGTAAAATTTTCCACAAAATCATCATATTCTTCGGGGTTCGCGAATTATTCAAATTTTTTACTTTTTTCACTGTTGTGTCCATCATCTCCATCACTGCTATGTTCATCACCTCCACCACTATTTAGTTCATCATCTTTGTCACTGTTATGGTAATCATCTCTGTCACGCCTGTATACTTCATCTTCATCACCCTTGGTAACGTTAACTTCATCACCCTTATACAAGTCATATTCGCTACCATTGTGTTGGTTGATATAAATATCTTGTCGATTGTTAATGATAGGAACATTGAGTCGGTCATTTAACATAGGAACATCTTGTCGGTTGTTGATGATAGGAACATTGTGTCAGTCGTTGATAATAAGATTATTCTGTCTCTTGTTGGGTTCAACGCGAGGCAATTCTTCAATCATCATATTTTTCCATTTATGAACTCCTCGATATGCACTTGACGCTACGATTTATTTCGAGACCAAGTTTACAGAAAGTGGAAATCTTTTATGATTTTTGTGCTTCGTATAATACATAACGTCAACATCATCCTACAAGACAGTAGGCTCCATCAAAATCATACCCATTGCATATGGAACTTCAATTTTTAAGTCGAACTTGAATCTGTCTACATCGATTCTCTTGTACACCTTATCCACTAAATCAGTGTAGGTCATGTCTTTCAAAACTTCAATAGGAAATGTTCTCGTATTTTTTAACACCCCATAAGTGTTCTTTTATCTCCCACGTGCCGTTAAACAAGACATAAACTGCAGAAAATACCAAAAAATACATTACAATAAGAAAACAATCGGATTTCAATGAAATTAGTCTGAAATGGGCTGAAATGGTACTTTTGTCCGAAATTGAATCAAAAGTTCAATTTTATATATTTTCGAATTAGTGGATTTAGCTTTCATATTTCTACAATTTTGTGGGGATGAAATTTCTCAAGTCAAAGTGTCCATTAGAGAAACATTTTGACACACCCACACGACAATCTGTGCGATTAGGGCGACATTTATCGCCGCTCCTACTTAAGTTAATATGTCGCAGCTACGAATAGGAGCGTTGCGCTAAAAGCATAATATATATAAAGAAAGCATGCAGACATACACGGTTTCACAATTCACATGAGAGGTTTGATTATAACTATTATAGAAATAGTTACACAAATACACCGTTAGATTGTGTGAAAGTTGCCTTCTTAACAAGTCCACGGAAAAAAGCCATTGAAACCAGGGAAAAGTTTCTCTCAGCCTTCTCTCAAGAGAAGTCGTCTGAGTCTGTTGCCGGTCTTCACGTCCTCGACTGAGAATGGAAGACCTGTGTGATAAATGGTCGGAAATGGGAATCGAGGAGGATGAGGAAGGAGAGATTATGACGTTTGAAGAAGATGAACTTGCTAGCACGACTGTGGACCTTTCTAACTGTCTTTTAGGAAGGTTGCTCAAGAAAAAAGGTTTTAACAGTGGGGCTCTCAAGGCTGTCATGGCCAGGATTTGGAGAACGAACGGGAGGCTCGAGATTAGTAACCATGGGGAAGGCGTTTTCTGCTTCAGGTTCGAGAAGGAGGCAGACAAACATCGGGTGTGGGACTCCGGGCCGTGGACGTTTGACAAGTCGATCCTGGTCCTGAGCGACCCCATGGTTGAGAAGGCCGACGATGACGAATTCCGATTTGTCGAGTTTTGGATTCAGCTCCATGGTATCCCCGCCAAGTATCGGTCGGCGAGAATGGGAGAGATGATTGGGGGGAGGGTTGGCCGGGTATCCAAAGTGGACAAGACCAAGGAAGGCCGGATCGGTGGCGATTTCATCCGAGTCCGCACCGCCATTGACATCGGGAAGCCCCTGAAGAAAGGCTTGTTTATCAAACTTGGAGCTGATGACGGTAAGACTTGGGTCGGGTTCCGGTACAAGAAACTCGCCGACTTCTGCTTTGTGTGTGGCCGGCTCGGTCATACCGACGCTGACTGCCTGGCTAGAGATGAGGAACAGAGCAAGGATGGTAGGGCGCGATTCGGGGGATGGTTACGTGGCGAGTCCTCGCACAAGTCCACCCCCGTGGTCTGGCGGTTCAATGGCGTTCAGAATAACAGAGAAGAGGGCTGGGCAGGGCCAGACCCGGGCTCGTCGAAGGCTCCTCGGGAAGCTACGGCAGCGAAGCCGAACGACGCGGAGCTGGGATCTGCTGGTCCTCGTCGGGCGGCGAGGGATTGGAAGACGCAGGCGGGGGACAAGCCCGAAGGAAAGAGGCCTGAGGAAGAGGCGCTGGGAAATCAGAGCGCTCATCCGGCGGCTCCAGGTCACTCTCCAGGTGGAGTTGTGGACGCGGCGCCGGCGCTGGGAAAACAGAGCGCTTCTCCGGCGGCTCCAGGTGTCTCTCCAGGTGGGGTTGTGGACGCGGCGCCGGAGGAGCCTTCACCACCGCCTAGGGTTGCTGAGGCCGAGCCAGGGGGATCGAAGAGCGGGACTTCGAGATCTGAGATCCCGTCTGGCGCCTCCCCTGGCCCGATGAGGTCCGAGACACCGCCGGAAAACCTGGGGCCGAGGAAGACGAGAGTGGAAGGACGTTGGTCCGGCGAAAATCAAAGCCGAGGCGCGTCGTGGCCAACCGAGGCGAAAAGTCAACATCCCGGGGACCGAGCCTTCTTTCCTTTCCGGGCTAGGCAAACCTGCGTCCTCTTCGACGAAGGACAGGCCAGAAGCGGGTCTTGGGGCGTCTTTTGGGGGACGTGTTGTGAAGAACGGCTCCTTGGAGGTCAGATCTGGATCTGGAAAAGCTGAGGAAGTTGGTGCTATTTTCAGAGCGTCTGTGGGAGTAGGTAATGGCTTAGAGGATGGCTTTGGGGGCTTTTGTGCGAAAGTGGGGGGTCCCACCTCTGAGGCCGAAGTTCTTAACCCACATAAAGAGTTAAATGGGCTGGTTTTTGGGCCCAAATTGCCCAAATTTCCCATGACTCTTGGATTGGACTCGGCCCACTCCGTGGGGGATCCCTTCATGGTGGCCAAGAGAAATTCTTCTGGGCCCACCACCTTGACTAGCTTGAGACCCTCTGGGCCAAACCTTCAGCCGGACCAGCCTTGCGTGGAGGCCACTAAAGACCAGAGAAATATGAGGGGGTCCAAAAAAAGGGTCTCGGGGAGTATCACTAGTCTTTGCGGTGATGGGGAACCAGAGACGGGATATGAGGCGTGTAGAGAGGGAGAAGCCGGGGTTGGAGCGAGAAAGGCAAGCGCGAGGGTCCGAATTGGAAACGTGAAAAAGATGGCGCGCCTCTTCGAAACGGGGAGTGGAGAGTCTCGCGCGATGGAGCACGGCTTCGGGAACTTGGGGAGGTCCACCATCTCTGTTTCGGCGAATCAGGTATGTCTCATCTCCCCCTACCCTGTTCCTTCTTTACATATATGTAGGGAATTACAAGTTGCAGGGAAGTCGGTTTTGGGTACTACTAACTTAGGATCTTCTGACGGTTCGGATTTGACTAAGGACGAGATTTTAGAGAGAGCGGCGCCCCTCAAGGATGAGGGCCGCCGAACGCAATGATAGGCGTTATTTGGAACCCCGGGATGAGGTCAGCCCTCCTTGCTCACGTTCGTGATCATAGTCCAGATTTCATCTTTCTTTCCGAGACTAGACTTCGGCGTGAGGGGGCAGAAAGGGTGAGAGTGCTGTTGGGTTTCGATGGTTGTATGACGGTGGACTGTCTTGGTAGGAGTGGAGGCTTGATGTTACTTTGGAAAGAGCCTGTGAGATTCCTACTCGGGACTTTTTCGAGATTTCACATTGAGGGTGATCTGATTAGTGAGTTAGGTGAGAGTTGGAGATTTGTGGGGATCTACGGGGATCCTGTGAGCACCCAGAGGGGGCATTCTTGGGAGCTCATTCGTCCCCTCCGGAACTCTTTCACAGGTCCTTGGTTAGTTGGGGGCGACATGAACGAAGTGGCTTCCAACTCAGAGATTCGAGGCGGTAGAGACAGAGGTCCCGGCCAACTTTCTGCTTTCAAGGAGATGATTTCGGATTGCGATATCCATGACTTAGGTTTCGAGGGAGACCCCTTCACCTGGCGCAGAGGAAGTATAGAGGAGCGCCTGGATAGATGTCTTGCGAGTCACGAATGGAGCGATCTCTTCCCTTCGGCCACAGTTCGACACTTGAGGTTCTGGAGATCGGACCATAGACCTCTTCTACTACTTACTGCGGGGTACAGAGATCGCCGGCGGAGCAGGAGGCCGAGGCGGTTCTTCTTTGAGGAGTCTTGGATAGGTGAGCCTGAGTGTGACGAGCGGATCCGTAGAGCTTGGGAGACGGGCCAGAGTGGTGATCAGAGTCCGAGCTTAGCTGATGCGATCTGTCAGTGCAGACAGAGCCTCTCCCGCTGGGTTGGGGAGAGGAATAGAGAGATCAGAGACAGGATTGAGAAGCAGAAGAAGATCGTTGAGCTTGCGGGACTTTCGGGCCCTGATTTCTGCATGGAGTCCTTCAGACGGGAGGAGAGACAGCTCGACGCCTTAGTCCAGAAGGAGGAGCAATACTGGAGACAGAGGAGCAGAGTGTCCTGGATGCGGTGCGGGGATAAGAACACGAAGCTCTTTCACCGCAAGGCTTCGGCTAGGAAAAAGAGGAACGCTATCAGAGGTCTGGAGGACGATAACGGGGATTGGCACAGTGGAGACTCTGAGATAGAGAGGATCGTCTCTGGTTACTTTGGAGACATTTTCTCTTCTGCGAGGCCTTCTTCGCAGAGAATCGAGTTAGTTTCTGCGGGCATACAGCCTAGGATTTCGGAGGCTTTGAACGCCGAGTTGGAGCGCCCTTTTGAGCCAGGGGAGGTGAAAAAGGCGCTTTTCTCGATGGATGCAATCAAGGCCCCGGGAAGTGACGGCTTTCCCGCGATTTTCTACCAGAGATACTGGGACGTAGTAGGCGATTCGGTCTTGAAGACCTGCCTTGGGATTCTTAACGACGGGGAGGAGGTGGCCACCATTAATGATACTGTGGTCACCCTCATCCCCAAAGTCGAGGACCCGAGACGGGTCAGTGACTTCAGACCGATCAGCCTGTGCAATGTGATCTATAAGATAGTGGCCAAGTGCTTGGTCAACCGTCTTAAGACTACTATGCACGATGCTATTTCTGAGTCCCAGAGCGCTTTCGTTGGTGGTAGACTGATCTTCGATAATGTCATGGTTGGTTTCGAGGCTCTCCACACGATGAAGAGGAAACGCTTCGGAAATGGAAAGTGTGCGTCTCTCAAGCTTGACATGGCAAAAGCTTTCGACAGGGTTGAGTGGGCCTACCTGGAGTCGATGATGCTGAGACTGGGATACAGCACGCGGTCGGTGCACCTTATCATGAGATGCGTTACCTCAGTCAGATTCGCTTTCAGCATCAACGGCTCCATCCGAGGCAGTGTGACCCCCTTCAGAGGCCTCCGCCAGGGGGACCCTCTCTCTCCTTTCCTTTTCCTCTTCTGCTCTGAGGGTCTCTCGAGCCTCTTTCGAGCGAGCGAGGATTCTGGAGCGATTTCTGGAGTCCGGTTCCGGGACCTTCATGTGTCTCACCTTCTCTTCGCAGATGATAGCTTGGTTTTTTGCCGAGCGACACCTGAAGAGTGTGAGAGGATTACAGACATTTTACGGACTTACTCTGAGGCCTTGGGCCAGTTGGTGAACTTTCAAAAGTCCGATGTTTGTTTTGGTACGGAGGTTAGCGATGAGGAGGGTGAGGTTCTGGCTCAGATCCTAGGTGTTAGGAAGACGGACTGCCATAAGCGATACCTGGGTCTTCCCGCGTTCACTGGTCGGAAGAAGGCGGAGCTTTTTGGGTATGTAAGAGACCGCGTTTGGGCTAAGATTAAGAGTTGGAATGGCCTATCCCTCTCGCAGGCTGGCAGAGAGGTCCTCATTAAATCTGTCCTTCAGTCGATCCCCAGCTACGTGGCCTCGTGCCACAAGATCCCGCTGCGTTTGATTAGAGACATCCACTCGGCGATCGCCAGATTCTGGTGGGGGGGTGGAACGGCGGCGAAGAAGATCCACTGGTGTAAGTGGGAGGACCTCACGCGACACAAGTCAGAGGGCGGGATGGGCTTCAGAGATCTGGAGAAGTCCAACCAGGCCCTTCTGGCTAAGAGTGTCTGGAGGCTTCTCAGGAGACCGGATAGCCTGGTTGGACGAGTCTATAGACAGAGCTACTTCCCCGATGGTGATATTATGACGGCTCTCCCTGGTTCGTGTAGCTCTTCCATTTGGCGCAGTCTTCTTTGGGGACGTGAGATCATTCAGTCCGGTTCGAGATGGAGGATCAGGGACGGGGAGTCTGTGTTGGTCATGGGCGACAGTTGGGTCCCGAGGGACAGACCGGCCACCTGGATTGACCCCCCTTGGATTCCCCCCGACATGCGGGTAGCTGAGCTTATGAGACTCGACGGTAGCTGGGACGCTGATCTTATCACAGCGATGTTCGGGGAGGAAGACGCTGCTGCGATCCTGAGCATCCCGTGTGGGGGTGAGGGCATTCCTGACGTGCGACGCTGGCATTTCACCGAGAACGGAGAGTACTCCGTCAAGAGTGGCTTCCGTGTCGCGATGGAGAGAGCCAGTACTCCGGTCGCCAGTTCTTCAGACCCGACGGTGATGGAGAAGTGGTGGTCGAAGTTCTGGCAGCTGAGAGCTCCTCCTAAGGTGAAACTGTTCTGTTGACGAGTCTGTTTAGGCCAGATCCCGGCCAGAGCAGTCTTAGCCAATAAGAGGATCACCTCTGACGACAACTGCCCTGTCTGTCATGAGGCGAGAGAGACTATTTTCCACACCTTTTGGGGTTGCAGGTGGAGCAGGAGAGTCTGGAAAGAGGTGGGCTTCGGCCACATTCTTCCGCCTTTCAGAGACGGCGATGCTTTCGACGCTATCCTCAGAGCGACGGAGACCCTTGAGGTTCGTTTCCATGAACTTTTCATTACCATTATTTGGGAACTTTGGAACCACAGGAACAATGTCTTGGCCGGGAGATCAGCTTGGAGCCAGCCACAGCTAGTCCAGTGGACGGTGAGCTTCCTCGAGGAGTACAGAGCGGCTTCGGTTGGGGACACTCCGACGAGCACGACTGTAATGTATAAACTTTTGTAACCGCTCGACTTGTGAATTTGAATAAAATGGACGAGTTTTAATTCAAATTCTTGTTGCATATGAGACGTCCTTAAATTTTAAATATCTTGGAATATGATAATATTTAAGGTCGATGAAATTTCGGAATGAGAATATTCGAGTAATCCAATATTATTATTCGAAACATACTCGGAGATTTAAAAAATCTCAAGAGTAAAGAATGAATTCCGAAATCCCTTAAATATATTCAAAATAACGAGAAATAATAATAATTTTCTCGGTTATTTTTCAAGATTATTTTTAATTAATTAAGGACAGGATTGTGAGAGTTTATTTTGAAAGGACTTATATGCAATATTTTGAAGGACGAAAGTGAAAGAAAAAGAGAAGCTGGGGTTGATTTGAGAGAGTTGTGGCAGGAGGGGATTGGTCCACGTATGCACGCGTGGCAATAAATGAGGGTGCCACATGGCCACTTCCTCCTCAAATCCTTGCCACCTCACCCTTCTCTCTCTCTTCTCTATTTCTCCTTCTTCTTCCTTGCGTTTCTCGGCCGAAACCCACACCACACCAAGCAAACCAGAGAAAAAAAAAAAAGAAGAACTCTCTCTCTCTCGGCCGCTCCTCTGCTCGTCGCCGACAACCACCATCACCCTCGTTCTTCTTCTTCTCTTCTTCTTCTTCTCCTTCGCGCGCCACCACCCAGCACCGAGCTCCACCGCGCGCTCCGGCCCGAGGAAGCACAGTACCGCCGAGCCCCGACGTCGCCACCGCCACCTCTCACTCGCCTTCCTCTCTCTTCCTCACCTTCGCGCGTCACCGATCGCTGAGCCATCGCGCGCACTCCTGGTCGAAGAAGAACGACGCCGCCGAGGACCGCCGTGACGCCGGAGCAAGGGAAAAACACCGGGAAGGACGCGAGAACCCTCCGAGGAAGCTAATCTCACGGGTTAAGGTGAGAATTTCGTTTCCTTGAATGAAAATCTCATGAGCTAGGGTTCTTAGATTCAAAATTGGGGATTTTGGATCCGGATTGAATTCAGTGAAATTGATTGGTTTTTATCGTTCATTGAACTCGATTGATGTTGTTTGTAACCTGAATTTGAAGTTTTGATTCGGATTTTTCCTAATTTATCCGAAAATGATGAACTAGGGTTTGAATTGGGGGTTTTTGATTTCGGGTTCGATTTCAGTGCAATTGCTCGGTTTGTTATGTTGTCTGAGCTTGATTATACCTGTGTTTGAGGCTGTGATGATGATGATATTGAGATGTTGAATTGTTTGGTTGAGTATGTTGTTTGGCCGTGTGATTAGTTGGTTTGAAAGCTTGTTGTGGTTGTGATGATGTTGTCTTTGAGTGCTAGTTGGCCGTGTGACTTGTTTTGGCTATTTTGGTTTGTCTGCTTTGTGGATGATATCTCTGAGCCTCGGTTTGATATGTTGGGATCGTTGTTGTGTTAGGACGGTTCCGGTTAATTGGATTTGTGTTGAGTTCGTTTGATTGGATTATGGGTTCGGGTTTTGAGTTATGTGATATCGGAATTTGGTTTTAAGATGTTAACTCGTCGTTGGGTTCCAGGTTTGATTTACAGACGTTGACGGACGGACGGGAACCAGACGAGTCGAGAGCGTTGAGATTAGCCTCTGAAGATCTCAAGTTGATAGAGTTATCGAAATAAAGCTCGATTAACTCGTGAGTTTTAAATCGCTTACAGCGTTTAAATACTCTTATATATGTACTTTCAGTATTTAAATAAATAATTTAGAATTATTTATTTAATAATGTTTATGAATTTAATTTAATTATTCATTTGGAATTCTCGGTTATTTTTAATTTCGGATTATTTGATTTATTTAAGACTCGTGATTACTCGTTGAACGTTATCTCGTATCACTCTCGATATGGGATACGCGAGTCTTGAATAAACCTCCGAAAAACCGGGGAATAATAAATTAAATTCTCGAATTCCGAACCGACTCTAATCCCGACAACGAACCCTACTCTCTTTAAGTAAACTCGAATCCAATAACTAATGGATGTTCAACTCCGGATGCTAGTTCTTCCGACGTTTCGACAAGCGCCAGGTGCCTCAAAGAACGTGTGAAGCAAGACGTCTTCAGGACTTGTCAAGCGTTCTATCGAACAATTCCGGGTAAGTGTGGAGACATAAGTCAACTACTTACCAAGGGTATAATCCTGCTTGTTTGTGCATATGCTTGCTAGTAAACAAGAGTAGGTAAAAGCCTAAAAATGAATAAACTCGAAAGTTAAGGCTTCGGCCACTCTTGCTTGAAAACTTAGCTCGGGTTCGCCCGTTAGGTTCAAACGCTAACTTGAACCAGCCTTGCTTGCTTTGTGTGTGGTTAGACTTCTCTTCTAACTCTAGGAAGTAGGTTAGAATCGAGAGGACGGAAGAGCGATAGACTCTCAAATTCAATCGAGAGTAGAGAGTTCGAAAGTCACATTTCGAGCTTTCAACTTAAAACACTAAACGAGCTTCAAAGGGAAACAATAATTTCTTTCGGGGTTTATCCCGTCACGCTCTTCCGTATATAAGTTTAACGTGTACGCTGCTAGCTGCAGTGTACCCAAACTTTAAACTCGTGTCGGTGGTACTCACAAGTCCCTGACTTGTGCTTGGCGGGCCATGTCGGTCCGTGCGCCGAGTACTCGAAGCAATGGGTGAAGGTCGCGCATCGCGAGCTCATTGCTTGCTGGAAGACTCACCGGAAGCTGCCTTGAGCACACCGGGGCGTAGTGGGTGATGGTCGCGGTTCGCGAGCTCACTATGCCAGAGACCAGTGGCGCTGACGTCATGATGAAGGAAGTACCACTAGTGGATCCCAGACATGTGTTAAAACTTAGATCAGTTGACGACTGCTGCTCGAAGTTGAAAACTGGTCTCTAGTTGGACCAGAGGTTATAGCAGTGTGGAGTGTATAACCTTGCGGGACGGCTAGTATTCTAGGATGCGCGCTCATTAGTCACTTTTAGGTGATAGCTGCATCCTGCATTCTTGTTTGCTTGTTCACACGTCATATGCTTTGCATTAGCTGCTTTTCTTTCATAAGCTAGACTCCCGCTTGCTGAGTCTTTCGACTCATAGTTTTATGTCCCTTGGTAATGTAGATAAGGGCAAGGCGGCAATGTAGACAACCGAGAAGGAAACTGAGACGGAACGCGTATCTCTTGACCTACGGGCTATGGGTTCTGGCTCGGGAAGTAGACCTCTATATATATAATGTTTTGAATAATATCGACTCTTCCTTAAATAATATCTCGCGTATATATGTAAAGTCGGGAGCTTTTATGTACATATATATGTATGTATAAGGGTCGATATACGACTTCTAGTTCTAAAAGAAAAACGAAAAATTTCCCGAGATTTCCGATAACCACTTTTGTTGTAAACGTTTCCGCACTTTTAATAATATCGTATTTCATATATTATATGTTTTGTAAATTATGTATTTACTTTAATTGTTTTGTTTACATTATATTATTCATATATGTTATGCTCCCGCTACGTGATGTTGGTTCCGCCGAGTCGCGGCTTGCGGGCGAGGTGACGACGCTCGCGGGTCGTGACAGATTTTGTGGTATCAGAGCCCAGGTTTAGCCGTTTCTGTAGACCTGAGATACATGTTCTGGTTATGGGAAAGTGTTGGAACTTGTGCTGACCGTTGGCCTGTCATTTTGGCAGGTGGAATGGCTCAAGTGACGATACTATCCTACCCGGAGGCTCTCGCATCTGTTCCTCCTACCGCTCCGACTTTCAGCGGGATGAGGGGTACACTTACGTGGGTGCGATGGATTGGTACTACCATCGAGTGGATGGACGCCCTTGCTATCCCTGAGATGTTCCGTACTAGTATTGCCACGACGCTCTTGCAGGGACCAGCCTGGACTCGCTGGACCCGGCATGTAGCGCTGGGTAGTCTGTATCGATCATGGGACATGTTCCAGGCCATTATGGGGGCCACTTTTTCAGCCCAGGGGCGCACGGATGAGTGGAACTAGTTCGCTCATGGTTTCTTTCAGCTCGACTTCGAGTCGATCGCTCAGTACGAGGATCGATTTGAGGAGGAGATCGTGACATCTTGCCCCTTTGCTTTGGAGGACCGCCGACAGCAGTTTATCTTTCACCAGGGGTTACGGCCCGAGTATAGGTATCCGATGCTGTTGTGTTGCTGCCCGTCCATGGGAGTTCTCCGAGCGCGTTTGGCGTTTATGATTCAGTCCCAGGTAGGATGTTGGATTCCTCCAGGTTACAAGCCTGCCCCGCACCCAGCTTATGCGCCAGTACCACCAGCCCAGCCACCTCAGGCGCCGGCACCACCAGCATCGCCGCCGCACGCGCCACCGCCACCGCCACCACCCGCACAGCCACCTGCAGCTCCTCTTGTTATTGTGATCTCTGACGACGAGGAGAGCGAGGTGGATGACGATGAGGATGAGGATCCCGTTGAGGATTATCCTCTTATGTGAGGGTGTGTTTAGGCTTGTTGTAGATAGTGGTGGTTAGTTTTTTTGGGAGGTTGGTTTCGAGAGGTTGATGGTTGTTGTACATGTTTTTTTTGATCTAGTAGACTAAGCCTTGTGAGAGCTAGTCTACCTGTAGTTCTTTTGTTTAGCATGTGTACGTGCGAACTTGATGTTGAAAAGCTTGTTGTATCTTTTGACATGTATATATGGATGTAGATATGGTTGTATATATAAAATCGCGCTTTAGTTTCAGTTGATCATGTGTTGTTTGTATGTCTCTCGCATTCCGGTATGGATATATGAGTAACCTTGTTTGTTCTCATGTGTAGAACTGAGGAAATATGTCCGGACAAGACCCGTCTCCTACCGGAAATGCTACGGCGGCAGACCTCGCAGAAATGCGACACGCCTTGGAGAGACAGGCTGCTAGCGCAGCACAACGAGATCAGATAGTTGCACAGCAACTTGAAGCCCAGAATCGCACGATCACTGAACTTTTGACAAGATTAAATGCGCCACCTCCACCAAACCCGGAGCCTCCTGCTCAAGATGAACGACGTGAACATCCACCGCCAGCACGCGTGGATCCCCTGGAAGAGCTGAACTTCCGGATCCCTGATGTCGTTCCCCCGGTAGGCGAACCGGTGTATGAAAGATTTCGGAAGCAGAAGCCTCCGCAGTTTGGCGGTAACGTTGACCCTGCGACAGCCGAGAACTGGATCAAGAGGATTCAGCAGATTTGCAACTATATGCAGCTGTCAGATCAGGAGAGGGTAGCGTGTGCCGTGCACCAGCTGGAAGACGAGGCGAGAGGTTGGTGGGAGGTCGTAGCGTCATATGAGGACATCCACACGATGACGTGGATTCACTTCCTCAACTTGTTTCACGGAAAGTATCTAAGCGAGGCGAACCTATCGAACAAGGTACGCGAGTTTATGAACTTGCGACAGGGCACCCTGTCTGTTTCCGAATATACGGCGAAGTTCGATACGTTGGCCAGGTTTGCTCCTTCCTTGGTTCCCACTGATCAAGCTCGCAAGATGAAATACATGCACGGTCTGAACGTGGAAATTGTGAGCCAAGTGGATAGTGGCGACACCGGACCCCGTACTTATGCCAACGCTGTGCAGAGAGCGTTACGCATTGCTGGTTGGCGTGAAAGTGAGCGAATTCCTGAGTCAAAGCCGGTTGCAGTACCGTCTTCTGAACCTGCTAAAACGGGGCAAGGTAATTCACAAGGAAGAACCCGATCTCTATCGCGATGGGAGAATCGGCAGCAGCAGAGGTCTGGCAATAGGTTTCAGCAAGGATCAAATAACCGATCTCAGGCGAGTTCTAACAATCGCTCGCAGTCCGTGAACCAGAAGAAAAATAAGGCAGACAATAGACGCCCAGGGCCGTCCAACAAGAAGCCCAGAAACTTCGGGAACCAGCCGTCGTCCCAGTGCTGGAGATGTGGTGAAGTGCATGATGGCGACTGCTTTGCTCGCACGTTGACATGTTTCCGATGTGGAAAAGTAGGTCATTTGTCGAAAGTCTGCCAGAGTTCAGAAAGAAAGGCTCCTGCACCAAAGGAACAACCAAAGGCTAATGCTCGAGTCTACTCTATCTACGAGGATGAGGTTCGTGCAGGGTCCTCTACTGCCGTTACAGGTCAGATTTCTGTAGCCTCTTTCTCCGCATATGCATTGATAGATTCAGGAGCCACGAATTCTTTCATTGCATCTAGAAGATCTGATCAGTTGAGTAGAAACAAAGAGACCTTCTCGTATCCATTTGTTACGGTTACACCCTCGGGAGAGAGATATCAGTCGCTATACTGGTATAAAGATGTGCCTATTCAAGTTCAGAATCAGGTCCTTGAAGCAGACCTGATTGAACTAGAAATGGTTGACTATGATGTAATACTTGGAATGGATTGGTTAAGTAAGCATTATGCAGTCATTGATTGTAGAAAGAAGTCGGTTTTGTTTCAAGAACCGGGGCTTGAACCATTCCAGTTCCAAGGTTCCTCTCGGAAGTTGGAATTTCCCGTGATATCGGCACTTAAAGCGTTGAAGATGATGCAGCAGGGATGTGCCGGATATCTCGCGAGCGTTGTGGATACTGCGAAGGCGACCAAGCCACAACCGCAAGATATTCCTGTTGTGAGGAACTTTCTGGATGTTTTTCCAGAAGATCTTCCAGGTCTACCTCCTGACCGTGAAGTCGAGTTTAATGTAGAACTCCTTCCAGGAACAGCACCGATATCGAAGACCCCGTATCGGATGGCTCCGGCGGAATTGAAGGAACTTAAGACGCAACTCCAAGAGTTATTGGATAAGGGGTTCATCAGACCCAGCCATTCGCCATGGGGAGCGCCAGTCTTGTTCGTCAAGAAGGCAGATGGTTCGTTACGGTTATGTATCGATTACCGTGGCCTGAATCAGGTGACAATCAAAAACAAGTATCCGTTGCCGCGCATTGATGATCTGTTCGACCAACTTGCTGGAGCAACTGTGTTTTCGAAGATTGATCTGCGATCAGGGTACCATCAGCTGAAGGTTCGGGACGAGGACATTCCAAAGACGGCTTTTAGAACTCGTTATGGTCATTACGAGTTCCTAGTTATGTCTTTTGGACTAACCAATGCACCTGCAGCGTTTATGAACTTGATGAATCGAGTATTTGAGGATTTCTTGGACAAGTTCATCATCGTGTTTATTGATGACATCCTGATTTACTCGAAAACCAAGGAAGAACACGCGCAACATCTAGAGATGGCTCTGACAAGACTACGAGAAAAACAACTGTACGCCAAGTTCTCAAAGTGTGAATTTTGGCTGGAGCACGTTGTTTTCCTTGGTCACGTAGTCAGTAGCACAGGAATCATGGTAGATCCGACCAAAGTGGAAGCAGTGAAGCAGTGGAATCAGCCGAAGACGGTAACCGAGATAAGGAGCTTCTTGGGTCTTGCAGGCTACTACAGGAAGTTCGTAGAAGGATTTTCTAAATTAGCCATGCCGTTAACCCAACTGACCCGTAAAGGACAGAAGTTTGTCTGGTCTGAGAAGTGTGAAGAAAGCTTCCAGGAGCTGAAGGATCGTCTGACCACGGCTCCAGTGCTCACTATTCCTCAGGGAGCTGACGGATTCGCGATCTACTGTGATGCCTCTAAGCAAGGATTAGGCGCGGTTCTAATGCAGCATGGTAAGGTTATTGCTTATGCCTCACGACAGCTGAAGGATTATGAAACCCGGTACCCTACGCATGATCTGGAACTCGCAGCAGTTGTTTTTGCGCTTAAAATATGGCGACACTACTTGTATGGGGTTCATTGCGACATTTATACGGACCATAAGACGCTGAAGTATCTCTTCACCCAGAAAGAGCTGAACATGCGACAAGGACGCTGGTTGGAACTTCTGAATGACTACGACTTCGAGCTACATTATCACCCTGGTAAAGCTAATAAGGTCGCAGATGCGCTCAGTCGTAAGTCGGTAGTTTCACTAGCAAGTCTAGTTGAGACGTCCCTCAAGCTGAAGAAGGATGTTCAGCAACTGGAGCTTCAGCTAATCACGGGAAGGATAGCTGCGCTCAGTGTGCGACCAATGTTGCTGGAACAGATCAAAGACGGTCAGTACGCAGATGAGTATCTTCTCAGCAAGATGTTTGATGCTCAGAATGACGCAGAAGGTAAGTTTACACTGGACGAGAAAGATGTTCTAAGGTGTAACGGGAGAGTCTGTGTACCGTCCGACGAAGGAATCAAGAGACAATTGATGGAGGAGGCTCACGGAACGCCGTATTCCGTGCATCCTGGTGTGACTAAGATGTACCAGGACCTGAAAAAGGTCTATTGGTGGCCAGGAATGAAGAAAGATGTAGCTGCATTTGTTCAAAGGTGCTTAACTTGTCAACAAATCAAGGCAGAACATCAGAAACCAGCAGGAATGCTTCAACCCCTTGAGGTTCCGCAATGGAAATGGGAGCAGATAACGATGGATTTCGTGTCAGGTTTGCCAAAAACCACTGCTGGTCATGACTCTGTCTGGGTTATTGTTGATAGATTAACCAAATCAGCTCACTTTCTACCTATCAAAACCACTCACACGGTGGATAAGCTTGCTGAATTGTATATCAAGGAGATTGTACGTCTCCATGGAATCCCTAATTCAATCGTATCCGACCGAGATACTCGGTTCACTTCCAAATTCTGGAAGAGTCTACAGGAGAATTTGGGAACACGATTGAAGTTCAGTACTGCTTTTCATCCCCAAACAGATGGTCAGAGTGAACGCACGATACAAGTGTTGGAGGATATGCTTCGGGCGTGTGTCTTAGACTTCCCAGGCTCGTGGAGTCGTTATCTCCCTTTGGTCGAATTCTCCTACAACAACAGCTACCAAGCGACAATCGGAATGGCGCCTTATGAAGCCCTCTATGGACGGAAGTGTCGCTCTCCAATTCATTGGGATGAAGCTGGCGAAAGCAAGCTGTTCGGACCTGAATTGGTGGAGCAGACTACAGAGGCAATCAAGACGATTCGAGCCCGAATGAAAACATCTCAGAGTCGCCAAAAGAGCTATGCAGACAAGCGGAGAAGACCGTTAGAATTCGAAGCAGGAGAGAAAGTCTTTTTAAAGGTTTCCCCGATGCGTGGTGTCATGAGATTCGGGAAGAAAGGGAAGCTCAGCCCGAGGTATGTTGGACCTTTCGAGATTCTGGAGCGAGTGGGCAAGGCAGCGTATCGCCTAGCTCTACCACCGTCGATGTCCAACCTCCATGATGTATTTCACGTATCGATGCTACGGAAATACATGTCTGATCCTTCACATGTACTGCAAGATCAAGAGGTTGAAGTTTCTCCTGACATCAGGTATGAAGAATCAGCCGTCGCAATCCTAGATCGCAAGGAGAAAGTCTTAAGGAATAAGACTATACCTTTGGTCAAAGTACTTTGGAAGAGTCACTCTACAGAAGAAGCTACTTGGGAGCTTGAGAGCGAGATGCAAAAGAAATACCCTTCCTTGTTCTAAGTTTCGAGGACGAAACTCTTTTAAGGGGGTAGGGATTGTAATGTATAAACTTTTGTAACCGCTCGACTTGTGAATTTGAATAAAATGGACGAGTTTTAATTCAAATTCTTGTTGCATATGAGACGTCCTTAAATTTTAAATATCTTGGAATATGATAATATTTAAGGTCGATGAAATTTCGGAATGAGAATATTCGAGTAATCCAATATTATTATTCGAAACATACTCGGAGATTTAAAAACTCTCAAGAGTAAAGAATGAATTCCGAAATCCCTTAAATATATTCAAAATAACGAGAAATAATAATAATTTTCTCGGTTATTTTTCAAGATTATTTTTAATTAATTAAGGACAAGATTGTGAGAGTTTATTTTGAAAGGACTTATATGCAATATTTTGAAGGACGAAAGTGAAAGAAAAAGAGAAGCTGGGGTTGATTTGAGAGAGTTGTGGCAGGAGGGGATTGGTCCACGTATGCACGCGTGGCAATAAATGAGGGTGCCACATGGCCACTTCCTCCTCAAATCCTTGCCACCTCACCCTTCTCTCTCTCTTCTCTATTTCTCCTTCTTCTTCCTTGCGTTTCTCGGCCGAAACCCACACCACACCAAGCAAACCAGAGAAAAAAAAAAAAGAAGAACTCTCTCTCTCTCGGCCGCTCCTCTGCTCGTCGCCGACAACCACCATCACCCTCGTTCTTCTTCTTCTCTTCTTCTTCTTCTCCTTCGCGCGCCACCACCCAGCACCGAGCTCCACCGCGCGCTCCGGCCCGAGGAAGCACAGCACCGCCGAGCCCCGACGTCGCCACCGCCACCTCTCACTCGCCTTCCTCTCTCTTCCTCTCCTTCGCGCGTCACCGATCGCTGAGCCATCGCGCGCACTCCGGGTCGAAGAAGAACGACGCCGCCGAGGACCGCCGTGACGCCGGAGCAAGGGAAAAACACCGGGAAGGACGCGAGAACCCTCCGAGGAAGCTAATCTCACGGGTTAAGGTGAGAATTTCGTTTCCTTGAATGAAAATCTCATGAGCTAGGGTTCTTAGATTCAAAATTGGGGATTTTGGATCCGGATTGAATTCAGTGAAATTGATTGGTTTTTATCGTTCATTGAACTCGATTGATGTTGTTTGTAACCTGAATTTGAAGTTTTGATTCGGATTTTTCCTAATTTATCCGAAAATGATGAACTAGGGTTTGAATTGGGGGTTTTTGATTTCGGGTTCGATTTCAGTGCAATTGCTCGGTTTGTTATGTTGTCTGAGCTTGATTATACCTGTGTTTGAGGCTGTGATGATGATGATATTGAGATGTTGAATTGTTTGGTTGAGTATGTTGTTTGGCCGTGTGATTAGTTGGTTTGAAAGCTTGTTGTGGTTGTGATGATGTTGTCTTTGAGTGCTAGTTGGCCGTGTGACTTGTTTTGGCTATTTTGGTTTGTCTGCTTTGTGGATGATATCTCTGAGCCTCGGTTTGATATGTTGGGATCGTTGTTGTGTTAGGACGGTTCCGGTTAATTGGATTTGTGTTGAGTTCGTTTGATTGGATTATGGGTTCGGGTTTTGAGTTATGTGATATCGGAATTTGGTTTTAAGATGTTAACTCGTCGTTGGGTTCCAGGTTTGATTTACAGACGTTGACGGACGGACGGGAACCAGACGAGTCGAGAGCGTTGAGATTAGCCTCTGAAGATCTCAAGTTGATAGAGTTATCGAAATAAAGCTCGATTAACTCGTGAGTTTTAAATCGCTTACAGCGTTTAAATACTCTTATATATGTACTTTCAGTATTTAAATAAATAATTTAGAATTATTTATTTAATAATGTTTATGAATTTAATTTAATTATTCATTTGGAATTCTCGGTTATTTTTAATTTCGGATTATTTGATTTATTTAAGACTCGTGATTACTCGTTGAACGTTATCTCGTATCACTCTCGATATGGGATACGCGAGTCTTGAATAAACCTCCGAAAAACCGGGGAATAATAAATTAAATTCTCGAATTCCGAACCGACTCTAATCCCGACAACGAACCCTACTCTCTTTAAGTAAACTCGAATCCAATAACTAATGGATGTTCAACTCCGGATGCTAGTTCTTCCGACGTTTCGACAAGCGCCAGGTGCCTCAAAGAACGTGTGAAGCAAGACGTCTTCAGGACTTGTCAAGCGTTCTATCGAACAATTCCGGGTAAGTGTGGAGACATAAGTCAACTACTTACCAAGGGTATAATCCTGCTTGTTTGTGCATATGCTTGCTAGTAAACAAGAGTAGGTAAAAGCCTAAAAATGAATAAACTCGAAAGTTAAGGCTTCGGCCACTCTTGCTTGAAAACTTAGCTCGGGTTCGCCCGTTAGGTTCAAACGCTAACTTGAACCAGCCTTGCTTGCTTTGTGTGTGGTTAGACTTCTCTTCTAACTCTAGGAAGTAGGTTAGAATCGAGAGGACGGAAGAGCGATAGACTCTCAAATTCAATCGAGAGTAGAGAGTTCGAAAGTCACATTTCGAGCTTTCAACTTAAAACACTAAACGAGCTTCAAAGGGAAACAATAATTTCTTTCGGGGTTTATCCCGTCACGCTCTTCCGTATATAAGTTTAACGTGTACGCTGCTAGCTGCAGTGTACCCAAACTTTAAACTCGTGTCGGTGGTACTCACAAGTCCCTGACTTGTGCTTGGCGGGCCATGTCGGTCCGTGCGCCGAGTACTCGAAGCAATGGGTGAAGGTCGCGCATCGCGAGCTCATTGCTTGCTGGAAGACTCACCGGAAGCTGCCTTGAGCACACCGGGGCGTAGTGGGTGATGGTCGCGGTTCGCGAGCTCACTATGCCAGAGACCAGTGGCGCTGACGTCATGATGAAGGAAGTACCACTAGTGGATCCCAGACATGTGTTAAAACTTAGATCAGTTGACGACTGCTGCTCGAAGTTGAAAACTGGTCTCTAGTCGGACCAGAGGTTATAGCAGTGTGGAGTGTATAACCTTGCGGGACGGCTAGTATTCTAGGATGCGCGCTCATTAGTCACTTTTAGGTGATAGCTGCATCCTGCATTCTTGTTTGCTTGTTCACACGTCATATGCTTTGCATTAGCTGCTTTTCTTTCATAAGCTAGACTCCCGCTTGCTGAGTCTTTCGACTCATAGTTTTATGTCCCTTGGTAATGTAGATAAGGGCAAGGCGGCAATGTAGACAACCGAGAAGGAAACTGAGACGGAACGCGTATCTCTTGACCTACGGGCTATGGGTTCTGGCTCGGGAAGTAGACCTCTATATATATAATGTTTTGAATAATATCGACTCTTCCTTAAATAATATCTCGCGTATATATGTAAAGTCGGGAGCTTTTATGTACATATATATGTATGTATAAGGGTCGATATACGACTTCTAGTTCTAAAAGAAAAACGAAAAATTTCCCGAGATTTCCGATAACCACTTTTGTTGTAAACGTTTCCGCACTTTTAATAATATCGTATTTCATATATTATATGTTTTGTAAATTATGTATTTACTTTAATTGTTTTGTTTACATTATATTATTCATATATGTTATGCTCCCGCTACGTGATGTTGGTTCCGCCGAGTCGCGGCTTGCGGGCGAGGTGACGACGCTCGCGGGTCGTGACAACGACGGTGACTACGACCCCCAGATGGACCCCCCTAGTGACGGGACCCTCTCGATTAACGTCGACGCGGCACTCGCTCGCGACCGTGGAGGCTTCGGTGTCGGTTGTATAGTTCGAGACCACACCGGAGAGGTGATCGCCTCTCAGACGCTTTTCCTGGCTAGGGGGTTCTCCCCCCAGCTTGCGGAAGGGTATGCTGTCCTCCAGGGCATAGAGCTAGTTCGCAGCGTCGGTGGCAGGCGAGCGGAGATCCAGTCTGACTGCTTGGGGGTGGTGAGAATGATCGATGATGGCGTGACGCCTGCGACAGAGCTTGGGACGATCCTACACCGCATCTTCAGAGAGGTGAGGGAGCTAGAGGGTTTTCGCGTTATGAATATTTCTCGTCTTTGTAATGTTGCTGCGCATAATCTTGCGCGCTACGCGATTAACCATCGCTCGTCCTCGACATGGCTGGGTTTAGTCCCGCCTTGTTCGGAAGAGGCCATTAGAGCCGATGATCGCGAGTTGAGGTCCCGCGCGGCCTCCTAGGGCCCTGTTTGTTTGAGTTTTCTGTTTTCTTTACCGTTTGGTTCTGTTTCACTCTTATCTTTGTAACCACGGTTTTCCTCCGCCATACGTGAGGGCTTTTATGATATTCCGTGGCACCGACCACGTTTCCTCAAAAAAAAAAAAAAAAGCATAATATATATTATACAGTTTTAAACCTCAAAACTCATTCTCTCTCTAAACCTGCATTATCTTCATTCTCGAGGAACTCATATATACACTTAGAGCTTGGGCATTAGGATGGCTCTTCGATATCCTCGAGTGAGCATAATAGTTCACCATTGTTATTTTATTACTTGAAGAAGAGGTGACACGTAGATCATTGAAGCGTTGTTTGATTTTGTTCATCGATACTGTGTGTGTCCCCAGAGATATGGTTTCTCTTTGAGCTCACCAATCTTGTATAAAATAATCCTATTAGTTTTTTTTTTTTTTTTATTGAGTATTTGTCTAGCCAATTAAGTTTCATAACGTTATTTTTCCTAAACAAAACTAGTTGATAACGGAAAGCATATTCGTAATTAATAAGAAATTTATATACAGTCTAAATTTCAACATGTACTAAAGTTAATAATCATTGGTTTTCAGTGATCTAGACCTTAAAAAAAAATACCAATACAAATAACTCGACGAGAGGATCTGATTTTGATACCAGTGAAAACTTATTTCCAATACATGGTACATTTTATATTAACTGTGGTTGATAAAACAAAATAAACTGCAAACGAATTTTAACAGAATATAAATTAGATATTTATTTAATTCAAAAATATGTATCGAATTAAGAATGATCTTCAAATTTGAACTTTTACCTAACTAACCCTGTAATTAAATGTCTTAGTTAGGAACTTATACTTGTATCTTTTGGTGTGTGATCGATACGTGCTATACGTACGGTATATCTTTATAAATCGACAGGGAAATTAAAATTGGGCAAGTTGATGACTTGTGATAAGAGTTGACTTGACTTATAAAGTCGGGTCTCTCACTTTGTATGACCCATTTGCCGACTCAGTCATAAATAAAATAATTAGGTAATCATTTTCTTCTATATATATATATTTACATATATATATATATATATATATATATATAAAGATATATCCTTTCTCTTCCTCAAGCTCCCTAAAAAACACTATATCTGTATCAAACAAAACATAAATATACAGCTTAGTAATATTACGTTGGTGCAAAACTACTAGACGAAATGTTAGTCTCGAAATTTTCCTTTCTCCTCTCGGCCTCGCTTGCGATGCTTGTCTGCCTCTCGACTGCTGCCTTATTGCCCATTTCGGAAGGTTATAACGATTGTATATACATCAACACATTTAGAAATGAGAGTTAAATCGCTGCTCTGCCAAAAAAAAAAAAACGGAAAATTAGCAGCTGTATATATATGTTTATTTTTAGTATATATATTTTAAAGATTCATTAAGTATATAGTCATATTTACAGTTTCACATTGCTATATAGTCAACGTTTCGTAATAACCACGTCTATGTATTTACACGCATAAATTGACGTAAATACAACACTTTTTTTATTTCAATGAAAGAACAAATCAAGAATGTCACGTCATCTTTATTGCTATTTACTTAAGATTTGCGAAAAATTTCTATATAGCAATGCCAAACGTTTTAGTTGGCTAGTTACCTAATTTTTTTTTTTTTTTTGATATTTTAATGCTGTCTTTATCAGTGCAAGCTTTGCAGAAGATAGCGAAGGCAATCGGAAAGACGAACTGGAACTTCAACGCAGATCCATGCAGTGGCAAATATGGGTGGAATAGCTCCACTCTTAAGGACGCCGAAAACGCTGTGAACTGCAACTGTTCTCAGAGACTCTGTCACGTCAATAGCATGTGCGTATAATTAAAAAAATATATGTTTTGTGTATTAAGCCTGCCTATCCCCGTGAGATGTTATGGCCCCATTTTTGTAGCGTAATTTTTTATAGAGAAATTTCTCGATAAGATTCTATTTAAAGCTAGTTTTTTGTCATATTTTTAGACCAAAAAAACTCCTCCAAACAATTTTAATTCAAAATATTTTTTAATTTTAACGCAAATAATTGCAAACCATTGCAAATAAATTTGAATTGTTTGCAACGACTCTTTTTTCAACAACGACTACAAAAGGAATCGATGTTGCTAAAAATTTCGATTTATTTTATTTACAATTTTTACGATAGTTAGCGATTATTTACGATGAAATTCAATATATTTTTCAATTTACATCATTTGAAGGAGTATTTTTGTCCAAAAATGTTACAAAAGTCTAATTTTAGATAAATAAATAAGAAAAAAATGTACATAACAAGTTCAATTTTGATATTTTGTTACGTATTAAAATCTTAAAATAGGTCTACAAGTTAAAATTTCCCTTTTTTTTTTTTTTTTTTTTACTTAAACCTGCAGTTTAAATTGGGTTAGGTATAAGTGCTTAAAGAACGATGGATATTTTAATCGATTAAATTACTGGTCGATTCATTTATATTTTCATTGTTAAATTAATCATATTGTTTTCTTTTATTGGAAGTGATTAAACAATTAATTTTAAATTGTTATTTCATAGTTAACTGAGGTTAACTAACGACCTCGAAATAAAATATTGAAATTAACGATTCATTAGCTAGTTATTCTAGAAACTATGATTCACTAGTTAAATCTTTAGCTGTTTCAAACGGTTAACTGCTAACCGTCTAAATTATTTATTCACATTTAGTCAAGTGCTCACCAGTTAACCCATCCCAATTAATCATTACGGCTCCCTTCTTGTGCGAGTTCATTTGCGAAATTTGGAAAATATATTTCTCATTAGTCACGAAATTGGTTTTTTGTCCAAACTTGTCAAAAAATTCCAGAAGTATGTCATTTTCAAGAACCAAAATACATTAATGGCCTAATCCCAACAATTTTTTTCTTCTGATTGCTGTCACACGCTGTATTTCTTAGCAATTGAGGATAAATTGGGCAAAAGAGTTGTATTTTTTCATATATATGACACTATTGAGTAAAACTCTAAATTTCCTGAATTATGAATCATGTATAGTTTTTTCAAATTTTTCTTTTATTTTTCTATTTTCACATGTACGTGTCTTTTTAATTTTTCATGCATAGTTCTCATATATTTTTATATTCATACGTGTTATTTTAGCTTGACTATTTTTTTTAATTATTATTAGAATGTTAGACTACAAATTCAATGCAATAGTCCAAAATGGGCCATATGCCAGCTCTTTTTTTTTTTTTTTTAATTTATGATATTGCAATGTCTATTTTTTTTTTTTAATTCATAGATTATTGCCCTTATTAAGAGATTTTATCCTTGTATTTCTTTTAAAAAGCCAACTAACCAGATGATTTTTTTTATATATATATAAGAAATGACTATTTCGGATAAAACTAATTTCATGCCTGCAAAATCGTTTTTTTTCAAATTCCTCTTTGATTTTTTTAGTTTCACACGTATGTGCTCCCTATTTCATTTCTATTATTCCATGTTTCATGCTTAACTCTCCTACGGTATGGTATAGTGCATAGTGCATACGTGTTGTTTAGTTGGACTATTTTTTAAATTATAATAGCGTTATGCTAAAAAAATTAACATAACAGTCCAAATAAACCATATGCCTAGCTAGCTCTTCCTTTTTAAATTAATGACATATTACAATGTCTAATTTTTATTATTATTAGTGCCTTTATGTCGTGAATTTTGTCCTTGTAATCTCTTTCTAGAAGCCGACTAATAACCAAAGGAAAAACTAATGATAAGAAGTGACTATTTAAAATTAGGGTACTTTAACGAACTAGTTAAATTAAAACGTTGAGATTTCAATTTAGTCAACATTTCATAAGTTTTAATCAAATAGCCATCTGCTGATGTGGATAAAATTTTAGCATGTAAAAAACCCTTTTTGACCCTACCTAGAAAAATGCCCATTTTTATTTATTAATTTTCAGAAATAAAAAAATCTCAAAAAATATAATTTTCGTCCTTCAACCCAATTTAAATTTCTGGAGAAAAAATATAACTGAAAAACGTAAACGTTGAACACAAAAAAAGTCTAAAAAACGAATTAACTCCAAAAAAATCCAAGAAAAAAAACTTGTAGTCGAAGATGAACACGATTGCATATTAACAATAATTAACTCTTATTAACGAATATTTATAAAAATTTACTGTTATTAACTACACAAGATTTAGAAGTAACAATATGGGAAAACATGGAACACAACATTATAAGTAACGTTAATTAAGAAAAATTTATAGACGTTTCTGGCGCAATACTCATATCTTCCTCGATCGCGATGCATAGTGTTTCTGCGTCTCCGCTAGTCGACGAAGAGCTATGTCACCCTTTGAGCTTAGATCTCGTCGCGCTACGTTCGGCCGAGACGAAGAGCTCTGCCATCATCGGAGTCTAGATCCAGCGGAATTTCACGACACCAGATTGGATGTTACAGCCAACACAATGGGTATATTCTTGAAGCACTCGTCACCACGAATTCATAGGACTTGAAATCATTCAATTTCGAGTTCAAATGAAAAAAATATGGATTTTTGAAATTTTGAAAGAAACAAAAAACAAAAAAATTGAAAGAGAGAGAGAGAGAGAGAGAGAGAGAGAGAGAGGTATCACAATCAACTCAATCCCATCCCACAATCGTAGAGCAAACAAATTCGACAATAATCGATTCCTAATATTAAGGGCAAGTATTAACTATATTGATACAAGATCAATAAAATAATTAGAAAAGAAAAATAATAAAAAAAAAAAACTAAAAGGGAAAATTTTGGAATTTAATAATTTACCAATTGCCACCTCATATTTATTGGCTGTTTTTTAAACAATTTTAAACAATGGCTATTTTGAAATCTTTACGTTTGAAATGGCCTACTTCATATAATTCCTCTTAAAGTTAAATGGTTACAAAGTAGATAATATTTCACAAATTTTAAAATCATCAGCCTCTTAATTATTTTGAGTTTACAAAAATACTTAACCATATATGTTCATTTCTCTACACTCAATCTCTAGACTAACACTCTAGGCAAATTTGGAATTTAATTAAGGGCACTCTAGCCAATTAGTCATTTTGAAACCGTTATAATTTTAATATACAATGTCTTCGAGGTTTAAAATAAATAGTCAACGCATGTTATACTAATCTTTTAATTAAATGCCCATAAGTGTTTATTTTTAGAAAAAAAAAATGAGAAGTAAGGAAAATTCCACAAATATTAAGGAATCATTTATTACCTAATAAACACAATTAAATATTTTATAAAATATAAAAAATATATATATATATATATATATATATATATATATATATCAAAACTCTGAGCCAACGATTCGAAAAAAAATTGTAAAGAAATAAAAAAAATCTGAAAATAATGTAACTTCATATTTGCAATCACGATTAATTATTAACGATAATTAACATAAATTAACTGACAATTCAGCAGCTAAAAATTTGAAATAATACAAAAATCAAGACATATTCACGATAATTAACACAAATTAATTGACGATTAAGAAGCAAAAATATGAAACCATACAAAAACAAGGCATATAAGCGTTAATTAACGTAAATTTATGATGATTCAAAATCTAAAAATATGAAGTAGTACAAAAACATGGCATATTGACGTTATTCAATAGAAATTTACTGCCTAATTAGAGAGTGAAAGACCTGAGCGAGAAGGAGAAAGTCCATATGGTGAGCCCTATTAACAGTTATTATCAATCATTAATTGAACTTGATTTAAAAAAAAAATCATAATTGTTGTTGATGATCTTAGCGCCAATCTTCAAACCCTAACCCTAGCCTCGATCTTCAGTTGTGAGTCCTACAACAAGCACTTCACGGAAAACAATAAAAAATAAAACCCAAATTTTCCAAACCTGAATCGGATAAAAACATTGATTTGGAGCTCCAAACGGTGGAAGTTGAATGAAATCATCGAAGGCGGTCATGAGGTTGTTTTTGTTGGCCTGTTTTCATTAAAAATCCCAACTGATTTGCGAAATTCCGACTTTGTTCCTAGAGAAGGAGAGAGATTAGAACAAAGAAGAGAGATAGGAGAGAGAACGTTAGATCCTATTAATTAGTGGATTTGAATAATAAATTGGGTATTTTTTAATTTCAAAAATATTATTTAACTAACTAATAAAAATAAAGGTAATAAGGGTATAAAAGCATGCTGTTAGCTGGATGACTATTAAAAAAAAAATTAAACGTTAGCTAAAATAAAATTCACACGTTCAAGTGGCTTAATAAGTAACAATTCTCTTTAATTAAAGTTCTCGGAAATCTGATTATTTTAACCCCGATCAGTCTCGTTCCCTGGCTTAGGAGATCTTATAATAATAGTAGCTTATATATTTAAATGGTGTGTATGAAAGCTATTTAGTTTGTAGAATATAAAGTAGATAATAGTGTAGAAAACAATAGACAAAATTATATACGCGAATATAAGTCATAAAATGTAAACCAGATGCTTGCAATACAAAGACTCCCGTTTATGTTGTAGCTTATGCACACTGAAGTTTACTTCACAAGAAATATGGATACAAATCTATATTAAAATAAATAATACCAGTTTAAATAAATGTATATTTTCTTTCTTCATCGAGTCTAAAAAAAATACTTAATTCATGATCTGCACCACTGTTTTTAATAAACTTGGTACCGACGCAAAATTCTCGACGAGATGATTATTTTAATACCGGTGAAAAGACCTTCAAATGGACTTTAAACCACCTAACCCTTTATTAAATATAAACGATCTTATATATAGATCATACAAAATTTAATAAATTTGGCACGCTCGGTTATACAACATGAATAAGATTTGTATTATATGAACACTCACTTTTAAGTTAACAAATACAAATAGAATATGAATGTGTAATTTACCAATATTACTCAAGTTTACAACTATAAAAGACTCGTTTAATTTATAAGATATAAGATAAAACGAGATGATATAAACAAACAAAAATTAACTAACACTTATTAAGTTTATATATTATCAACCAAGCCAAATATTAAAGGTATATTTGGAATTATAAAGCTGATCGTCGTTTAGGGAAAATTGATACGCAGAGCTTTGGAGGCACAGAGTTTGCGCGGAACACTCCCCAAGGACCTTTCAGGGCTCCCCTTTCTCCAGCAACTGTAAGTACCAACATTATCTTCACCACCATTTTGAAATATATAATTACTTTCTTCCAGTAAGCAAAATAGATGTGTGTCCTAATGTATAAACGTGATTGGAGCACAGTAGCTAGCTGGAAATAGTTTGTTAATTAGCTTTATTCTGATCAAGTTTTTTTTTTTTAAATATTTTAGCCTCCTCAAGCGTAACTTCCTCAACGGGACAATCCCACGAGAATGGGGCTCCTCAAAGCTTGTCCATCTGTATATATCTCTCTTTGGTTAATTTTTATTGTATTGTTCTTCAGTATAGTGTTCAGAAGCATTTTATTTCACAAAAGTAATGCGAAACTGAGAAATTGGGGAATTGCAGTTCCATTTCAGGAAACCGGATAACAGGTTCTATCCCAAAAGAACTCGGAAACATCTCCACTCTGGAAATCTTGTGAGTTCTACAAATCAAACTTTCATATCACGGTTTACAGATAGTTCTTTGTTCAAATTATCAAATAAAATAAAATAAAAATTTGTATATTTAGGGACCTTCAGAATAACCAGCTAACGGGCGAGTTACCTCGGGAGCTAGGCAAACTTACTAGCATAAAAAAAATGTAAGTAACTTTTCAATCATGTCGCTCACAAATATAGGTTTTGGATTATGTTACATTGTTTGTTCCTAATCCAGGTTCTTTGTCTCAAATAATTTCACCGGGGAACTGCCTGCAGAATTGGCAGAGCTCACAACATTAGAGAATTTGTAAACCGTTGATTTTGTTTTGTTGTGATAATTACAAGGTAATAGTTTCTTAGTCTATATGTTCATTTTGATTAGTATTTTTCTGAATGCAGTCAAACTGGAGGCAACCAATTTTCTGGGGTCATACCAGATTTTATACAGAAATGGAAACACCTCACTAAACTGTAAGATTTTCTTTTTATCTTTTTTTTTTTTTTTGGTTTGTATGAAAATTTGTGGAACTTCCTTTTATACTTTATAACATTTTTTTTTGCAATGACAGATACTTTGTAGCAAGCGGTTTGAGCGGACCAATTCCTTCAGGCATTTCTAAATTGAATAAAATTACTGATCTGTTAGTGTTACCTCGTTTTCTTTCATAATAAAGGAAAAGTATTTTGATGATCGTTCCGAATTCCAATGCTTAATCTTTATTTTTTTTTTCTTTATTTCTGTGCAGGAGAATCACCGACTTGAGTGGGCCAGAAACAACCTTTCCTAAACTTGACAATATGACAAAAATCAAAATTTTGTAAGCTAAAATTGTAGAGCCACATTTTTCAAGATATTTAAAAAAGTCTACTTTGTAACGTATTCATTCTAACTTGTGTTTGGAACCTGAAAAATACAATGGACAGAAAAATAAGAGGGATGGAAAATAAGGAAAATTAAGTTTTCCTTGTATTCATTAGATCCAATGAAAATAGGAAGCAAAATGTATAACTATCGAAATATTCGATTTTCTATGAAAAACGAAATTCATCTGAATTGGTATATATGGGACCCACATTTGTGTCAATTTTCTTACTATCTCGTTCTCTTTTTCGTGACTTTCAAACACACAACACGTAAAATTAACTTTTTCCTTACATTTTCCTTTGCATTTTCATTTATATTCAAATTTTCACTTTCCCTTGCATTTTTTGGGTTCCAAACGGAACGTCTTGAATTTTTTCCTTGGCTCGGTTGGCAGGTTCTTGAGGAATTGCAATCTCAAAGGAGCAATACCTGATTATCTCAAGGACATGTCTAAATTAGAAGATATGTTAGTAAATTTTATCTTTTACTTTATTTTAGATTTGTGTCCTTTTTGTGCACATATGAATTAGTTTCTCTGAAAGTTTGAAAGCTCATCTACCCTCAATACTGCTGTTAAGAGTTTTTGTGACTAGAATGGATTTCGCCAAACCAGCAATGCGAGCAATATGCTTGTTCCTATGGTTTTGGGTTTTTTTTTTATTTTATTTTATTTTTTATTACCCTTTTTCATTTTGTAGTATCTCGAATTGTAAAAACAACTTTCTTGATTTTCTCTCATATGCCCGTGATTTTTTTTCCGTCTTGGATTATCTACCTATATCTACGCGTTCTTATATGTACTTTCCTATTTATTTACTGTCATTGATTTCTTAGAATCGTCCTGCACAAAAATATCTTCACTCTTTTTAAGTTTGAACGCTCGTTACGTTTTGCAGAGATCTTAGCTTCAACAAACTAAATGGAAAATTCCCCAGTGGCCTTACCAATCTAGAAAACATCAGTAACATGTAAGGAGCGATTCGGATATTCTTAAGGACCGTTTGGCACTATTTCATGTTTCTTGTTTTAGTAGTATTTTTCAGATAACAAGTATCGAAAAATCTTGTTTGCATTCCATAAAAAAAAAAAAAAATGGATGCAAATTCTTGCTTTTATTAGTCCCATCTGATTTTGCATTGGTTTTGTTTAGATTCGTGACAGGAAACATGCTAACTGGTCATGTACCCGAGGAATTGTACGACAAAAAAAAAACCGACATGTAAGTTTCTCATAGCAAATAGCTATCATCCATAAATATATACATGTATATAAATATGTATATATATATATATATATATATATATATATATAAAATACATGTAGCATTTATATATCTGCACTTCACAAAGCCATCACACATATAGTAGTACTGAAATTTTTATTTATTGGGCTACAGAAAATCGGATATACTGATATACCTTCTATTTCTTTGTGCAGTGACCTTTCATACAACAACTTCACAACTGAAATTTCAGAATGTCAGAAAATGAGCGTGTAAGTGATATTTTTTTTTGTCTTTCCGCTTTTGAGATTGTAAAACAGATTTAAACTCTATGTTTTTTTTCCCTAGGAACTTGTTTGCAGCCTCCTCTGGGAGGAATATATCGTAAGTTCGAGAAAACCAACCTCATATATAAGAAGACCGGTCACAATTTTATATAATTCTGACATGTGCTCTCCCTGTTTTTACCAGCGGCACTCCTTCGTGTCTTAAAATATCCGAATGCACTAAAAGTAAGGAAGTTCTTCCCTTGCCATTCTTTTATGCGACTTAGAAACGATTTTTTTTTTTTCTCTCAGCTTCATACGATCTTTACATAAACTGTGGCGGACCAAGCGTGAAAATCAAAGATACCGAGTACGAAGCGGACGTTTACCCGGCCACAGCATCATCCTTCTGGAAAAGTAACACCGGGAACTGGGCTGTCAGCACAACCGGAATGTTCACAGACAATAGCAAAAGGACGGATGCTTATATTTTACGCAACACAACTAGACTTACCATGGAAAATCCTGAGCTCTACATGACCGCGCGCTTAACACCCGTTTCTCTTACTTACTACGCTTTTTGCCTCGGAAACGGTAGCTACACTGTGAAACTCCATTTTGCAGAGACTCTGTTCACAAACGACCAAACTAACAGCAGCCTCGGAAGGCGTGTGTTTGACGTCTACATTCAGGTCGGGGTTTCACACATAATCTTGACGAAAATATTATCAGGCTTTGTTAATGAGATCATATGTGGTAGTTTATGTCAAACAAATTTCATGTCGGAAAGATGTACAGAATTAACATAATGAGTTCCTCCTCTCACTTCAACGGGAAAATTTCAATGTCAGCAGGGGAAACTAGTGTTGAAGGACTTTGATATCGCAGCAGAGGCCGGTGGGACCGGTAAACCACTCATGAAAAAGTTCTTTGCCAATGTGACCAAGTCTACTAGAGCTTTAGAAATCAGATTCTACTGGGCTGGGAAAGGAACAACTGTTATTCCCGAAAATGGAGTCTACGGTGTTCTTATATCAGCCATTTCCATCCATCATAGTAAGCTTTATACGTTTGTAAACAATAAACTAGCAGGATATACAATCTGTAATTTAATCTTGAGCTGCTCCTAAATTCATTCATATATTATTGTCCACGACCAGGTCTTACAACTAGTTATCTTGTTTGGCAGATTTTGTGCTGCCCGTCACAGTGACAGCTAAAACTAAAAATAGTATATCGATTGGTGCGGCAATTGGCATCGCGGCTGCGGGGGCGCTAGCTGTGTTGGCTATTGCGGGTCTTCTTTGGTGGAAATTATGTCTGAGAAAGAAAAGCAATTTGCATAGAGGTTGGTAATTGAAACAAAAACTATATAGCTATTTACCTGTGCAAAAATTTTCAGTTAAGGAAGTTCCAATGTCCTTTCTTTTCAGCTACTTACACACCTGTTATAGCCCATCACGATTGACAAGGCAGGCTCGATTTGACTAGGTCTAGTTGAGCATTTTGTGTCTGGCTTTCGAAGAATGACTAGGATATAACATTTCCGTATTGTAACTGTGTGTTTGCTTCTTAATACGCAGATCTGGAGGGGTTGGACCTGAACACTGGAAAATTTACTTTGACGCAAATCAAAGCGGCCACAAACAACTTTGACATAGCTAACAAGATTGGAGAAGGCGGTTTTGGTTCTGTATATAAGGTATATATTCCTTCGTGTTGAAGCTATTTATGACTGAAAAAACTCTTACCTTAACTGAATGAGACTTGAATGCGTACAAGTGTAGGGTCATCTATTGGATGGAACGATAATTGCAGTGAAACAGCTTTCTTCCAAATCAAAGCAAGGGAATCGCGAATTCTTGAATGAGATAGGAATGATTTCAGCTCTTCAACACCCTCATCTTGTCCGGCTCTATGGATGTTGCGTTGAGGGTGATCAATTATCCCTCGTCTACGAGTTCATGCACAACAACAATGTTGGTCGTGCTTTATTCGGTAAAATCTATTCATTAACGTTTTATGTTAAAAACTAATACAATGAAACATTTATTTACTTTTTTCTTTCTTCTTCTTCTTCTACAAATTGAAGGTCCCATAGCAAGCCAAATACAGTTAGACTGGCCAACAAGAAGCAAGATTTGCATAGGTATTGCAAGAGGCTTGGCTTTCCTCCACGAAGAATCGAGATTGAAAATTGTCCATAGAGATATCAAGGCGACTAATATTCTTCTCGATAAAAATTTCGATCCTAAGATATCAGACTTTGGTTTGGCAAAGCTCGATGAAGAAGACAACAATCACATGAGCACCCGAATCGCTGGGACTTAGTACGTTTAATTCAACTACACAAAATAGTTTTTCAGTAATGAACTCAACTAATATATACACATATATGTTTTGTGTGTGTGTGTGTGTGTGTGTGTGTGTGGTCTTGCAGTGGTTATATGGCTCCAGAATATGCAATGCGTGGACATTTGACCGATAAAGCAGACGTTTATAGCTACGGAATTGTTGTCCTTGAAATTGTTAGTGGAAGAAGCAACACAACTTACAGGGCAAAACAAGAAAACTTCTATGTCCTTGATTGGGTAAAAAAAATTCTTAAAACTCTAATAATTTCTCAAATCCAACCCAAGACCGTTACCTAACAAGACCATTATTCTCTCGTATTTTTTTCCATGTTTCTTTCTAGGCACGTTTTTTGGAAGACAAAGACAATTTGATGGAGCTAGTTGACCCGAGACTAGGCACAGACTACAACCGAGAAGAGGTGTTGTTGACAATCAAGTTAGCTCTACAATGCGCAAGTGTATCTCCAGAAGCCAGGCCGAGCATGTCCTCGGTACTGAGCGTGCTCGAAGGCAAAGCTCTTCTTGAGGACATCATGATCGCCGACGAGGTCTCATCGAAGAACGATCTGGATGAGATGAGGAGACACTATGAAGCCATTCAAGAAGATAGCCAAACTCATAGCCTGTTGCTCGATGGGCCGTGGACCGGCTCAACCGTTCCTGATCTCTACCCAGTCAACCCTAATTCTGACTACTACGGGAAGAGTAGGAACTAAAGAGCCTTTATATATATTATATATATATTTGTGTGTGCTTTTCATCGTCAAGTTTATTTTTACTTCACCAACAAGTTTCTCTCTTTGCATGTCTCTGTCTTCTTTGTTATTGAATGTAAGTGGGGAAATGTTAAAGTTTTCAATTGCCAACTTCAAATGCTTGTGATCGGTGACAATATTCACTCGGTCACATCTATTTCTAAGTCGGATTTGACTGTTAAAGTCAAGTTCTTTCAAGCAACTAGAGCCATCTCGCAATAGAACTTACCCATCTATTGGATCTCGGGAGAAGCGACTGCGAGTGGACGATCCGAACCTCCTTTGCTCGTCATACGATCATCGGAGAAGATCGAACCCTGTGATGTGGAATATTTTTCCGAAGAATGTTGTGAGACGAGGAAGACGAAAAATAGATGGATGTTCATGCAAAATACTATTCATGTGTTTGGTGTGTACAATTGTGGAAAAAGATTTTCATTGAATCCAATAACCTTAATTTTGTGATTTTTCGGACGCCATGGCTTACGGCGGAGAGATCGGTGTAGATGATACTCCGAGTGCGAGTGAGCCGTTTGATCGATCTCAGTTTTCATCGAGGACTCTAATCAAGGGCTAGTAAGGTATTTCTCTAACCTTTAACTGACTTCCTCTCTCTGATGATTTTAGTGAAACGAATAGTGAGGATTATGTAAAAAAGAAGAAGAGTTGAAGTAGAAATTTAAAGAGTTGCACATAAGGTGTTCGTCGAAAGTCCCAAATGGCGTCATCTTCTCAATCTCCATCTCTAACCAATAAACCATAAATAATTTACCCTATTCAAATTCAAACCACATATTTTAATCTATTTTATCAAACTGGCCCAACATTCATTTACTCACAAACAACTACATGAAAATCATATACACGTTCAAGCTTTAAATATGCATACGAGAAAATAAAATAAAATTTACGGAAACCAACCGAAAACGTGATACATTATTGATCACTAGTTTTGATCAATACTCTCCAATACTTCTCTTGACGTGAAGATCTCTAGTTGTTCCTACTCTTCCAGTAGTCAGAATCGGGGTTGACCGGATAAAGATCAGGCGCGGACGCGGTGGAGCCGGTCCACGGCCCATCGATTGACATACTATGAGTTTGACTATCTCCTTTTATGGATTCATAGTGTCTCCTCATCTCCACAATGCTGTCCTTCGATGAGATATCATCAGCGATTGCAACGTCTTGGAGAAGAGCTTTGCCTTCGAGCACACTCACCACAGACGACATGCTCGGCCTCGCTGCGGGCGACAAGCTGGCGCATTGTAGGGCCAGCTTGATAGTCAACGAAACCTCTTCTCTGTCATAGCCCGTGCCTAGTCTCGGGTCAACTAGCTCCATCAAATCACCTTTCTCTTTCAGAATAAGCGCCTAGCATTGGAGAACATAAAACCGCATTCAGTAATGTTGGTATTGGGTGTTGAAAACATTTTTTTTTTAAAATTTATTTACCCAATCAAGGATATAAAAGCTTTCTTCTTTTGGCCTGTAAGTTGTGTTGCTTCTTCCGCTAATAATTTCGAGGACTACGATTCCGTAACTATAGACGTCAGCTTTATCCGTTAAATGTCCTCGCATTGCATATTCTGGAGCCATATAGCCGCTGCAAAGACAGTAGTTATTTTGTTTGAGTTCGTGAACGGAAAATATAAACTTGTGGGAAATCGAATTTAGCTTACTAAGTTCCAGCGATTCGGGTGCTTATGTGAGAGTTGTCTTCATCGTCGAGCTTGGCCAAACCAAAGTCCGATATCTTCGGATTAAGTTTTTTATCGAGGAGAACATTAGTCGCCTTGATGTCCCGATGAACGATCTTCAGTCTCGATTCTTCGTGGAGAAAAGCCAAGCCTCTTGCAATGCCGATGCAAATTTTTCTCCTTGTTGCCCAATCTAACTTTATTTGATTGGCTTCGGGACCTTTTGAAATGTAGAGGATAACAAATTAAACAATCGTTTCGTTGTATTGGTCTTGAACATAAAAAAAGGTGAAAAGCTTATACCAAATAAGGCGCGGCCGACATTGTTGTTTTGCATGAACTCGTAGACGAGCAACAGTTGATCCGCCTCGATGCAGCAGCCATAGAGCTTGACAAGATGAGGGTGTTGAAGCGCTGAAATCATTCCTATCTCATTCAAGAACTCGCGATTCCCTTGCTTCGATTTGGAAGAAAGTTGTTTCACCGCAATTATAGTTCCATCCAATAGAACACCCTGATTTGTACATACATCCAAATCTCACTCCCCTAATACATCTCAATCATGAATAGCTTCAACGAGAATGTAATGCATACCTTATATACAGAACCGAAACCTCCTTCTCCAATCTTATTCGTTTCGTCAAAGTTGTTGGTTGCAGCTTTGATTTGCTTCAACGTGAATTTTCCAGTTTTCAGGTCCAAACCCTTTAAATCTACATATCAGAAGCAAACTCACAGTTAAAATATGATTTTCTTTTTTTCAAACTGCACTCATAGACCCGAGTAATTCTTTGAAATCATGCACCAAATGAAGTCAAAATCAAGCTTGCCTTGTCAATCGTGATGCGCTATAACATGTGTATAAGTAGCTGAAAAGAAATGACATTGGAACTTCCATGACTGTGCACATGTAAATGACTAGATTGAAATTGTTTAGTTTACCTCGTTCCAAATCACTTTTCTTTCTTAAACAAAACTTCCACCAAAGAAGACCCGCGACTGCCAGCACAATGAGCATTCCTGCAGCCGCAACGCCAATCACCACACCAACTGATACGCTACTTCCAGTTTTAGCCCCTTCTGTGTCGGGCGGTTTAAAATCTTCCGAATAGAAGATAATTAAGCATGAGATTAGACTAGATTATAGGGTAATGTAGATAACTAAACGTGCCACCATAAGATGGTGGTTAATTTTGTGGACTCACATATCTTGTTGAGTCAATGAAAATATTAACTCATGAGCTTATAAAGTTGAAAACCTAATATGGTATACCCTAATATAGTCCAAAGTTGAAAGAGGCCTAAAATCTTACTTGGATTGACCGAAATGGCTGACACAAGAGGACCATAGACTCCTCTATTTGGGATAGCAGTTGTTCCTTTCCCAGCCCAATAGAATCTAATTTCCAAAGTAGAGGCACTCACATCGGCCAAGAACTTTCTGACGAGAATTTTCCCGGCTCCACCGGCCTCATCCACGATATTAAAGTCCTTCAACACTCGTTTTCCCTGAATGTAGACGTCGAAAACACGCCTTCCGATACTACTATAAGTTTGGTCGTTGGTGAACATTGTCTCCGCAAAATGGAGTTTCACGGTGTAGCTTCCGTTTCCGAGGCAAAAGGCGTAGTAGGTAAGGGAAATGGGAGAAAGGCGCGCGGTCGTGTACAGCTCGGGACTTCCCGTGGCGAGTCTCGATGTGTCTGTGAAGATGTACGAGTCTCTGGGACTGTCGTTATCCGTGAAGAACCCGGTAGTGCTCACACCCCAGTCCCCGTTGCTCTTCAACGAGAAAGACGATGATGTGGCGGCCGAAGTGTCGTCTTCGTACTTGGTACCGTTCACTATCACTTCACTTCCACCACAGTTTATGTGTAGACCGTACGAGGCTGAGAGAAAGTGATTAAAAAAATATGAACTGAAATCATCGTCTTTATTTCCTTGCAATGCAAGAAAGAACAATACTTACTTTTAGAACATTCAGAGCTTCTCAAACACGAAGCAGCGCCTCTGATAGAGTAAGATCGACGTGTCAGAAATATGATATCGCAATATCAGTCCTCGTAATTGAAGTTTGTATTCTCGTCAAGGGATTTGTAAAACTTACGATGTATTTTTCCCAGAGGAGCTAGCAAACAAGTTCCTGGAAGAAAAACAACATGAAATGTTTAATTCATTAAAAAAAAACAAATAGAAAAATAAAGATATAGAAGGTCTCTTACACGCTTCCCTTTTGGCATTCTAGACTTCCCGAGTTTCCAGTTGTGAAGTTGTTGTATGTAAGGTCACTTCACATATACACACACACACACACACAAATTGTTATACAGCGCGCATCGAATTAACTGTCTCACTGTTGTGAATATCATGCCTAAGCTACATTCTTTATGTTTTCTGTTTGAAACTGATTAATGTAGAAAGTTTTCTATAAGAAACTTACATGTTGTCTCTTCCAGTAAATAATCTTTCGGGCACGGGACCAGTTAGCATGTTTCCTGTCAAGAATCTAAAGCAAAACAAATGAAAAGTTAAACTCAAACGATATCAGATCCTGTTTGATTTGAGATCTTATTTAGCTTTCTAGTGTCTTTAGACATATACAAATATTTCAAGCATTATTTTCACTAGCGAAAATCGCTTCTTACATGTGATCGATTTTGGCTAGAGTGGTAAGGCTAGTAGGGATTTCTCCACTGAGTTTGTTGAAGCTGAGATCTCTGCAAAACGAAACGAGCTTTCAAACTTATGAACATAAACAACGATAATAAAGAATAAAGTGAAAGAGAAGTATACTAACAAATCTTTTAAACTAGGCATGTCCGTGAAGTAATCAGGTATGGTTCCATTGAGATTGCAATTCCTCAAGAACCTATCAATCGAGTGAAGCAAAAAAGAAAAATAATCACGATGATAAATTTTGAATTAAATATATAGCTTTAAAGAAGAATCTTGAATCTACAAAAGAAACGTGAATCTTGAAGTTAACCCACAAAGTTTTCATCTTTGTCATATTATTAAGTGGTGGAAAGGTTGCTTCTGGCCCAATCAAGTCGCTGATTCTCCTGCAAACCAGAAAATTTTAAACATCAGATTTAATGTGATGATTAATAATAGATTTTACATCCAGAAAAAGAATTAAAACTAGGTCTAGTCTGTGCATACTTACATGTCAGTTAATTTTTCCAATTTAGCTATGCCTGAAGGAATCGGCCCGTTCAAACCGCTTGCTTGAATAGCTCTGTTCCCCGGGAAATTATGTTTGAGTAACTTGTGAACAAAAATACTTTAATCTGATAAAAAAAAAAAGGCATCATAGAATATCTCACATTTTTTTTAGCTTTGTCCATTTCTGTATAAAATCCGGTATTACCCCGGAAAATTTGTTGTCTCCAACTCGACTGCATTACGGGGAAAGTTAAAAAAAATGTGAATCGAAATTAGCATATAGACTAGGTACTTAAAAATTAATTAAGCAAAATCAAACAGGATTATAAACTTACAAATCCTCCAGTGTTGTGAGATCTGCTAACGTTGCAGGTAGTTCCCCGGTAAGATTGTTGGAGGTGACGAGCCTATATTTAATATAGACATTATCACAGGATCTAAATATATTTGATGGATTGGAACAATAAATAAAATATAAGGAACGAGGTGTTTGAAGAGTTTCTTACAGTCTTTTAATGCTGCTTAGATTCCCCAACTCTGGAGGTAGTTTCCCCGATAACTGGTTAATCTCAAGGACCCTAATTTTCCCATTCACACAATTTTTTTATTATAACTTTTTTACAATTTGATGAAATAAGTAGCTGTGGTCAGAAAATATGAGTAAATAATTAGAACTTACAAAACTTCCAGAGTGCTTATGTTTCCGAGCTCTTTGGGGATAGAACCTGTTATCCGGTTTCCTAATAGGGATCTGAAATTAACAATTTTATCAGTTTCACATTGCTTTTGAAAATAAAAGCTTAAAGTGAACTATAAAGCATCAGAGAGAGAGAGAGAGAGAGAGAGAGAGAGAGAGAGAGAGAGAGGTGATACATGTTGACAAGCTTTGAGGATCCCCATTCTGTTGGAATTGTACCATTGATAAAGTTCCGCGTGAGGTCACTGAAGACAGATATATATAAATAAAAATCATCAGAATGTGGCAAGTAACAAAATTAGGGTCAACTAGCTAATGTGCAATATAAATTTAGTGGTGATTATGTAAAAGGACACAACTTGATCACATATATCCTTTATTTTTGTCTTCTTCTTCTTCTCCTTTTTCTTTGACTTGTGTAAAGAAAATAATTGGCAAACTTACAGCTCTTGGATAAATGGAAGTCCTGAAAGATCCTTGGGAAGCGTTCCTGCCAAATTCTCTGCCTTCAAAATTCTACATTTAAAAAAAAAATCAATTTTTGTTGGGTTAATCAGCTCCTGAAATGAAAACAAAAGTCCACTGGATATAAAGGGATAACAAAAAAAAAAATAAAGAAAGAAAGAAAGAACAAAACACTAATAGGAATACCAACATCCTCAAGTTTTGGCGGGTGTTACCGTTGGGCATGTGATTATAGGTTTAGGCCGAATTTGGACACGATATTGGGCTTTTCTATATATGGGCCATAACTATTGTACAATACCCACATTAAAATTAGGGCCCCATTAAATTATGAAAAATGATTTCTAAAGAAACCCATTAACGTACGAAAAATGATTCCTAAAAAGACGAATTTTATGAATAGGGGGCAGTGATA
Source organism: Urtica dioica subsp. dioica (assembly GCF_054948205.1). Taxonomy (NCBI): domain Eukaryota; kingdom Viridiplantae; phylum Streptophyta; class Magnoliopsida; order Rosales; family Urticaceae; genus Urtica; species Urtica dioica. The sequence goes on along the minus strand of NC_142759.1, from coordinate 23,436,745 downwards.
TTTACCACCACAATTATTAGTTGGAATTAAAAAAAATATATATACAAAAAATATCGCAAGCAGAAAGTTTATGAATTACAGGCTGTAAGATTCTTCAGCGGCTTTGAATGAGTCAACTTGCCATATACACTGAGACACCGTAACAATTAAAGGAATGTTTTGTTTAGTTTATTATCAATGAACACAAACTACAATTTGCTACTTTCTTCATAAAATAAAAATTAAAAAAAATAAAAGATTAAAAAAAAAAGTTATTATTTGCTGCTTTGTCAGACAAGTCATTGCTGGCTTTGAGTGTTTGGCTTTAGGATATTTATTTTTATTCCTCCTACGTCGATAGAGATGCTTTGTAGGACCACTTAATAAATAATTTTTGGATCCAATCACTTTAATTCATCCATGTGCTAAACTTGAAGAGGTAAAAATCTAGAACGTATGTGTGCTTACGCTTTTGTCATTTGTTTTTTTTCCCACTCTAGTTGTGAAATACATGGGGGGATTTTTTTTTTTTTTTTTTTTTTTGTGGACATTATAGAATGCGTGAGAGTTATCTGTATTTTGATATTTTTAATGTATTTTTTTAATCATATTAATTACAATACAAAATATGTTTATCACCTTCAAAGCTAACAAGTTACATAAAAAATTATGTTTTAATTACTTGTGATACAAGGGAATAATACACAAATAATATGATAGTTATTTTCAGAAATTCCCATCACCATCAACCTCTATTATTTAAGTTCTCGTAACTTAAATTCGTGCATATCCACATACACACTGAGTCAAAGTCAACTCTTTGGGATTGATGCTTAAAATAATATACATAAACTTTGAGCTATTTAAGTTACGCGTAGAATGTGATAGAAAACGACAAGTACGGTGGACCCACGTGGTCGTCTCTAATTTGTATCCACTAGGTCTGTTTTTTTTTTCTTTGTACGGAAATGTGAAAGATTGTGGCTGTTGGTTTAGTCCAATAGAAATGCTTAGTTTATTATATATCCTTCTTCTCCAATTGGACGTTGAGTTATTCACTTCTTAACTATTTATTAATCAAACCACGTGTGTGAAAGAAAATTCACGTAATCACACTCTGCATTGCATTATATAATTAATTAAAAAAAATTAGCAGTGAGAAAACGCGTACGACACTGACATATCAATGAATGTTAAAAAAAAATTCCGCCTTGTGAATAAATTCCCTTCGAAATCTTCGGTCAACATACAGTTCAATGAAGAATGATGAATTAATAGAAAACTGTGGAATGAGGCATGTTTGGTATTCCTCTCAAAAAAAAAATTTTAATTTTTTAGTTGAAAAAATTGAAAACAAAAATTGAAAACATGTTTGGTTTAAGTTTTTGGAAAAAAATTTCAAAAAATTTTGAAGTTGTTTTGGAAAAAAGTAAAGAAAACTGAAAACAAATAAAATGTGTTTTTGAAAAAAAATTTCTTCTCTTCTCTCATCTTTCTCCTCATCTTCTATTTTCATTCTTTCAAAAACAAAAATGAAAACTATACCAAACACTTTTTCAGTTTTTTCACTTTCTCAAAAACAAAAATGAAAACTGTACCAAACAGCTTTTTGAAAACAACTACAAAACAGTTTTTCAGTACAGCTACAAAAATTAAAAAACAAAAAACAACTTTTTGAGTTAACTACCAAACACAACCCAGAAGATCTAGGATAAAATGGCAGTTTCCATTAATTCTTATTTGATAAACTTGAAATTTTTAATACTATTGTAATTATTGTAATGTTTCTCAAACCCAAAAGATCTTCACATAATCATGTTTTGGTAAACTTGCAATTTTTCTTTTCCTTCAATTATCTGAAGCATAAAGAATAAAATAAATTAGTATAAAAAAATGAGATGAAATTAGTTACACGTACATGCTAGTGACGTGGCAGAGTGTGTTGGAACAATTACAGGTCACGACATTCTCAGTGGAGATTTCCCATCCAAATTCCCCACTGCATGGATCTACGCTGAAATTCCAGTTCTTCTTTCCAAGCGTTTTCCCTATTTCCCGTAAAGCTTGAACTGAAATTTGAAATTGAAAGACAACAAAATAAACATTATGTTTTTATCATTTCAAACTACTAATTTTCTTCTTGTTCTTTCTCATATATGTATCTGTGTTGATATTTTACCTTCGGATTTTGGCAGCTGTGCGGCAGCGGAAAAGTAGACAATAAATGTTGCGAGTAAGAGAAGCGAGGTTTGGGAGACGATCATTTTAGTAGTCATTTCTCTTACAATATAAGTGTTAAAAATTAAAGAGAAGAGTTTATTCCAATCTTTTCTTTGAACACTAAAATCTATGTCACTGGAATTTAGAAGGAAAGAGAGCTTTATGAGTTTGAGCGAGGTTGAGGAGAGCGAAGGGAGATATTGAAATCTTTTCTGTGTTGCTGGTAATGTAAGTCATAATACCATGGAGTGAGTCAGTAGAGAGAGCTGGCTTTATAATACAAAGTCAACTCTTATCAGCTGGATGTACATCAAACAAGTAGAGGTCCATAAATACTTGCCCATATAATATGAAACGATTAAATGCGTGCATATATATGCTTTTTAAAATTTTATTATGTCTCTTTCTCTTTACATGAGAAACCCCCGAAGAAATCATTCTCCTGATGTTCAAGTAAATTCAGTTTATTTATGAAAGTAAATTTATTATTGGTCACAACTTATTAATAACAACCGAATAAGATGACAAGACGCCTAGCTAGCAATTAAGTAATAAGCAACCCGTCTTCCTAATAAGGAGACGAATTCGAGTCACATAAAAAAAAACAAATAAAATCATCTTAAACAATGATAACGCCACAAAATAATTGGAGGAAAAAATATAATTTTTATTTCTCAAGGTTTTAATTATAACAACCCATTTATACAAAAATATATCCGAGAATTAGTTCCACTCTAACTCCTATCAATAAAACATATATAATTTACAACTAACCCTCTGTTAGACTTAGCAGTTCTATTTAAAACAAATATAAATTAGGGCAAATGATCCATGAATTGTGGCATGTGAATAGAGAGGGGGGTTTTTAAGTTAACCAATTAAACTGTTAAAGGACTTAGAAGATTACAATAGTCAGTCTGTATATCTTTTTTCAAAGGTAAGATAGCTCAATGGTTCTTTAAAGTTTAAACTTAGAATGCTATAATTGTGTTTATGATCCACTTTTCACTTTCTTTCTTCTTCTTTTTTTACCATTTTTTAATTTTATGTGAAGTTTAATTTCTTGTAATCTATGGTTTATTTGGCTTTAATAAATATATTTCCGTGAAGAGCCCTTTGATATAAAAAAAAAATGTTTACTATATACACTATTTTTAGAAAGTGGAGTTGTGTTAATGATATTGTTCTAGTTATTTTTATAATTGTGTTTATGAATTTGTGTTAATGATATTGTTTATTATGATCCACTTTTCACTTTCTTTTTTTTTACCATTTTATGTGAAGAACTTGTAATCTATGGTTTGTTTGGCTTTTATAAATATATTTTCGTGACGAGACCTTTGATAAATAAAAAAAATGTTTACTATATACACTATTTTTAGAAAGTGAATTTGTGTTTATGATATTGTTCTAATTAAAATTACAGACTCTAAGGAATTCACTCCAACAAAATAAATTCATTGTCTATGAAAAGAGTAAAATTATGTACATACTATAAGAGTTCATATTACTATCATGTTGCGATGACCTAACACCTAACACCGAATAGACCTATACTCGTATAAAAAAAAGTCTGTATTTTTAAAAGTTGAGCTAATGTCTTAGTATCTGACTTCACAAATTAGATAGGTTGTTTAACATTCAAAGCCCACGAGAAGCCGATACGTACATGATAAGTTGGTCTCTGGTCCTTTTTATTGAGAAGCCGTCTTGTGTGACTTGTTATCAGACCCGGCATGAATCAAATTTGAAATAAAAAAACAATCAACGAAAATAGTAAGAAAATAACATGTTCCTATTATTTTGGGAAGAAATCAACTAATAGATATTATTTAAATCAATCAAAAATATTTTACTTGAATTGGTATCATTTCATATATAATCGCTACTGATTATTTACCAACTATTAACAAAAACCATAACTAGTATGCATTTCTCGCGTTTTATTATCGCTATTTAGCTACAGTACTGTCCAACAAAAAACAGATGTTCTCATATCTATTATTAATAAACTCAAAAGTTATATGTGTAAAAATTCATGTTTCTAACTGATCTTTACAATAAGTTTCTTTAAATTATCATATTACCGCAACCGCGCAGCACCTTCAATTTTACTAGTAACCCACATACCGTATTGAGCATACCACGATATTTGACAAATGGTAGTGGTTCTCGTGCCTCGTGATATATCGTTACCGTTGAGGTAAGCCCCCAAAAAAGAGTCTCGCGGGGTATTTGAGCAACACATAAATTAATATGAATTATGTATTATATTTTATTTTATATATTAATAAATCATAGTGGTATTTTTGGTATATTCAATATATTTACGTATATTGCCAGTACTACAAATTTCATTTTCTGGTGCGGAAGGATATCCAGTGCGACATGTCGCACCTAAATGGGCATTGGGTGCGACAAGTCGCACTGAATGCCTTTCCAGAAAACCAAAAATTTCGCTCATTTTAAGTGGTATTGGATGCGACATGTCGCACCTAATACTATCCGGTGCGACATGTCGCACTTAAAAGTTTTAAAAATTTTAGGCGAGCTTAAAATCCCTCATCTTATTTCGCTCATTTTAAGTGGTATTGGGTGCGACACGTCGCACCTAATACTATACGGTGCGACATGTCGCACTTAAAGTTTTAAAAATTTTAGGCGAGCTTAAAATCCCTCCTCTTATTTCCACTATCCTGAATTGATTCTTTTTTTTAGTATCCGGTGCGATATGTCGCACCTAATGCCCAATACACTCAACAGGTGCGAGATGTCGCACCAGATAGTATTAGGTTAAAATTATAAACTACCGTTCTTTCTTCTTCTTCACATAGCCTATCTCTCTCTCTCTCTCTCTCTCTCTCTCTCTCTCTCTCTCTCTCTCTCTCTCGTCCCTCTGCTCGCCGCCCCTCCTTCGCGCCAGAGTTAGCCGTTCACACGTCGTTAAACACGATCTCCTCCTTCGGCCACCTCCGCTGAACTGCTCCTTCGACACCTCCGCGCGCCAAGCACCTCCGCCGAGCACCTCTGTCGCCCAAGACCGCCGAGCACCTCCGCCATCCAAGACCGCGACGGCCTGTCTGCCCCGTCACAGCGCCGGTCTCACCCTCGCCGCCCCTAGCCCTTGCCGCCCCTCCTCCCTCACCCTCGCCAGCCTCAGCCTTCGCCGGTCTCGCCCTCGCCGGCCTCACCTTCGTCGGCCTCAGCCCTCGCCGGCCTCAGCCTTTGCCGGTCTCGCCCTCGCCGGCCAGCTCAGCCCTCGCTGTAAATTTGTAAATTTACTTAATTAAAATAACGTAGTAGGTGCGACATATCGCACCTAATATTCGTTTTGTGAGATTTTCTAAAGCCAAATATGTGTGACTTCGGGTGCGATATGTCGCACCTAAAAGTGTTGCACCTAATATGCGACTCTTTTAGATGCGACATGTCGCACCCGAAACTTTTAACGACGGACTTTTGGGTGTGACAATGTCGCACCTAAAGTAGCACCCGGAGAACTTTCGGGTGCGACATTCAGGGCATCGGGATGCTTATATTTGTAGTAGTGTGCGGCATTTACGGTAAATTTTTAATTTAACATATATTATTAGTGGCAAATTTGCAGTTTTTGTAGTATTCGTGTGATATTTGTGCGGTATTAAAAATACAATGACTATTAAACAAGTGGGTAATTTTAATCAAACAAATCATGGGGGCAATGATAATGGTAGTAAATGTAATTTTTTAGGATATGTGGTTGGTGATGGCATAGTTGTGGATTTTAACAAAGAAAACAAAGTCAGAAAGATAGAGTTACTAGCAAAGATTACGTTTCACAAAGAAAACAAAGTCGCACTCTCCCAAACTAAGCCCACTACCCAACGAATCAGCAACAAGTCATGGAATGTTTTGAACCCATTATTGCTATGTACTTGTGAATGAATCCCCAAGGTCATCTCCAAGAGGGGAATGTAAGGGCTCAAGAGCTCTCCAAACACAACGAGATCATACTATTAACTGTCAATAATTTTGCTCCACGTGTCTATAAAACTTTGACCTCTTAACATGGTGGAGGCAATACAAAAACATGTTTCTCATCTTGTCAGCCATAGCTCGTAACATTGTTACAATCCCGGTCTCAACTATTTCATCTAAAGTTGCATTAGTAGCCCGCGTGGGCATATTATTGATGATAGACGTTTTAGTTTAAAGTTTAAACTCAAGTTCGATGCTTTAATGGTGATAGAATATTGGCTTCTTCGTTCAAGGCGAGCTCAAGAGACATTCACCAACATCGACTTCGTAGATAATTTTAATTATGATTTCTCAAATGCAAATCTTAACAATGAGTTTTTATTTATTTATTTTTTTTGTAAGTTGAAATATTTATAAATAAGATTTATAAGCGCTCTTTTATCTACCAAAATTTATCTATTTGGGTCTGCTCGGGGAGGATTACAATGTATTTTTCATTAACTTTGCCATTTTAGCTCATAAACTTAACAATTTACTTTTAAATTCGTTTAAAAACCTAAAAAAAATATTAATTTTTTTAATTTTAAAACTAGAATGGATAATTTTGGATTCGTACTGAGAATACCACATTCCAGCTTACAAAAGTTATTGGTCATTATTGGCCGAAACATTCCTGACCAAGAATTTCGCTTCAGTCGGAACATATTTCATGTTCCAATCAACACCCATGTTTAAAAAATGACTGCTTGAAGTTTGAAAAATCACTACGCTTAAAAGATTTTAAAAAGTGCATAATTCTTATTCATTTTGTGATCATTCTTTATCACATTATTCATTGTAATCACTTAAAATCAGTTTGTAATTGAACATATTATGATATGAGTGTTTACATGTGTTTAGGTGATTTCGGGTGAGTTCGGAGCTAATATTTCAACTTTTTAGAAGAAAAAAAACGGAGCAATGCACTGAAGAGGAGCAAAACAGCGATTGTACCACGGTACATGAGTGAGAATCTGTGGTTATACCGCGGTACAGAAAATGTGTACCGCAGTATAGCTCCGTTAAAAGCTCATTTTTTTAGGAATGTTGCCCAGTGAATATAATAAAATAAACTATGAATGATTACTGAATATAATAGGATGTTTACTTTATTAGCATTATTGATTAGTGGGTTGTTTTCTCATTAGAATCAATAACAACTATCATCCATAGCATACGTATTAAACTGAATTACATGCTATGCATCTAAGTTCGGGCGGCGAGCTAAAACGTGGTCGGTGATTGATCCATGTCTGGATAGCTTGATCTAAAATCACAAATGTGGAACGCAAGTGAAGGTTGATCACTTTGGGGGAGCATTCTACATTTTTGGTAAGTGTATGGCCTGGACAGACTTTGGTTGTTGATGTGTCGTTTAAGTACTGTTACATCATACTAATCAGGCGCGCTATGATGATCACATTGAGACTTAATCCAAATACTGAAGTGGTCACCGACTTCTAGGTTTTATTACCGAGTTTTTTAATTCATTCGTCAATGGCTACTTGAAGATGCCTAAATACTTATGTCTTGGAAATTCTCGGATGTAATCTGAGCGAGAAGTAATTCACGGATACATAATTTTGCATTCCTGAAAGAAGGTCAATGTTCACTCACCTAAGGGTCGATTCCAGAACCGATTGATTGTGCACGCTTTCGTAGTAAGTACGTACGAAAGAATCTTTCGTTGGGGAAGCAACGATGCTTACGGCTCCTATGCATCAAGAAAGGTATAACGGAATAATTGACATTTTTCTATCCGAGTTGAACTTGGAGGATTAAGCTCATGAACTGAATATATCAATGGACATGCTTACGATGAGTAAAACATAATTCTAGTAATAAGAACAGTGCAGTCTCGCCTCATAGTGTGGAGTGACGCCGAGATTGACGAATCGTTTAAATATGAGAAAGTATTGTTTCATCTATTTATTCGGATTTGTGAGAGCTTCTGTTACTAAGTCCATAGACCCCGAGTCGGATCTGATAAAGATGAATAAGAACTCTCAAGTAATAATAAGAATTATTTTTTACAATCTCATATCTGTAAATTGTCTAGCAGCATTATTTCGGAAAATTTTATTTTTGCCGAATTTATTATTTATTGTGGAATTAATTAGTATTGTTAGAACAAGTATTTAATTAATTGAATTCTAAGTCGAGCGTATTGGACACTATAAAATTCGAAATTCCTAGGCCCAATACTAGCTAAAGTGGGCGCCTACTTTAGGGTTTTAATTCTCAATATTCTCTCGTCAATTAGTTGCTAGATTCGTTAAAAAAAATCAAGTAACTAAATAACGAAGAGAGGGAATAATAATGGTTGAGATATTTTCTCTCAATTAAATAAAGAAATTAGAAATTGTCTTTATTAATCTCTTATTAATTAGTTTCCTAATATCTATGAGAGGGCGGGGATGGAATAGTTGTTGTTTGGTTAGGACACCCTATCTTTAAGGATAAAGAAGGTCGAGAACTTTTTGTACGTCGTATGCCTACTTTTTTTTTTGAAACATTTCCGGTTGTTTTGGTAGATGGAGACGGAATTGTTAGAGCCGAATATAGGAGAATAAGAAAACCGAATGCTTTCCTAAAATATCTTTTTCCTACCACTGTAAATAGAAGCAAGGGAGAACACCAAAGAGATACGAAAAAAGAGATCATTTCCGCCCATCTCTCTCTCCTTGATGGCCAAATTTTTCTCTCTCCATTTCCCTTGGAATTTGTGATTCCAAGACCAAAAATATGACCACGACCCGAACTCCTAATTCAGTGATCGTTGTGAGATAACGAGTGAGCCAACACTGTATTCTTTATTCATTTGGAGATTACGGCTTGGAAGACTACGGTGTCATCCTTGGAGATCCAATCGACGGAAGTCCTATCGTCGTTCCCTTAGTTTGAGAATTAAGAAAAGGGATCCAGATTCAGAAAAATCGACGATTCAAGACTGTAGATAAAAAACTCGGAGATCGAGTAATTAGAGCTCAAAATTGGTTCACGAAGAACTCGAATAAAGTTTTCAACAGCTGAATGCCAAACACGTAAGTATTCTGAAAATCCATTCGTCTCTTATGTATCGCTTGGTTAAAATTGCTCTCTACTTAGTAGTATTCAATTAGCAAATCTAAATCGTTTATATAATTGTTTAATTAACTGACTTTAGTGGCATAACTATTTATATTCCGCACGGTTTATGGTAGCCAAAGAATAGCCGCATTGACCACAAAGAGAGAATGAGACTTTCGACGACGATCAGAGTACGAACGGTTTCTCCGTGGAGCCGTCCCGACTCCCAAACTCGTTCTATCTTCTTTCTCTTTTCTATTGCTTGTATTTTTTTTATTCAATTATGTCTAGTTAAGTTTTGAACGGTTAAGGGAAATTTCAATCCCAAAACATGATTTGAAGATCTTAGCGTAGACTTTGTTTCTTATTTCTCGTATTGAAGTTGTTATCTCTTTTAAAATTGTTAATTTTTCATGAATTGTTGTGTTTATGTTTGGATTGATCACCTAGATAGAAATAATATTATTCATAGTCACACTCTCAATTTTAATCTGCAATTGTTAGGATTGTTGGTAATTACTAGTGCAACTACGGGTACGAGTTTCGCAAGGATCTTGTACACGTAGTGAAAAGAATAACCGGAATTAATTAAATTACGTGTTTTAAATTTGCATTATTCTATTCGTCTCGCTTTTGGAATACATTGTTGTTGTAAGATTAAATCTCGGGCACGTGTTCACTAGGTTGTTTAACAATTAGGGCCTTTTATCGGCGCAACGTCATAATTAGCTAATATCAAAAGATTGCGGAGATTATTGGCCGTGTGTAAACCTGGTTTGGCGGGAGATACCGCGACTCCCGCTCCCGCCAAGCCCGGACTCCCGTTACTTGGCCAAACGGGAGTCCCGTCTCGTTAATGAACAGGACGGTAATTACGGGAGTCCAGCCTAACGGGATTCGGACCCCGTTAGGCGGAAAAAAATAACAAAAAATAAAAAAAAATGTTTAAAAAGAATATAAATAATTATATAGAATGATGTAATTGAAAGGATTTTAAACTAAGTGGGTAGAAAAAAAAAAGAATAAAGAAGAATGTAAATTTAAAAATGGGCTTCCTAAAAAACCTCACCGACCCATAAAAAGGTGCGACAGCGAGGAAAAACCTCACCTCCTCGCATTCTGTCTCCACCAAACCAATAGGTCGATGGCTTCGTCATCCGGTTTGACCCACTCGTTCCGATCGTACTCTTGGATCTCCGGATTGGACCGTGCGTCGCCTGGGCTCGACCTCGTCTGACTTGTCCCAGCTTCTTGTTGTTGAGGCGATGGACTGTAAGCAGGCGCGTTGACGAAGATATTCGTGTATTGGTGTTTTCTTGGATACTACGTCTGTGATTGAGATGCTTGTGCTCAATATTGCGGTAGGAGTTTCGCCTCGTATACCCTGAAAAGATCATAAAAAGCTTGCACGATCCTCGCGAGATCAAGTGCAACGTAATCTTGATCCTCGAAATGGTTTCTAATGTACTTAAGAAATTTTTTTAAACCACCAATTTTACATCGGCAGTCTAGAATGGCTCCAAAACCATATAATAATGGAAACTTTCTAGCCCCCCAATATTTTAAAATTTTGGCTGTCATTGCTAGAATACAATCTTCAAAAATTGTTTGGTTTTTATATTTATCAAGATGCACAGCAACTGCGGTCATAGTATGAAGACCGAGAAAAGAAGTAGGAGTGTAAACAGCAGAGAGATAACAAGTTTCTATGTAAAAAAATGTCGAGAAAAGAAACAAATGATTCAGCCATCCTAATATCATACTCTTGGATAGCGTCATCGCCATGTTCGCTGTTAATGTAAGAAACAATAACATCGACATAATGCTCGGATAAAAAGTTGGTCAACATGAGAAAGATAGAATTCCACCTAATTTTGTTATCTATGTGAAAGGTGCGCTCTTAGAGACCGTTTAGTCTAAGACGTCTCTTAAGCTCATCTACTCTAGAGGTTGAACTATTTATCCAACTAATGTAATTCATAATCTTGTTGATCGAATGGTCATAACTAGCGGCTCCAGCTTGAACTATGAGGTTTATGATATGGGTAGCACATCGTTGATGCAAAAGGGTATCGTCACAATGAAGTTTCTATTTTAACTCTCTAATCATGGCGTTGTTGCTTGTGGCATTATCTAAGGTAATAGATATAATCCTATCGGTCAAACCCCACTCAACTATAACACTAACTATGATGTTTAAGGTGTTTTCACTAGTGTGAGAACCTTCTATCCTCCTAAAGGCTATGATACGTTTGTTGAGGTTCCAATCGTCGTCTATATTATGCACTACAACACTCATGAAATCCATATTTGATTGACCAGTCCAGATATCCGAGGTTAAGGCTACGCTATACCTGCCAGATGATATTGTGTGTTTCATTTGTTCTTTTTCTCCTAAAAACCATTTTAGGATATCGGATCTCAAGGCTTTCCTAGACATTATTTGAACGTTTGGAATTATAGAACTCATGAATCTAACGAAGCCTTGAGATTCGATATGACTAAAAGATTGATCGGTGGAAACAAAATATTCTACTAAATCACGTCTAAAGCTTACAGGATCGATGTGACTTACCTGGCTTGACGAGGCTCCAGACTGATTCCCCTGGCAGTGCCTGTGATGACTCCACAATAGCGACGTCCCGACTCTTGTGTTGTGAGCGCTGAAGATTTTGCCACAACTGTGACATTTTCCGGCTTTTTCGCCGTTCGCAATCACCTCTTCAAAGAAAGTCCACACAACGGACCTAGCACGACGTCATGGTGGTTGTTGTTGTTGAGGTGGTTGTTGTTGTTGTTGAGCACCTTCATGTTGTTGTTGTTGTTGTTGTTGTTGTCGTTCTCGTCGTTGTCGTCGTTGTTGTGTCTCCTCTTGTTGTTCACGTTGTCGAGGTCTTGGTACTTGACTTCGACGTTGAGGTGGTGGTGGTGGTAGGTCTTCTTCTTCCTCCTCCTCCTCTTCTTCATTTGGATTTTGGGTTTCATCGTCATCTTCTTCTTCATTTGGATTTTGGGATTCACGATAATGTTGCTCGAATTCTTGAAATGCTTCAAAAGCCACTTCGGATGACGGAATTTGAGCTTGATAGGCTTGCTCGGGATCCATTTGAGGGTAGTATTGCACTTGAGTGTTTGGAATTTCGGTGAATTCTGAATGGCCGAAAGTAGGAGCAACATAATTTGGATCGAAAGAGTATTAGGTGTTTAGGTCGGGGGCGTTTTGAGACAAGTGCAACCAATTTTCTTCAAAACGGTGCATTCGTTCACCTCGGGAAGCTCTTCCCCTTCGACCTCCTCGGTTGTGGGATGAGGATGCCATGAAAAATTGAAAGTGGTAAAGAGTATTAGAGATTAAAATCGAGAGAGTTTGAGAGTATTTGAGAGAGTTTGAAGGAAATGTGTGAAGAAAATGAATGAAATTGGAGGGGGGGGGGGGGGGGATAGTTATAGATTTTAGAAATAAATGGGTAAAAAAAAAAAAAAATTGGCCGAAATCGCCTATAACGCCTTCTGATCCAACGGCCGAAATTAAAAAAAAAAAAAAATTTACCGGGACTAACGGGATCACCGTATCCCGTTTGTCCCCTTAACGGGACTCCCGTCCCGTCCCGGTAGCAGTAACGGGAGTCCCGCTCCCGTTACTGTGGCTAACGGTAGTGGGGATTCCGTCCCGTCCCGCTACCGTTAGGCCAGGTTTAGCCGTGTGTGACGATTTTATGTGCACGTTGATTTTATACGAGTTGTGTGAGCACTATTGAACCAAGATTTGATAGGATTGTTGCGGGAGCGAATGAAACTTTAATCATGTCTTTTTCCATTTGATTTTCTTTGTTAAATTTATAATTTCCAAAAAACTCCTAATTCTTTGTAGTATAGTTATTTTTCCTTAAATTAGTTTGTCATTTAATTAATCTACATCATTGTGAGTTCGACCCTTATTTGCTGCTATACTTGGTATTCATTTAAGGAGTTTATTTTTTATCGTGGAACGACACGCATCAACATCAACTATCTTACAAATGTTGCACTTTCAAAATACTAGTTTTGTATATTTTCTTGTTTAAATGACTAGATGCAATATAATTTACAAATGGTAAATTAAATTTACAATTTTGGTGATTTTAATTTTTTTTAGTAAAAAGCATGAAAATTTTCAAATGAACTAGAAGAATCGAAACTATATAATTTGTGATAAAATTATTCTAACTGATAAGGGAATGGGCCTACTAATGAATATTTTCATTTAAACAACAAACATTAAACAACAACTACAATTTATAAAGCTTATCTTAATTGTATATTTAATTTATAAAAAATTGGCTACATAAGCCACCTAAATTATAGGAATTGTAAATTAGCCAACCTTTAGTAAATACTTTGTAAATAGCCAATTTACATACGTGACAGCCTATTAATTACTTTTTTTACATGTTTGGCTGGATTAAATAAGTCTTTTATTAATCTGTTAATAAGTTAACTTGACTATTTACAATAAATTAACGAAAGGTGAGCTATATCCCAATTCACTATAACCGTGTGACTATATAACTTAATAACCCTTTAATTTATTAGGCTGATAATTTTAATCAAATTGAAATTTTTTGAAAATCTTCGGTTGAATTCGGAAATCAGAAGGCGAAGTCTTGACAGAGAGAAACAAAATCTTCAAAAAATAAAACATGCAAAATATTTTTTTTTTAACTGCACCGTCAACTATATTAAACAAAAGAAAAAACAAGAAAACTCTCTCAATGATAAATTAAATTTATTATTCTGGAAATTTAAATTTACCAACAAAATCTGAAAGTTTTTCAGACTATATGAGAATTAGAAGCTGAATTAGTGAGTTTTCATACTATAATGATTCTGATCTTGGAATGAACATGCAAAATAAATATTTCATTTAAACGACCTAAAAAAAATCAAGGGTTGTGTCAATAAAATCCAAAAAAGAAAAAACAAGGCTTACAAAAATAGCGGGCTGTGTCAATAAAACCCAAAAAGTAAAAATGAAAAATAAGGATTACAAAAATAGCGCCGATGATCGCATAATCAGATAAGTACCGAAATTCACCATAACAAAACGAAATTATTATTCTTTTTAGTGAAAGAAGAAAAAAAATTAGAGTTATTAATATACATAAAAAGAAAAAGAGTATAATAGTTCATATATAAATATTGGACTATTTTTTTTAATTAAATAAAATATGGGCTAATATTTCAATGGAGGTAAAATTTTGACTAATTAATATAAATTCTTTTAAAAAATTTAAGATTATGAGAATTAACAAAGGTTTTTTTTTATTTCTTTTACCAAGAGCAACTCAATAATATAAACTCATCCAAACATGGATTATTCATAAACTATGACCTCCTCAATATTTTTGGATCAAAATCCAATATGTCAAATTAATCCAAAAGTATGAATTTCTTATATTTGTTGGTACAAAACTACTCAATGAAATATATTTTTCTTTTTATTTTGTATTTTGTTTGTCTAGTTCATTTACATGGTCGTCAATAATCTACTGATTTATTGACATTGTCGACATTACGATTTTTTTTTTTGAAAAACCTAGAAAATCTGGAAAAAAAAATTCGTTTGGAAAATCTGAAAATTTAAAATCCAAAATCAATCTCATTTCGAGCCTCTCTCCCCTTACCAGTGAGGATTTAGGTTTATTGGTCATGGTTTTGACTTTAGGGTTTGGGTTTGGGTTTGAGTTTTAGTGTTTCTTTGTCATTTTTTGGTGGAGAAGAAGAAGAAGAAGAAGAATCGGCATGGAGGCGAAGAGAGAGAGAGAGAGAGAGAGAGAGAGAGAGAGAGAGAGAGAGAGAGAGAGAGAGAGAGAGAGCTATTTATGTCCATATCAACATGCTTCACGATTCCACTCCTTCCAAAGCCTCGTATATACCTAATATTTTGAAAAATTAGGAGAAAAAATAATTGGTTTGAAGAATATGGAAATTCGTTTGAAGATTTATTGATATTTTGTCTTTTTATTGAAATGAATGTCAATAAATCTTCAAACGATTTTGGGAAATTCTTTGAAGATTTTTTGACATCGATGTCAATACATTTTCTAAATGTCAATAAATCTTCAAAGAATTTGGTCTGTTGAAGATTTATTGACATCTAAAAAATTTATTGACAACGATGTCAATAAATTTTCAAAGAATTTTCGAAAATCGTTCGAAGATTTCTAGAATCGGTGAGATAACAAATACTTTAGCATCCAACTATAAGTAGTCAATCATTTTTCAGGCAAACATGTAAAAAGTGTTTGTCGAACTATTACATATTGATTTGGGCTTTGGATTGTAACTAGGATTAGTCTTATTGGGCCAGACATTCACATACATGTGGGGGCTAATCATTCATAAGTGTAGGTTTTAGTTATTACACATCACACGCGCAAATTTTGTTCATTTCATCCAGGAATCAGCATAGGGGTGGCAATTTGGTCCGGACACGAAACACGAAACAGTTACGACACGATTTAAAGCGGATTTGGATCTTAATAAATGAGTCTGTTCTTAATTGGATTGAACACGCTAACACGATTAAATAGTGGTTTAAAACGACACGATTACGGTAACACGATAAAAAACCGATTAACACGATTATTAAATGGTTGACACGAAACACGATTACGACCCGCACGAATATGATCCAACTAACACGATTACGAGTAATAACACGATTACGATCCATTTAAACACGATTAATATTATATATGTAAAATTATAAATTTATAACTATAAACATAAAATTATAATTATAAACATAAAATTGATATTAGAAAATATGATATAATAAAATAAAGTATATTCGTATAAATATCAATTCACGTATGATAATATATAGTCTATAGTATACCAATTGACTTAACCCGAGCAATAAGAATCAAAATTCATATCGAGCAATCAAAATTACTATAATATCATAATAACGTATTAAATTCAATTTTATTTTATTTCAGTTTTAATTCAATTCATATCGAACAATCACGATTCACAATCACAATGACTATAGTTTCATAATAATGTATCATATTCAATTTTATTGAATTTCAATTCAATTAAAGTCATATTGAAAAATAACAATTTAAAATTGACTATCACAATAACTATTATCTCATAACAACGTATCATATTCAATTTTATTTTATCTCAATTCAATTTATATCGAACAATTTCAATTCACAATCACAATAACTATCATCTCATAATAATTTATCTTATTCAATTTTATTGGATTTCAATTCAATTCATATTGAAAAATCACAATTTAAAATTGACAGTCACAATAACTATAGTCTCATAATAACGTATCATATTTAATTTTGTTTTATTTCAATTCAATTCATACCGAACCATTACAATTCACAATCACAATAACTATCATCTCATAATAACATATCATATTCAATTTTATTTGATTTTAATTCAATTCAATTCACAATCATAATAACTATCATCTCATAATAACGTATCATATTCAATGTTATTTTATTTTATTTTAATTCAATTCAATACACAATCACAATAACTATCATCTCACAATAACGTATCATATTCAATTTATTTGATTTCAATTCACAATCACAATAACTATAGTCTCATAATAACGTATCATATTCAATTTTATTTGATTTCAATTTAATTCAATTCATATCGAGAAATCACAATTTAAATTTAACTATCACAATAACTATAGTCTCATAATAACATATCGTATTCAATTTTATTTGATTTCAATTATAGTAAAATGACTTATTACCTCCATTTGATTTCAAATTCAATATCTAATTTTTATCCAAATAAAACATTCCCTCCATAATATTCCCTCCATATTCTCCATAACATTAGACTAATATTTAGATTTGACATCCCTCCATAAAATTCCCTCCATATTCTCCATGAAACTATAAATAATTAGACTAATATTTAGATTTGATATCCCTCCATAACATTCCCTCCATATTCTCCTTAAAATTTCAACTACCTATTTTGTTTACTTTTACCCTTCATTATTTTCCCTCTTTTTTTTTTTTTTGATATTTTGCCAAATTTTTTGTGTGAAAAAATAGGAAAAGAATAAAGGAAAAACAAAAGTATTAGTTAGCCACGTGACTCAGTATCGATGTATCGGAAGTTAGTGTAAAAAGAAAAAGAACAATTCTAATCTTATGACTAATATGTTTTTTTATTATTATATCGCATTTAATTGAGTCCGAATATCTAAACAAGGTTAAAACACGATTAAATACCCATTTAACACGACTATTAAACGGTTTAATTTAAATGGTTATGGATCTGTAAAAAAAATAAACGGTCGGATTTGGATCTAGATTTCAGACACGATTAATAAATGGTCGGATTTGGTTCTAGCAATTATTTATGCAAACACGATTAACATGACACGATTACGACACGAACACGAAATTGCCATCCCTATCAGCACCACGATGACCAGTTATTAAATTTATTTATTTTTCATTGAAATTACAGTAGACTTGGTCTTTTGTCTGATATTGTTTGTTGGCTGATATTGGTCTTTTGGTTTATTTTCCAAACCAAAGAAAACTATTTTTTTTTTAATAGAAACCAAAGAAAACTATTCTATACCCATTTTTCAACCAAATATGGCCCATAGAATTATGTTATTAATAACGCTACACATTGTCATGACTTTGATCATATTGTATTTGTATGGTCTATGTACCCGTACAGACTCTAGATTGACCTAAAAGAATAATCTTCGTCCTCAGATATCCCGTCCGTCCTTGGACATGGCTGAACTTGTAGGAGGAGCTTTGCTCTCTGCTTTCTTTGAAGCCGTGATTGACAGGCTGACTTCGGAGGAGACACTCGATCTGTTCCGCGGAAACAAGCTGGTGATCAAGCTTCTCGACGAGCTCAACACAGTTCTGATCTCAGCGAACAAGCTTCTTAACGACGCAGAGGAGAAGCAGATCGGGGACGATCAGGTGAGGAAGTGGCTCGACAAGCTCAAGGACACTGTCTATCGAGCCGATGACTTGACAGATGCCATCGACACCAAGGCGTCTCGGCGGAGACTCGACGAGGGTTCGATCCGACACAAGGTACTCTGTCTTCGATTCGATTCTTCTGGTGGTTTCGATAGCCACGTTAAGAACGAGGCGAGGGAGATCCTTGATAGATTGAAGTTACTTTTGGAGCAAAGAGACGCTCTTGGTCTCAGGGAAGGTGTTCAGACCAAACTGTCTTCTCGTAGGCCAAGTGCTCCTCTGCCTGACGAATCTTGTGTCTACGGAAGACGAGGCGATAAAGAGGCTATTATCGATATTCTGCTATCAGACAGTAATGATGGAATATCTGTGCTTCCGATTGTTGGGATGGGCGGTATCGGCAAAACCACTCTCGCTCAACTTGTTTACGACGATGATAAAGTGGTGAAGCATTTCGAGATAAGGGCGTGGGTCACAGTATCGGAAGAATTTGATGTCTTCAAGATTACCAAAACGCTCTTCGATAAAGTAACTTTGGGGGAACACAAGGACGCTGGGAGTCATACTTTGTTCGAACTTCAACGGAGTTTGAAGGATTCGTTAAAGGAGAAGCGGTTTCTCTTTGTCTTTGATGACGTTTGGAACGAAAACTACAATCTTTGGAATGATTTGAAGAGCTCATTCGTTTCTGGAGAGTGCGGGAGTAAGATCATTGTGACGGCTCGGAGCACTGATGTTACGTCGGTCATGGAAAATGGATGTCCAGCTCATCGCTTGTCAGATTTATCGCCGGAAGATTGTTGGGGCATATTCACAAGGCACGCTTTCGGAGGCGATACGAATATCCCTCCGGATTTGGAAGCTATCGGCAAAGAGATTGTGAACAAGTGCAAAGGCCTTCCTTTGGCGATCAAGTCTCTCGGCGGCCTTTTGTGCTCTGAACGAAACCCGAAGAAATGGGAAGACATACTCAGAAGCGAGGTTTGGAACGAGATGTACAGGAAAGAAGGTAACATCCTTCCGGCGTTGTGGTTGAGCTATCGCCACATGCCCACGCATCTGAAGCGGTGTTTCTCTTATTGCTCGATATTTCCAAAAGACT
This sequence comes from Urtica dioica subsp. dioica, assembly GCF_054948205.1. Taxonomy (NCBI): domain Eukaryota; kingdom Viridiplantae; phylum Streptophyta; class Magnoliopsida; order Rosales; family Urticaceae; genus Urtica; species Urtica dioica. The sequence goes on along the minus strand of NC_142759.1, from coordinate 23,417,383 downwards.
ACGGATTTAAGAAGGAAAGCGTCATCCTGTTGTGGATGGCCGAAGGATTTTTGAAGAGCAACAGAGAAGATTATACAACAATGGAGGAGCTCGGAGAACACTACTTTGAAGATCTCTTGTCGAGGTCGTTGTTTCAAAGGTCAAGTCAAGACGAGTCGATTCTCCTCATGCACGACCTTGTCCATGATCTAGCCGTCTTCGTGTCAGGCCCATTTTGTTCCGGACCGGATCACACCAACGGCTTTCAGAGCCAGACACGGTATTTGTCGTTCCGTTATCTCAAAGATCTCGGGGGTTTACATAAAGCGAAGTGTTTGCGCACGTTACTTGAAATTCCAGCGTTCCAGCTGGGATATTATCGCTTTCCTCACGAATTGAAATCTACAAGATTCTTAAGAGTGCTTTGTCTGCGTAATTCTTATATCAATAAGCTTCCGAATTCGATTGGGACTATGATACATTTAAGGTACTTGGACTTGTCGAATTCTGACATTAGACATCTACAGAGTTCGGTATGTGGTTTGTACAATTTGCAGACCTTGTTACTGTCATGGTGTCGAAGACTCAAAGCATTGCCGAAGAACATGGAAAGGTTAGTCAACTTGCGACACCTCGATATTGAAGGAGTGCCTCTTAAAGAGATGGCAATTCAACTGTTTGGACTGAAATCCTTGCGGTCGCTATCTAAGATAGTCGTTGGGGACGGCATTCACGGGCCCAAAATGAAGGCATTGAAAGAGGTTCGACCTTTCTTAGGAAAACTCGAGATATCGAGCATTGAAAATGTGGCTTGCGCGGCGGAGGCCATAGAGGCAGGTCTGAAGGACAAGAGCAGCCTCGCAAGCCTGACTCTGCAGTGGACTTCTCGATCGGAGAAAGAAAAGGAAGTGCTCGATTCCCTCCGGCCTCACGGGAACATGAGAAAGCTTGTGATCGACGGCTATGGAGGCTCAGCGTTCTCAGATTGGGTCTGCCACGATTCATTCTCTCGTGTGGTGTCGGTCTCCTTAGTGAACTGCAAAGGCTGTCTCGTTCTACCTCCTCTCGGAGAACTACCCTCTCTGATGAGTCTCCGCATAGACGGGCTTCATGGCGTGGTCTCGGTAGGCGATGAGTTCCACAGCAACAACCAGAGGCAGAGGTAAATTTTTTGGGATTTTCTTTTTCTCTTGGCCTTTCTAATTTTATTTAGGGTCAAGCGGCTATATAGCCAAATAGAATTTAAGCTTTTGCAAAATAGCCATAGTTTGCCAACTATAAGCAAATTAGCCAAAGTAAGATTAATCTAGGTTGGATTAAATTTAATCTCAACGAACTATAAAGACAGAATGTAAGCTTTATAAAGACGGGATTAAAATTAATCGAGGCAGGATTAAAAGTCGTAGTCCTCTCCATTGGCTATTTTTCTATACCTAATGAAACTATGGCTATTTTGCAAAAGTCATAGTTTGAATTGACTATTTCATATCATTTTTCCTTTTTTATTTATCCACGGTGAGAGTCTTTGATTATTATAATAGAATTAGCAAAGGGCTCATAAATTTCTCTGTATAAAATTTAATGATGACATTTACCCTGGCAACAACAACAGTCTATCTTTCAGATGCTTAGAGAGGCTTGTTGTAAGTGACATGTCGCAGTGTAAAGATTGGTCGTTCGCAAAAGCCTTACCTCGCCTCACTTATCTGAGTCTTGAAGGATGCCCAAAGCTACACATCACCTTCCCATCTCCGGAGATTACGGCCTTACCTTCCCTCACCACTGCGGTTTTCGACACATGTCCAGAACTGGAGTCAAATATTCTGGATCTATTGCCGAGCTCAAAGCTAAACATGCTCGCATCGTACGGTTGCAAAAAGCTGTTTCAAGGCCGAGATTTGGGCAGAGTATCGTCGCTGGAGGAAGTAAGGATCAGCGGGTGGGAAGGCGGTACTTTTCCTCCAAACGGTTTGTTTCTTCCGGAGGGTTTGGTTCGGCTGTCGATCTTCAACAGTGACGACCTCGTGGCCCTCAACGGTGAGGCCTTTCGAAGGCTCACTCGCCTCGACTGGCTGTCAGTTATTGGCTGCTCCGGGCTCCGCTGCTTGCCGGAGGAACGTCTTCCAGGCTCGCTCTCGACGTTACGTATCTCGCAGTGCCCTTTGCTGACGCAACGCTGCCGGAGAGACCGCGGCCAAGACTGGCTCAAGATCGCCCACATTCCACGTGTCCACATAGACAACGTTCTCGTCTCCTAATAATAAAGTCTTAGTAGTTTAGTAGTCATAAAAGGTTTTCTTTGGGTGTTGCGTTTGATCTTGTACTCGACCTAAGTGTTCTCCGCATCGAAAGGTCAATATTTATATGACTTGACCTGAAGCAATTCACTTATTTGGGTTAAATATTTCTTTGGGTTTGCAGGACTCGGACTGACATCTTCATGTTTTTTTTTTTGGGTGACCCAAACAAATCTGATGTTTCACATATTTGTGTATGTTAACTGTTCTGCTTTGGGAAGGGTGGTTGGGCTACAAAGAAGGCCATACAAATTGCATTGGACACATCACACATGCTGTAAATATTGTCCAAGTAATTTAATTGTGTAATTATAAATGCAGTGACAAGAGTTGTGTTGAATGTGATCATAGATAAATTTTTGATGCCCTGCAGAGACAGAATTCTTGTTGGAACCGACGCTTGTCTTTTGTGAAAGTGTTCTTATCAGTGTGGCTTGTTTTAAAGAATCTTTATTTTTTTTGGATTCCTATCCGCCTTCCTTCACCCCTTGGTTCTCGAGAAATAATTTATCGACCAGTTTTCTCCGGAAATGCGACTCTTTGGCGTTGAATGAATAAGTTTCTGTAATACAAAAAAATTATGCAGTGGGTACGGTGCATATGCGAGGGAAAATCACCTAAACAATGTGAAATATATTATTTTTAAATCACATAAAAAAAATTATAAAATCATATGTTAGCAAAACGATAATAATCCAAACAAAATAAAGAAATATGACGTACAGCAAAAACCTTTGGCCTATGTTAGGACCTGAAAAATCTCGGTGACAAAAATGAAGATTCATTGTCTTTTTTGTGTGTAGTTGGGAGTAAGGAAAAGGGAAAATGACACAAATTATACTCGTTGTTTAACTTAAAGGACGTAATTATACCATGAAATAGACAACAGCACCACGAATATTCTTTTTATTGAATTTTCATTGACGTTGACTATAATATTTATATATAAACACCAATTATCTTTATTCATTCACATCATATATGTAAAAATCGACAGTTGGTAGTCATCAAAATCACAAATTCGAACATATAATCAAGGATTTAGAGTTGCAATTCGAACACATAATGAAATAATCTATTGGGAGATATGAATTTTTTTATTTAATTTCAATTTAAGGGTAATTTTATTTCAAAACAGAGAATTTGAAAATTAGGGTACTGGTTTTGATTTGATTCGATTTTTCTTATATAAGAGTTAATATCAATGAAATGGAGATTTGTGATATTGTTATCCATTTCAGGGTATAATTGCGTCATTGTTGATGTCGATTTCAACAATCTCAAATTATAATATAGTATTTATATTTGATTTATTATAAGTATGGGTTTCAGAAGACGTCGTATAAGAAGCAAAAGAAATCTTGAAGAAAATGGACAGAAGTGAATGTGAATGCTCGAAGCTTTTATTAACAATTGAATGAATTACAAACCGGAGGGAGGCGAAGTGCCGAAATTGATATGGACGAACTCAAAGAAATATATTAAATGAATAATCGAAAATAATCAATGGCTTGCGTGTGTGAAATTTGACATATCAACTTCTATTTATAGTCGAGGTTGGCCTGTAGAAGCGGACACGTGTTCGTCAGTTCGGCTCTGTCGCGTCGCCAGTCAAAGCTATCCCAGATCCGGTCTTCGCGGCGAGGTCTTCTATCTGATTGAGACCGCTTCTTCGTGCTGAATCAACGCGGGCGGCTCTTGCTGTGGCGAGCTGGGTTCTTTATTGGGCTTGGGCCGAACTCCATGAGTCGAGCTGGGTCCAGACACGTCCCTGAGAGCCGGATTGGTCTGATGTTGGGCTTTGGTTAGCCCTAAGCCCAACTTAAATGTTTTTGTTATTTTTATTTTAGAAAATTGATTTTTGACCCCCACAATTAGCCCCCGAGTATTTTGAAAAATATTTCAAATATTTTTGAGAATACTTGAGCGTATTTTTCGAAATCCCGAAATAAACTGGGGGGAAAAGATTCGAATTTTTGGTTTTGGGCGCGCGCGGTGCATATTTCCGGGGTTATTTCGACACGTGGCGCGATCGTAACTGCGCTTCGTCAGCCGAAACCGAAAAGTTGCTTCGATCACTTTTTCTTTTGGCGCATGGTGCGCACACCTAAGACTTTTGTGACGCGTGGCGCGATCTCAGTCGCACTACGTCAGTCGAAATCGAAGAGTCGGGTATTATCTCAGAATATTTGATTTGATTCGCAATCATTAGATATTCTCGGAATTCGGTTTTAAAATAAATGGTTATAAATAAGAGTGATTCGAAGGGACGTTTCACTTCATTTATATTCCGAGCGGCTTCAGCGAAAAAGGTAACTTCTCATTTCTTTTATTAATTTCTCTGAAATACTCTCCTCTCTTTTCTCTGAAACGCTTTTCATTTTCTGCGACTTCGTCTTTAAAGTTCTTCATTTCGTCTTGCGAACTCAAGCTAAAGTTTATTTTCTGAGTACTTCGTCCTTATTTTTGTTAGCGATTTTAGACGAAGTTCCCATCTTTAAACACTTCGCCCTTTCCTTTAAACTTTTATTTATTACGATGTCTGGGAACGAGATTCCGCAGTCGGGACCCAATCCGTTGGGTAATGAGGACATCCTCATGCCTTCGTCTGTCGGAAGCTCTGACCTCATGAGCATTCGTAACAAATATCAAATAGCCCCCGAGATCGGGCTTCTTTTACCTCCCCCTCTTGCTACAGTGGATACCATAGTTGAAGGGTACTGTTGTATGTATGAAGTCTGGTTGGAATCGTGTGGACTTCGGTTCCCGATCCATCCTCTTCTTTTCGATTTCGTTGAGGCGCTGGGGTTAACCCTACCCCAAATGTGCCCTAACTTCGTCAGAATGGTCATGGGTCTCTTGGTCGTGGCCCATGAACAGAAAGTTGACCTCGTTTTGACGGACCTGGTCCGTCTTTGCGTGGTCAAGGCGAACTCGAAGCACGACCCCAAGTGCTTATATCTTTCGAAGGCCGCGGGCCGGGGAGTAATTTCCGGCCTCCCTTCAAAAGACAAGAACTGGGGACGGCGCTATTTTTACTTCGCCGTCAATGAGCAATCCCTCGGGAACCGTTCCCGTAACTTCTCGGCGAAGTGGGCGAGCTCTCCGAGTATGCGGTCTTAAAAATTCGTATTGTTTATTTATGTATGTTTTTTATACATGCGTCTGAACCGTGTATCATGATTTTTGCTATTCGCAGAGAAGATCAAGGCTCCTTCAATTGCGGAGTTCGCAATCAAGCTCGACCTACTTCGCGAAGGCATTAACGATTGGCCGAGCTTTACTCCGGAAAGGTTTATCTCAGCTGGACTTTGGCCTCATTCTCCCAGAGTTGGTAAGCTCGACGCCTTTATGTGATTTTGCTCGACGAGTTTCTTACCGTTATTTATTTCATTTTTATTTCGTCCATATATATGTATATTTTTTTTATAGTCACCGAGGAAACGATGAACGTGCCACTCAGCGCCAGGGACGCGAGGCGAAGTAAGAAGACCGCGACAGCATCCTCTTCGGCTGATGCGCCCTCGGATTCTCCTTGAGATCCCGAGGTCGAGGTCGTTGGAGAGCGCTCTCAGGCCGACATCCCTGTCGTGGACGTCGAGGCTGAGGTCGCCCCTGTGGGGGCCGTAGAGGCTCAGGACGATCAAGCCCCCGGGTCAGCTTCTGTCGCGCTTGCGGGGCGAGCAGATGGCCCGGACGGAGCCGCTGCGGAGCCCAGGAAGAGGAAAACTTCTGCCGGCCGGAGCGAGGGCCGAGATGAAGAAGAAGAGGAAGAGGTTCCTCTTCAGAGGAAGAGGAAGAAGAAGAACAAGGGTGACGGGAACAGGGACCTGGAGCCCGTAGTCGCCCCGGTCGAATCAGGGATAGCTCCTGAAGGCGGAGCGGCCCAAGGGGAGAGCACGCAGGCTGTTGGGAGCGACGAGGCGAGGGCCCGGGGCGGCCCTGCAAGGGTGCGAGGAGGTGATCTTGGTGCTTCTTCTTCAAGACCGAAGAAGAAGCACTGCATCAGCTTTCACTACAAGCAGGATCACCTTCTCTGCGACGATTTTTATTCGTCCGCGGGGCTGGTCAGGCAGATGACCATTGATGGTCACGATCTGCCCAAGGTTCCCGAGCTGCTGGAGTCGGACTGGTATCGATGCATGTCGTCGACCATCACCAGGGTAAGTATATTTGTAGTTTTTAGTCAGTCCGTTTCGCCGAAGTGGCCGGACTGAAATACTTAACTTTGACCAAAATGGTCGAATTGGAATACTTAGCGTTTTCCACTTTCTTTTCTCTTGTTGGCAGCTGTGTACCCAGTTCAACCGGGGAGTCTACCGGTATGAGAGGCGTCTTCGAAAGACGAAAGCCTCTCTCGAAGAGCTCGACACGGTGAAGAAGGGGACAGAGTCCCTTCAACCTGAGCTAAAGGAGGTTGGCGGGAAGGTAACTTCCCTTGAGGAGGATGTCGCCGCCAAGGACGCGCTCTTGGCGAAGTACAAAGCCGCCCAGGCCGACCTGGTGGCGAAGGCCAAGGGCTTGGAGGCTGAGGTCGCGAGGAAGGAGGCCGCGATCGAGAACTGGGGCGTCCACTCGACCGAGCTCAAAAAGAAGCTGGACGTATCCGAGGCCAAGGTGAGGAACCGGGACCGAGATCTGGCCGCCGCTATGACTGAACTGGGGAAGGTCAAGAGGTCGGCAAACGTTGAGAAGGCTCGGGCAGTCCTGTCGACGCGGAAAGCGACCTCGATGCGGTATCGGGAGCAGATACTAAAGTATCGTGCTCAGAAGGAGAAGATGGACGAGGCCATCATCGTCCTGAGGAAGCTTGAGCAGTGCCGAGGCAACATAGAGTTGATCTCGGAGGCTCTAAAGGGGGACATTTCCGACTGAGCAGTGCCGAGGCCTTTCGAAGGCTCACTCGCCTCGACAGGCTGTCAGTTATTGGCTGCTCCGGGCTCCGCTGCTTGCCGGAGGAACGGCTTCCAGGCTCGCTTTCGATGTTACATATCTCGGAGTGCCCTTTGCTAACGCAACGCTGCCGGAGAGACCACGGCCAAGACTGGCTCAAGATCGCCCACATTCCACATGTCTACATAGACTAAGTTCTCGTCTCCTAATAATCAAGTCTTAGTAGTTTAGTAGTCATAAAAGGTTTTCTTTGGGAGTTGCGTTTGATCTTGTACTCGACCTAAGTGTTCTCTGCATCGAAAGGTTAATATTTATATGACTTGACCTGAAACAATTCACTTATTTGGGTTAAATATTTCTTTGGGTTTGCAGGACTCGGACTGACATCTTCATGTTTTTTTTTGGGTGATCCAAACAAATCTGATGTTTCACATATTTTTGTGTATGTGAACTGTTCTGCTTTGGGAAGGGTGGTTGGGTTACAAAGAAGGCCCTACCAATTGCATTGGACACATCACACATGCTGTAAATTTTGTCCAAGTAATTTAATTGTGTAATTATAAACGTAGTGACAGAGTTGTGTTTGAATGTGATCATAGATCAATTTTTGATGCCCTGCAGAGACAGAATTCTTGTTGGAACCGACGCTTGTCATCCATTTGTGAAAGTGTTCTTATCATTGTGGCTTGTTTTAAAGAATCTTTATTTTGTTTGGATTTCTATCCGCCTTCGCCTCTTGGTTCTCAAGAAATAATTTATCGATGAGTTTTGCTCCGGAAATGCTACTCTGTGGCGATGAATGAATAAGTTTCTGTAATACAAAAAAAATTATGCAGTGGGTATGGTGTATATGCGAGGGAAAATCACCTAAACAATGCGAAATATATTGTTTTTGTAATTTGTTTAAATTAAATCACATAAAAAAATTATAAAATCATACGTTAGCAAAACGATAATAATCCAAACAAAATAAACCATATGAAAGACAGCAAAAACCTTTGGCCTATGTTTGGACCCGAAAAATCTCAGTGACAAAAATGAAGATTTATTGCATTTTTGTTTGTTTGTGTAGTTTGGACTTTGGAGTAAGAAAAAAGATATTTTGACCCAAATATTACTTAACTCATATCATTTATCAAAATCAATCAAACTTTAAAATTTAAAAGGTCTATAACTAAAATCAAGAGAGAGAATTATTTTTTACAAAAATACCATTTTTGTAACCATTTCTTTTTTCGTGATCAATCCGTCAGAAAATTTTAAATCACTTCTATATTTTTTACCCAATCTATTATGAAATTATGAAGGGTATGATTATTTTTGCACAACTTATTTAATAATAAAATTGTCGATTTTTATGTTTTAGTTGATCTTGGTAAAATGATATAAGTTTAAAAATATTTGTGTCAAAATTCCTAAAGAAAATTTAAAAATATAAAAGTTGAGGAAGTTTATTAAAAAATTGTATTACAAAATTTAGTCATTCCTTTTCCTTGGATTATAAGGCCATAAGTCGAAAAAAAGACCTAAGAAGTCGTGAATCTCAATTATCACCAATTCATTTTTAGATCAATTGAAACTATTATAATTAACAACATATGCAAATATCAAACAGTATTTGCAAATCAACACCATTCACCGACGGGATCCATAATTTATGCTAAAATATCTATTTTCAGTTCTTGAACTTCTTAAATTTTTCTATCCAATAAAGATAAATGATAATATGAACAAATTGCTCTTTTAGTGCCATATTTTTTTTTTACTTTTGGGAAACCATTAAGAATGAGAAAATGACATTTATTGCCCTTATTTTAATATTGGTAGGCTTCTACGTCGCTTTCATGTTTTCTTCTTAAAAGTGTCTCACACTTGCACAAAATTTACACTAAAAATGGTATTGATTTGGAAACAATTGTAGAATGAGTCATAGATGAGTACCGCTAAAAAAAATAGAGCAATCTAGTTCATTTCCAAAATATTATATACAGGGACCCATCAAAATAATATTCTATCTACACTAAGCGGATAACTGAGAAACTTCTCATAAACCACCATCGCTGCAACATTATATTTAAGGACGAAGCTACAGTAGGCCCAGGAGGGGCTCAAGCCCCCATAAATAAAATTATTCTTTTACCTAGTTTTAAAGGAAATTATATTTTTTTATCTTGAAAATTTATACTTTTGGCCCATTTAAAAAAAATTTACATATTTTACTCTAAAAATTTATAAATTAACCCCTCCTATTTTTTTTTTAAAAAATTAACCTCCCTTGGTGAGCTTTTCTGATTCCATCCCTTTTATATTATGATAGTATACAAATCTCATAATCATTTATTAAAAAAAATGTCGACGGTATTTCAAAGGAAGTCAGAACCCGTATAAAATAATTGGGAAAAATATTTTTTAAAAAATTACCTTAGCCAGCAAATATCAACTATATCCCATATGTTTTGGTTAAATAAATACTGCTTCTATATCATACATAGTTCAAAGTAGTGAGTAGTGCCAAATAGCATTGCTCTTTCCAATATATCACAATCATACACTCCATTTATTTGTTTGTTGTTAAAAGTTCTCCTTATGTTTAATTCTTGTTAATAACGTATCTTCTCGTGGATATTTTAATTTTTTTTTTTTTGCGTCTTAATCAATTAATCTCACAAAACATCATAATTGCATTCTACCTATAAAAAAAGATACTTTTTCCTAAATGAAATATGAGGCTACAGAAGAAAAATCTTTTGATATCCATCTCTCTTATATTATTCTATTATTTTCTTTATATTTCATCCATTTAATTTTTGCACTCTACTACCACTTCTTGTTAGACAATATTTTTTGTAAATAATATTTTCTAAAAAATAATTAGACAAATTACAAAAATAAAATTAAAATATTGGACAAGAACATAAGAACAAAACCGGATGGAAATCTCAACTGGAATAGAGAAAAACGGAAGGAAATGCCGAGAACTGGTGGACAATCTCCTTAAAGTATTATTGCTCTCTCACGGGTGCAGGAAACAACGAGCAACCACCTCCTTGAATACAATGACAAACAAGACGAGCTTTGACACCACAAAACTCGACTTCGGCGAACTGGAACCAAGAGCCAGAACTATCACCGGATTACAGAAGAAAATAAACAATTTATGAGAGAAAGAAATGTATTGATGTCGTTTCTGAGCCTCAACAATCACGAAGAAACAAAAGAGTATTTTGGTGCTTGATTTGATTTAATTTATTATGTGGATCTAAGAAAGACGTTGTATAGAAACAAATATTAATTATTTGTAATAATATATGCAACAATTAAATGAGAAAGCAATCGATTTTATTGATATTCTGATCTCAATCACAAATGCCAAAATCAACAATTCAAAAGTGACTAACGAGCTCGAAGATACAATTGAGAGAGATCCAGAGAGATGTGAATGATAATAGGTAAAAAGACGTGCAAATCTTCTCAGAAGAAGAGAATTTATACCACGATGAGATGCGCTATCTCTAGTGACACGTGCTGGCGACTTCGTCCTTCATTGCCTCTCCTTCTGCCATGTCGCTTCCTTATTTCAATTGGCTCGGTGGAAGTCATTAACTCTCCGGGTTTCAAGACGAGATCGCGTCTCCTATGCTGACTTCGACTTCGTGGTGATACTTCGTGGTGATTTCGTTAAGTCTCTGCGTCAATGAATAACAAACGACAAAAATTATGTGTCGCTTTGTAGAATGGTCTTCGTTTGATTATCGGGCTTGACAGCCCAATGTTGTTTTATTAAAGAAGGTCGAACTCTACCCGTACAAAAGGAATGCTCTGAAAGGCTTTCTTTCGATATGTCCAAATGAGAACCATGGTCTGCCTTTTATAAGCCATGCGTGGAGCTGTTACAACATCCATCATTAACATCTGACCAAGCAATAAGTGTGCATTCAAGGCAATGGTTACAGGCTGTTAAAACGTTCAAAATAATTCAACCTCTACAAAAGCCATTAAGGCTCGGTTATAAACACTAAATCACACCCAACCGGATAGCGGCGGCGACGCGCGCGCCGTGTGTGTGGTGGGCTTGAGCTTGCCTGTGCTCCAGCCCCTCTACAAAATTGGGTTACCCTTGGGAGCCCAAAGGCTTATCCAATTTCTCCATTTATAAGCATAACAAAATCAACATGTCTATTTCATGTGAAACTTTTGTATGTGCATACCCATTCACAACACACTTGTCTTTCCTTCACAATTTTTGATGTTTTTCAACAAACTTTGAGCATCAATTTCTCATTCAATATAACATTAATTTTGGCAAACAAATATTCGATCTTATACCCGTCTCAATGAGGAATAATAATACACAAAATTACTCAATTCCGATGAGTGGACCACACTTAAATCTTAGACACAAATCAGCCATACACATAATATTAAATGATCTTTAATACTAATATTCCAACAATCTACCACATGAATGAAGTTGAATAACGACGACGAAAAGACACAACACGACTCGATGTGGTGATACATTCTACTGTCAATACTAGTATATGATGGGTAGGTAGAGCCTTTGAACCTTCATCCGGAAGGATATGTAATCTTTACTGACTACTCAATAGATATGATGTCCTTGAACTGCTAGTCGTTTTTTTATAAACGATAAACATATTCCCCACTTGAAGATTTAGGGATTCGGAGAAAAAGAGGAAGTCTGAATAGTGAATTGCATAGAAAAGAAATATAGTAGTCTGGGTATATATAACCCTAATACAACAAAAAGGGAACCCTAATTTGTATTAGTCATTATATAATAGTCTGGGTATATATAGTCTGGGTATATATAATAATGACTAACCCTAATATATATTAGTCGTTATTATTATTATTATTATAATTATAATAATAATAATTATTATTATTATTTTCTTTTTCCTTTATTTTCCTTTTTGTTGTATTAGGGTTATATATATACCCAGACTATATTATATTTCTTTTCTATGCAATTCACTATTCAGATTTCCTCTTTTTCTTTGAATCCCTAAATCTTCAAGTGTGGAATATGTTTATCGTTTATAAAAAAAACGACTAGCAGTTCAAGGACATCATATATAATAATATTAATAATAATAATAATGACAAATATATATATATATATATATATATATATATATATATATATATGTGCGCGCGCGCGAGCGCTATTATCCCCCCTCAAACTCACGATGCTACAACAATAAGCATTGAGAGTTTGTCAGCTAAGAAGCGGAAGCGCGAAGTGCAGTGAGCCTTCGTGAATAAATCGATAATCTGAAGAGAAGATGGAACATATGGAAATGTGATTGTACCAAGCTGTAGATGATGGCGGGTGTAATGACAATCAATCTCAATTTGTTTGGTTCGCTCATGAAAGATCGAGTTACGAGCAATCTGAATGGAACTCTGATTATCACACTATAACGACGTAGGATGATGAAGACTGACACCTAGATCAGCAAGTAACTAGCGTAACCAAACAATCTTACATGTAGTCGTAGCCATAGCGCGATACTCAGCTTCAGTGGAAGAGCGAGAAATAACATCATGCTTCCTGCTCTTCCAAGAGATGAGTGAATCTCCAAGGAAAACACAGAATCCAGTGGTGGAATTGCGATCCGTAAGATCACCAGCCCAATCGACATCAGAGTAAGCGCGCAACTCTAATGAAGATGAGGAGTTAAACAATAGACTCTGAAACTGAGTACCACAAAGATACACGCAGAACGGTAGCCCAATGAACTGTGGTAGGAGCAGTGACAAATTGACTGACAATAAGAACAGCATGCGCAACATCAGGACCAGTAACCGTGAGATAAACCAAGCTTCCAACCACCGTGCGGTATAGGTTGGGATCGGGCAGAGGAGACCCGTCAGATGGAGTGTAGCGAGTATTGGTTTGAAGAGGAGTATCAACGATCCTGTTGTCAGTGAGACGAGCGCGCTCAAAGATTTGATATATACTTTGACTGAGATAGAAGGTAGCCCTTCGGCGAAAAAGTCACCTCTATACCTAGAAAGTAACGCAACGAACCCAGATCTTTCATAGCAAAGCACCGAGTCAAGTCAGACTTCAACGATTCAATCCCATCATAATCATCGTCGGTAATACTCATGTCATCAACATACAAAGACAAGAGGATACGACATGTACTTGTATGCTTGATGAACAAAGCGGAATCGTGCTGACTAGGAATGAAACCAAGGGAGGTGATCACAGTGGATAACTTCTCAAACCAAGCTTGAGGAGCTTGTTTGAGACCATAAAGAGCTTTGCGTAGCTTGCACACATGACCGGGCTGATGCGCGACACCAAGAGGGGTGTCATGTAGACCTCCCCGTGAAGATCACCATACAAGAATGCATTCTTCACATCCATTTGAGATATTTGCCAACGATGTATGGAAGCCACATCAATTAGAGCGCGGATCGTTATCATCTTTGCAACTGGTGAAAAAGTCTCTTCATAATCCATAACATACTCTTGAGAATAGCCTTTAGCAACAAGACGGGCCTTATACCGCTCCACGGACCCATCTGATTTGGTCTTGATCTTATAGACCCAACGAGAACCGATGGCCTGCTTCCCTGTTGGCAACGGTACGAAGTCCCAAGTTTGAGTCTGATGTAGAGCCGTAAGTTCCTCAGCCATAACCGTCTGCCAAAGGGGGTCAACAACAGCCTCTCTATAGAAAAAAACCAAAATAAAGAGTAAGGAGACACGAGAAATGAAACAAAAGAGGTAGAGTATGAAGAATAGGCAAAATCGGGAAGTTTTGTGGACCTTACGAGGACGAGTGGACTGACGCAAATGAAGATAATCTGCAATCTCAAGTAATGGTTGAGCAGTCGTAGCATGAGGGGTCGGAGGCGTGTGTGTCTCAGGAACCAAAGTATCAGTGTGTACAACCTCATCGGTGTCAATATCAAAAGGATCAATACGAATAAGATCATTCCGAGTCATGTTATGAGAACTAGGGGGATCAGAGAAGAAATGAATATGCTCTAAAAACACAACATGACGAGAGACATACAATTTTTTACTGACCGGATCAAAACAACGATATCCTTTTTGACCAACACCATATCCCAAAAAGACAAACAAAGCAAACTTAAGAGACAATTTATCGCGCTCGACGTGAGGTCGAAGCACGAAACAAGTGGAACCAAAAACACGCAAAAAGAATAATCAGAGACATTTCCAAACAACTTTTCGAAGGGGGACAAACCTGAATTATGAGAGGTTGGGATTCTGTTTATGACATAGACAGTGGTATGGATAGCTTCCCCCCCAAAAAATACTAGGAACCTCGGGAGACATGAGGAATTAGCGAGCAGTCTCAACAAGATGACGTTGTTTCCTTTCAGCTACACCGTTTTGTTGAGGTGTGTCAGTACATGAGGTTTGACGGATAGTCCAATCAGAAGCAAGTAACTGGAAAAAATCGTTAGAAGTATATTCACCCCCTAAATCACAACGAAAACATTTAATGACAGCAGAATATTGTGTTTTTACGAGGGCATTGAAATCACGATAAATGCTCAAAAAATCAGATCTACATTTCATTAAATAAACCCAAGTATAACGAGTGAAATCATCAACAAATGAAACGTAGTATCTAGAACCACCCTTAGTAGACACGGAAGCAGGTCCCCACATATCAGAATGCACAAGATCAAACGGAGCAAGAGAGGACGAAACACTTTTATGAAAAGGTAAAGCTGAAAATATTGCAAGTTTACAACCACTACAATCAGAAATATCCCGGGAGTTCAAATTTCCCAAAATTCCTGTAGAAACCAAAAAACGCAAACGAGACACTGAAACATGACCCAAACGAGAATGTCACAAATAAAAGTCAGACGACAAATTACTCAAACGAAAAGAAGATAAATCCACACTAGAGGCAGCCACATCCATTACTTTAAGTTCATCCAAGACATGTAGTCCCCCCTGCTTACAGTCTGTCTCAATCACCGTCTGAGATCGCGGATCCTGAATACAACAAGATGAAGAAGAAAAAGTGACTACGAAACCATAATCGGTCAATTGACTAACAGACACAAGATTTAAAACAAGACTAGGAATGTAGTAGACATCGGGAATGGAAATATGACATGTAACAATAGAACCAAAACCCTCTAATTTCATAGGGATGCCATCGGCGGTCATAATGGGTATGGATGAGTTAGGGGAAAAAGACACAAAAGATGAAAAATGAGGGGACATATGGTTGGAGGCACCCGAATCAAGTACCCAAATGGAGGATGGTATACCTGGGAATGACGATGAGGACAAACCTTTAGAGGAAGAGGCTAACATGGCATGATGTTGAGAGGCAAAGAAGTGCTGGAACTGCTCAAACATGTACGGGTCCACATATGGGGTAGCAACGTCAATGGTGGGCGGAGGTGTCCACAGAGTGTCAGACGAGGTGCCCACAGAGTTGGTGCACGAGGTGCCCATGGAGCTATCGGATGAAGTGCCCACGGAGCCGTTGGGCGAAATTGAGGCTGGGATGGACGTTGTTGTTGCTGCTGCTGTTGTGCTCCATCCCTGCCTAACTTCGGACACTGAGCCTTCCAATGTCCCTTCTATTTACAAAAGGCACATTTATCCAGAGGGAGTGAGGACCTGGGCGTACTACCAACAGGAGAACGGTTCGGGGCAGCAAGGACAGCAGGCACTGCGGGTGATGGACTCTCCTTGTCAATCTTGGACTTGAGACGAATCTCTTCGGCCAACAGCTCATTGACCACAGATTCAATAGATGGAAGAGGACTGCGGTGAAGAATCTTACCACGAAATCCAATGTTACCGGTCTGTCTCGGCCCGGTAAAGCGGCGACGGCCGCGATAGTGGCCGTCCTAGGACTCCCCCGGCGCACGGCCGACCCAGAGCCGGCGCTCGGCCACGGCCGACTCAGAGCCGGCGCTCGGCCACGGCCGACTCAGAGCCGGCGCCCGACCATGGCCGGCTCAGGGCCGGCGCTCGGCCACGGCCGACTCAGAGCCGGCCTTCGCCTCCATGGCCGACTCAAAGTCGGCCTTCGCCTCCCTGGCCGACTCAGAGCCGGCCCTCGGCCAAGGGGATGCCCAAAACGCCCCTTGGTCGCCTATAAATACCGGGGTCCCTCCCTTGGTCCAGGTAATCCGAATTTTAGTACTGAAACGTTGTCGAACTCGTACCTCGCTCGTTTCTCTCAAGTCTCGACCTCTAAACACCTAAACCCTCAACAATCTACCTCAACCCTACTAATGTTGAGCGTCGGAGAGGTAAACAGAGGCAACCCCTCTGTTTCCCCTTTGTAGTTCACGCACTCTTTGCTGCTTTTCAGGTATCGAGACGAGGTGAGTTTCATTCACAGCTAAGGGACGACTTGGGATACCAAGTCCGACACGCTCAAGCCGAAGTGAGACCACTTGGTCTGGCCTTGGGTCTAACCACTCTAGGCTCTTAAATAGTTGTCCGAAAAACAGCGACAACATTTTGGCGCTAGAAGGAGGGGATCTCCCGACCTTGGTGACACATTCCCTCTACCACTCTTCTTCTACCTTCGACGACAAAACTCTCGAGAGATGAGTCACATTCCTACTGCCTCCGCTGGTACTCGAGCGACGAGCTCGAGGTACGGTCTCCGAAACCTCGCGCACCGTCTTGAAGGGCAACCTCGTGATAACGAGAGCCAGCCCCAAGACCCGGTGAATGACCCCGAGGCCGCGCTCCGAGAGGACATGGCTCGGCGGCTCGCGGAGCTCCTAGACCGTCCCGGCGTCGACGGCTCGCTCATCGCCAATCTCCTCGGCTACGACGTCGAGGATAGATTCGCCTGAGACGACTCCAACCCCGACTATGTGGGGGAGTCAAGAACCGACGAGGTGACGCCAAGCTTCGTCCCCTCACGGTCCGAGAGCACGAACGACAACTTGGTCGGACCGGCGCGGCAGCAAGCGCGGTCACTCTCCCGAGGACTCGCCCCCTCGGTTTCAAGAGGCGGCCGGACACGGCCCCTCGCCGGGGAGAGAGCGACCTTGGGAGACGATGGCGCCGATAGCCGAAGCGCCCGCCGGACCGTTCGGCCGAGGGCGGCCTCGCCCCGTCAAGCGCCGAGCGTGGATCTTAAAGAGCGCCTAACGGCGCAGAGAAACTCCCGAGGGGAGGACCTGCGCCAAAGGCTCAACTCTCGGAGGGACGCACTCCCCGCCACGACTCTCGGCCGACCTCAGGCCAATGTCGGGGACCAAGCGTCCAACGAGCGTCGACAGGCGACTCCCGCGGCCCCGGCGGTCAGCCCTGGTAACAGGCTCGACATGGTCACGATGATTCAAAGCCTCCAGAATCAAATCATCGAGATGAGGGAGTCGGGGAGGCAAAGGCCGTACGGAGGGATCGAGGAGTCATACTCTCCCTTCGCCGCTCAAATCCTCGCACAGCCTTGCGTGGGGAACTTCAAACTGCCGTTCATCCCTCCCTATGATGGACGGACGGACCCAAACTTCCACATCCAACATTACGAGACGTGGATGACAATGCAAGGACAGTCGGACGCGACCCTATGTCAAGCCTTCAGCCTGACCCTCACGGGGTCGGGATTTGAATGGTTCCGAAGCTTGAGACCGGGGAGCATCTCGTCTTTCCGGGCTCTGCGAGAGGCTTTCCTTGCACGATTCGCCACTCTCGTGGCGCAAAAGAAATCAAAGACCCACCTCCTCTCCATCCGACAAGGGAGAGACGAGACGTTGAGACAATACC
Source organism: Urtica dioica subsp. dioica (assembly GCF_054948205.1). Classification (NCBI taxonomy): domain Eukaryota; kingdom Viridiplantae; phylum Streptophyta; class Magnoliopsida; order Rosales; family Urticaceae; genus Urtica; species Urtica dioica. The sequence goes on along the minus strand of NC_142759.1, from coordinate 23,399,437 downwards.
TCGCTCGCTTCACCGATGAATCTCACAAGGTCGAAGGGTTCGACGACAAGGATGCCATCACGGTAATTACCGAGGGAGTTCGCACGAGCGACTTCCTCAAATCTATTGTTGGAAAAGTCTCGCGGGACATGGCAGAGCTAATGACGAGAGCCCGAACGTATATGGGAATCGAGGACTATCTCGATGGCCGAGATGGCCGGAAGTCAGGGGGACAAGGTAGTCGCCGCCGCGACGACCAGGATGGAGATCGTCCCGACCCTCGAAAGAGGAGGAACAAGGGAGACCAGGCCCCTAACGGTCGCTCCATCCCCGGGCCAAGACCGCCGCATGTCGATAGCTTCCGAAAGTTCTCGACATTTACCCCCCTGAATACTCCGCAAGAGCGGATCCTGGCTCTGCACCGTGACAAGCTGGGAAGTCCAACTCCTCTCACGAAGGATCCCGCGAAAAGGGATCGAATCAAGTTCTGTGAATACCACCAAGATCACGGGCATCTGACGTCCGAATGTTACCAACTCAAGCGTCAGATCGAGGCCCTGATTCAAGATGGGAAGTTGAAAGAATATGTCCTGAGAACGATCGGGACGGCCGTGGCGCACGGAGAATGCCCGCGGCAAGAAAGGAAGGGTCCGGCGACAGTGACCGTTACGGACCGAGCGGCAACTGAAGAACCGGAGAGCTCACAACTGCACATCGTGGGCTCGATCATGGGCGGCCCGGAGTTCGGAGACTCGGCCACGCAAAGGAAGAAGTACGTGCGTGAATTTTCCCAACGGAAAGTAGCGCACTACATCAACCACACGTACGAGGCTCCTCCTCCGACCCCATTCGAGTCCATGTTCTTCACTGGCCAAGAGGCGGCATGAGTCCTCCACCCACACAACGACGCGATAGTCGTCTCAGCCCCGGTCGCCAACAACCTCGTCCGGAGGATCCTAATCGACAATGGAAGCTCCGCCGATATAATCTTCAAGTCGGCGCTGGGCAGGATGAAGCTATCCGGGGTGAGACCGACCCCGATCTCGACTCCACTCTTCGGCTTCTCCGGGGAGAGGGTCATGACGGAGGGAACCATCGACCTCCCGGTAACCTTCGGGACACCGGGGGGGCTCGAGGTCACCCACATCGTGTCGTTCCTGGTCGTGGACCAACCCTCTGCTTACAACATCATAATCGGCCGCCCGACCCTCAATCGATTGAAGGCCATTACGTCCACTTACCACCTGATGATGAAGTTCCCGACTGATAAGGGAATAGCCATGATGTTGGGAGACCAATCAATGGCAAGAATGTGCTACATCCAAGGCGTGGACGGGAAAGAAAAGGGAAAGATGGTGAGCACCGTCTTCCAGCTCGGGGACAAGTTCTCATGCAAGATTGAGGAAGGAGGCACCTTCGGAGAACTGGACCAAAGGGACGATGTCGAGCGTCGAAACGTGGAGACACCGGACGACCTCGTTCCTATCGTGTTGGACGATGCCAAGCCTGACCAAGTAGTCAAGGTAGGCGCCCAACTCCCGTCCGAGGTCCGAACCCAGCTCGCCGCCTTCCTCCGCGAGTTCAAAGATGTCTTTGCGTGGACACACGCCGACATGCCGGGGATCGACCCCGAGATAATGGTTCACCGTCTCAACGACGACAAGAGAGTGACTGAGCGCATTCAACCGCGGCGGGCGTTCAACGGGGAGAGGTACCAAGCCATTGGTGAAGAGGTTGACAAACTTCTCGCCGCCGACTTCATCAGGGAGGCGGAGCACCCCAAGTGGGTGTCCAATGTGGTGATGGTCAAGAAGCCAAACGGGAAGTGGAGGATCTGTATCGACTATAAAGATCTCAACAAAGCCTGCCCGAAAGACAGCTTCCCTCTCCCAAGGATCGAGCAACTTGTGGACGCCACGGCAGGCCACGAGTTGTTGAGCTTCATGGACGCCTACTCAGGCTACAATCAGATCCGCATGCACGAGCCGAATCAGATCAAGACCACCTTTGTTACGAACCGCGGACTCTACTGCTACAAGGTCATGCCCTTTGGCCTAAAAAACGCGGGGGCAACGTATCAAAGGTTGGTGAACCGAATGTTCGCCAATCAAATTGGCAAAACTATGGAAGTCTACGTGGACGATATGCTTGTCAAAAGCCTCAAGGCCCACGACCACGTTCGAGACCTGAGGGAGATGTTTACGATCCTGCGACGTTACAAGATGAAGCTCAACCCCAACAAGTGTGCTTTTGGGGTTGAGTCTGGAAAATTCCTGGGCTACATGGTTAGCCGCCGCGGGATCGAGGCTAACCCTGAGAAGATTAGGGCGATCTTAGAGATGAGGTCGCCGCAAAAAGTGAAAGAAGTACAGAGTCTGACGGGAAGGATCGCCGCCCTGACGCGATTCGTTTCCAAGGCCACCGATAGGTGCCAACCATTTTTCAAGGCACTGAAGAAGACCGACGGGTTTGTATGGACGGAGGAGTGCGAAGAAGCGTTCCGCCCTATTTCGTCTCCCCCCCCCGTTCCTCGCAAAGCCGAAGGATGTGCGAAACCTTGTACATCTACCTCGCGGTTTCCGATAGGGCCGTGAGCGCAGTTCTCATACGCGAAGAAGACAAGGTGCAATGGCCGGTCTATTACATTAGCAAGGCGCTCCTATACGCCGAGACCCGATACCCAGAAATCGAGAGATTGTCCCTCCCCCTTGTCACGAGCGCAAGAAAGCTCCGGCCCTACTTCCAAGCGCACCCCATCGTGGTTCGCACGGGACACCCCATCGAGAAGGCCTTGCAGAAAGGGACCTCCTCTCGAATGGCCATATGGTCCCAGGAGCTGGGCGAGTACGGGGTCGAGTTCCAGCCGAGAACCGCCATCAAGGGCCAAGCCCTCGCCGACTTCATAGCCGAGTTCACAAGCGCACCCTCAACTGACGAGGGCGACAAAGGCGACGAGAACAAGGAAGACAAGGAGAATGACCGCAACGAGTCGTCAAAGAAGAGGATCGGCGGCCCGATAGGGCCGGTCTGGGACTTGCACGTAGATGGCGCGTCAAACGCCCGGGGAGCTGGCGCCGGCGTTGTGCTCACAAATCCCGATAGGGAAAAGCTGAGATACGCCCTGCGGTTCGAGTTCAAGGCTTCCAACAACGAGGCAGAGTACGAGGCTCTGATCGTTGGCTTGGAGCTGGCGAACAAGCTAGGTGTCCGAAACCTTCGCATCCACTGCGACTCGCAGTTGATTATGAATCAGGTTAAAGGCGACTACGCCGCTAAAGAGCCAACATGATTGCGTACTTGTCAAAGACCCAAAAGAATCTAGAGGCCATGTCATGGTTCGAGATCGCCCAAGTTCCCCGAGAGGCGAACATCGACGCCGACGCCCTGGCCCGCTTCGCGTCCGGAATAGACGAGGAGGGAGAAGGCAGCGTTCCGATTGAAGTGTTGACTCGACCCTACGTCTCGAGAGGCGACGTAGGGGTAATTGACGGAACTCCGCCCCCCTCATGGATGACGCCGCTCGTGGAATTTCTTAAACAAGGAGTCGTCCCAGAAGACAAAGAAGAGGCCAAAAAGCTGAGAAGCTTGGCGCCAAAATACACAATGAGGGAAGACAACTTGTTCAAAAGAGGCTACTCCATGCCCCTTCTCCGCTGCTTGACCGAGGTCGAGGCGAAGAAAGCGCTCCGCGAGGTGCACGAAGGGGTGTGCGGGAACCACGCCGCCGGACAATCTTTGGCACTAAAGCTACTGAGGCTCGGATATTTTTGGCCTACCTTGAAAAAGGACTCCCACGAGTGGGCCAAAAAATGCGACAAATGTCAAAGGTTCACCCACATCCCGCGCCAGGCACCGGCCCTGTTGTGTCCGATTGTTGTGCCACGACCTTTCGCAAAATGGGGAATCGACCTCATCGGTGAGCTATGCATGGCCCCGAGGCAATACAAGCATGCGATCGTGGCAATCGATTATTTCACGAAGTGGGTAGAGGCCGAACCGCTGGCGAAGATCACCGAGGCGAACACAACGAGCTTCATCTGGAAGAACATTACTGCCGCTTCGGGATCCCCGCGTCGATTGTGACCGACAACGGAAAGCAATTTGACAACGCGCGCCTCCGAGACATGTGCGAACAATTGGGCATTAGCAAGACTTTCTCTTCTCCCCGCCATCCACAGGCCAATGGTCAAGTCGAGGCGGTCAACAAGACGATCAAAGAGAACCTAAAAAAGAAGCTGGAAGAAAGAAATGGGGCTTGGGCCGACGAGCTTCCCATGGTCTTGTGGGCATACCGAACCACCGCATGAAACGCGACCGGTGAAACCCCTTTCGCTCTCGCTTTCTGCGTCGAGGCCGTGGTACCTGTCGAGACTAAGCTGTCGACCCTATGCATCGAGGAGTATGAAGAAGCCGCCAACGACGACGCAATCAGGCTCGAGCTGGATCTCATAGACGAGAAGAGGGTGGACGCACTCACCCGCCTCGCTGCACAAAAAAGGAAGGTCAAGAAGTACTACAACTCCAAGGTCAAGCTGCGGAAGTTCGCCGACGGAAGCCTCGTCCTTAGAAGGGTGTTCCAAAACACCAAAGTGCAAGGGGAGGGAGTCTTGGGCCCCACTTGGGAAGGTCCGTACCGCGTGCGCCGAGCCATCCACAACGGCACGTACGAACTCGAGAACCTGGAGGGACTCGTGTTCACACACCCATGGAACGCGGAGCACCTGCGGCAATACTACCAGTAGAAGCCCGTTCCCGCTTGCCCTATGTTTTGTTGTTTTCATCTCATTTTCGATTCTAGCAAAAGACAATTTCAAATTTCAAGTACGGCCAACGGCCTGGGAATGTAATTTTTAACTATTTTGACATGATAATTGAATTACATTTCACTTCGAAACCTTTATCCTATTGTATTATAATTTCTAGTTTCCTCTACGAGTACACAAGAAACTCGGGGGGCTAAGGAGGATAACAGGCACACATTTTTCGCGCGACACAATCGCGTGACTCCACGTTTCACGCGCCGAGAGGTAGCAAAACGTCAACAAGTCGGATCCGCTCACCGGACCTCCGACCCTGCATGCACGAATCGACGTTTCACGCGCCGAGAGGTAGCGAAATGTCGACAAGTCGGATCCGCGCTCCGGACCTCCGACCCTGCATGAATCCCGCGAGGCGCCCCCGTGCGATTCCACGCCTCGCAAATCGGCATTGATGGATCGCGTCCGCGCACCGGATCGTCGATCTCAGCAGTCAAAACCCAAAACGTGACACACGTACCGACAGGTACCACGCTCACTGGGAACTGCGTCTACAACGAGCCCATCCCGATGCATAACGCGCACGCCGATAGGTAGCGTACTCGCCGGGGAATGGGCGCGACGGCCGCCCAGCTCGCGCACGCTGTTAGGTAGCGAGTCACGAATGGATGGCAGAGAGTCGCGGGAAACTTCGCCGCCAGGTGTGGCAGTAAGCCGTGCAAACCGGCTACGCTAGATATAGTAAGCCGGGTTCGTAAGACATGCACTAAACGGACTGCGCAAATCGATTACGCTAAGCATAGTAAGTCGAGGAAATAAGACGCATAATACGAAAGCAAACAATGTTGTACGAACAACCCAACAAGAAGATACGAGAGTACGACAAACGTCAAACGAGTGAAAAACATGACAAGTATCCGAAAGAAAACATAAAGCGGGCGCTAAACAAGTGCGCGGAAAAACCAAGGAAGAGTTGGTTACTCTGAGCCGAAGTCGATCTGCTCCTCGCCGTCCTCGGGGCGAGGGGCGTCAGACCCGCCGGTGGCCTCTCCGTCAAACTGGCGGTTCGTTGACTGGGCGGCCTCTGCGGGGACTTGAGGATGCGGGTCATCCTCCTGCGGCTCATCATCCAAAGGAGGGAACATGGCGTCGAAGAAGGAAAATGTGGTCCCGCGAGACACGTTCTCCTTCGCGGTCGCGTCCCGGACCCGTATGGCTGCCTCGTAACGAGCCACCTCCAACACGAGGTCCCAGTCGTCCTCCAAGTCCGTCTTGGATCGCACGGCATCCTCTTTCTCCTCGACGAGGGTCTGCACCTCTGCCCGCAAAGTATCCCTCTCTCTCTCGGCCGTGACCCAGGAGATCTCGCTCGCCGATAGTCGAGCGTGGACGATGCTCAGCTCCTCGTCCCGGCTCGAGAGTACCGCCTGGAGCTTCTTCGTCTCCCCTAAGAAGGTGTCGGCCGCCTGTTCCGCCTTCTCCCGGGACGCCTGCTCGGCCATGCGAAGTGATTTCTCGGCCGCCGATTCCCTGCGAACTCGCTCCAGCTCCTCCTCGAGCGCTTGAAACTCTCGGGCGATACGGACCCCCGCTAGAGCGGCAGCATGGGCGGCCGTCGTGCTCTCCTTGTCCTTCTCCATGATCTGCATGCTCCGCAGCAGGTCCCGGAGAATACGGTCACTTCGCTCTTGGCGTGCGAGCATCTGTGGGAACAAGTGATATACGCATAATCGGAATAAGTATAATGATTACACATAAGACGAGCAAACGAATCATACCTTTCGGGCGTCGCCGATCCCACTTTGGAAATGCTCAAGGTCGTTTGTCATCAGCAGACCCTTGAAATCCCGCAGAGAGGTTTCAAGGATCCCTCGGGAGCACTGGTCCCTCAGCTCCGCCGCCTCCGCGAGGAGCATCGAATCCATGTTATCCGGCACCGCCGATGCGTAGGCACGCTTGTGGCCGGAGGGTGATCCGAAGGAGGTCAACGACAACGGTCGCTTGTTGGAAGAGATCGCCTCGTTCCTCGCCCGCGATGGCGACCCCCCGCGGCGAGCCTTAGCTCGGGGACGAGCCGTGATCGTAGCTTCGATGGTAGGTGCCACTCTCGGAACTCGTGCGCGCGATCGATGTCGGGTCATGGTATCTGCAAAAGAGAAAGGGCGTCAGTAGATTAGAACACAACAATAAGCATAATACAATGAAAAGTGCGATAACGCGAAAGCATATGCACGGCTAGTACCCTCCGCGTCGGGGGGAGGGGCGGACGAACCCCCCGCCTCTGATTCAGGATCCTCCGCAACCTCCGCGCCGAGACCAGAGCATGGAGGAGCGTCGTCGCCAGGCACGAACCACCCAGTCCTCGCCATTAGGTCTGGGGATTCGAAGAGCGATCCTTGCCGCCTCGACTCCGGGACCGCCCTGATCACCGCGTCAAGCTCGGAGCCCTCGATATTGCCCACGGGTGAAAAGTCGGCCGCGGGGCCAAAGGCGAGAGGCGCGACTCCGAAAGCTGACTCGGACACCCACACCCAAGGGTACCTGTGCTTCGAAGTAACCGTGGTGATGATAGCGAGGCGCTTCCGATGCGATACCAAGTAGGAGCCCGGCCTCCCGGGGACCCCTCGCACCGTCATAAGATCCTGAATGTCGTCCGCGGTGACGGCCCTATTCTTTGCTCGATAGAGCATCATGTAGCATGGCGCGACCACTCGATAAAAGAATGGGGACATCTGCGAAGCATGTACCCCTAATCGAACCAGCAACTCATGGATAACCGGTTGGAAGGGCAGCCTCAGTCCTCCACGGAGACTCGCCTCGTGGACCGCGGCATACCCCTTTCGCGGGCGAGTCGGAAGATCATCAGGTAATGGCCTTAGGATCGACACGAACTCCGGGATGCTGTAGCGTTTCCTCAGGCTCATGAAGCTGATAATCGAGAGCGAACTCGGGACGTCAACACCCGAGCAGTCAAGGTCGCCCCGTATGGCCGACTCTCCAATCGGGAAGGTTAAGGCTCGCGTTTCCTCCCGCGCGATTGAGGAAAGAGTCGCTGCAGGTGTGACGTGGAGGCTCGACGAATCGCTCAAGCGCTCGGCGTCTGGAGCGTTGCTCGGGCAGGGTGTGACCCCCTCTCGGCCGCCTGTTCGAGCCGTCGGCTCCCCTCGACCTCGGCGTAGTCGCCCGAGCGCGCGTCCGGCTGCCGGCCGGCCAGGCCACCTCCGTCAGACCGACCCGGCCCTTGGTCGGCCATGCTCCCTCCAGTGCGCGCGTTCAGCCCAAGGACCCAGCCCATCTCCTGGCTGGGTGGCTCCTCCACACGCAGGCCCGGCCCAGGCGGCCCCCGGCCTTCAGCGCACGCGTCCGGCCCGTCAGCTCGGCCCAGCTCTCGGTCAGCTGGGTCCCCGGCCCGTGAGCCTTGCCCGGGCGTCCCAGCGCTCGCCCAAGCGCGCCAGGCCCAACAGCCCGGCCCGGCTACCGGCCGGTTGGGCCCTCCTCGTGCGCGCCCATCCCAGCGGCCCCTGGCTGGTTGGGCCCTCCTCGTGCGCGCCTGAACCAGCAGCCAGCCCGGTTCCTGGCCGGCTGGGTCCTCACCGCACAGGCCCGGCCCAATGGGGCCTAGGGTTTGCCCAGGGGCTGGGCAGGCTGCCGCCCCCTGGCCGGCGCCACCTGGCCGGGCCGCCTCCTGCCCGGCGTCGGCCCCTCCCTGGGCTGTGGCGCCCGGCGTCGGCGGTCCTCCAGCGGCGTGCGTCATCGCCGGCGCGGCCAGGCCCGGAGCGCTCCCATCCTGGGCGCGATCTGCATGCCACGCGGCGGCCTCACCCGGCCGAGCGAAGGTCTCCCCCGCGTCGGGACCGGCCCAAAAGACGTCGACGCCGGCCGGCGCGCCCCTCCCGGCGCCGGCCTCACCGGGCGCAACCGCCCCCGGCCCGCTCGCTCCGCCCGGGCGTTCCTCCTCGCTGGCGCGCCTGATGGCCACCCAGACGGCCCCACCCAGTCGAGTGGGGGCTTCATCGGCGCTGGGGTCGACCCAGATCGCGCCGCCCCCTGACAGGGCCGGCTCAGGGCCGGCGCTCGGCCACGGTCGACCCAGAGCCGGCGCCCGGCCATGGCCGGCTCAGAGCCGGCCCTCGCCCGATGGCCGACTCAGAACCGGCCTTCGCCTCCATGGCCGACTCAGAGCCGGCCTTCGCCTCCATGGCCGACTCAGAGCCGGCCTTCGCCTCCATGGCCGACTCAGAGCCGGCCCTCGGCCAAGGGGATGCCCAAAATGCCCCTTGGTTGCCTATAAATACCGGGGTCCCTCCCTTGGTCCAGGTAGTCCGAATTTGAGTACTGAAACGCTGTCGAACTCGTACCTCGCTCGTTTCTCCCAAGTCTCGACCTCTAAACACCTAAACCCTCAACAATCTACCTCAACCCTACTAATGTTGAGCGTCGGAGAGGTAAACAGAGGCAACCCTTTTGTTTCCCCTTTGTAGTTCACGCACTCTTTGCTGCTTTTCAGGTATCGAGACGAGGTGAGATTCCTTCACAGCTAAGGGACGACTTGGGATACCAAGTCCGACACGCTCGAGCCGAAGTGAGACCACTTGGTCTGGCCTTGGGTCTAACCACTTTGGGCTCCTAAATAGTTGTCCGAAAAACAGCGAGAACATCCCTCAAAGTCATCACGAATGGCCATCAAGAACTGAACCAATCGCTGCTCTTCACGCCGAGAGATGTAAGCTGCCACTGCTCTCAATTCAGCCGACTCAATCAATGCCAACTGATCCCACAACGAGGACATGGCAGAATAGAACTCTTGAATACTCAAACCGTTTTGCCGAAGCGCATGAATATCCATCTCCAACTAATATTGTTTGGTAAAATTACACTGAGTATAGAGTCTCTCTAGATGTCCCCAGACCTCTTTCGCAGTCTTGTACTTCGTCAACTGAGCACCGCTCGATTGGGTAACAGAATTGTTAATTTTTTCAGCCTCCCAAACATCAATCGAAGTTGCAAAATCTTCAGCCTTCTCATCGGAAGGCTTACGACACACACCCGTCACATAACTCCACATCGATTTTCCAAGCAAAAAAATTCCTCATAACGTAACTCCAATATGAGTAATTTTTTCCATCCAGTCGAACACCAATCGCCTGAAGGGAATCATCTCTACGACCCGCCATATCAAAAAACACAAATCCAAATACTCCAAAAATGAAATCCAAACAAACAGAGAGAAACCTCCATATCGAAATCCAAAAACGAAATCAACAACGTATCCAAACAGCACCAAAATGACAAACATGACAATCACTCAACCAATTACAACATCCACAAGACATCCACAAATCAAGAAAAAGGAGGTGAAAATACCAACGATACGAACGAAAAACGTAGCTTGACTCGCGAACGATACAGACGAAAATACCAATGATACGGATGAAAATACCGCGAACACCGTGCTTGGTATATTAACTTTCTTCAATCAATTAACAAAATCCATAAGTGGAGAAGATGGCACTGACACCATGCAGATTTAGGGATTCAGAGAAAAAGAGGAAGTCTTGATAATGAACTGCATACAAAAGAAATACAATAGTCTAGGTATATATAATTCTAATACAACAAAAAGGGAAATAAAGGAAAATGGAAATAATCCTAAATACAATAATAATACTAATCACTAATATATATATATATATATATATATATATATATATATATATATGCTAATACCCTGATATCTTCCTGACATAGGTTTAGTGCTGATGGTTATGTTCATTTCATCCCTTAAATTCGCCTGGTTCTGTAAGAGTTTCTAGATAATTAAGCCCGATTAATTTTCTTTTGAAGCGAGTCCACTTCTCTCTCACATAGGTTATTCTTTTACCGAAGCGTAATCCCGCATTACTCACTCGGAATCTCAGATCCAATTTCACAGAATCATTAAAAGCTAAAAGCTTAACCTCGTACGGGTGTCACCATTTTATCATAGGAACCGGGGTCTTCCCCCACAATGATGTCACTTCGCCTTCGACAATTAAGTTGTCCCTTTGAACCAAGATCTCGGGATCTCCCGTCAGCATGGTTGTGTTTCCTTTGCCTTGGCTTTATTTGCCATAGGCTTTAGCCCAATTCCTTTTGATGCCTTCTCTACTTGGTCCTAATTCAAACCATTTGGTTAGCGGATCCTCAATATTCTCTTTGGAACTAACATAGTCAATACTAATTATCCTAGACGAGAGAAGTTGTCTAATAGTATTATGTCGTCGACAGATGTGTCTAGAATTACCATTGTACATCACATTATGTACTCTACCAATATTAGATTAGTTACCACAATATACACATATTGTAGGCACAAATTTTGTCCAATCAGGAATATCCTCCACGAAGTTGCTTAGCGATTCGACTTCTTCACCATATTTATCTAATAAGACAAACTCATATTCCATCGTGAATCTTGTTATCACAGTTTGTTTGAAGGATTTCCAAGACATTGTCGTACCTCCCAGAATGAATACATATCCACTAGTGGCTTCGAATCTTGAATATCGTATATTCAACTCACGTAAGTGAAACCTTCAATGACTTCAGGATATCTTGTATAGTGTAGACCGTAATCACGAGTGAATTGTAGTTACCTCAGTACTCTCATGATTTCTTTCCAGTGTTCAATATTTGGATTACTCGTATATCGAGTCAGTCTACTCTCAATGTCTGCTAAATCAGGTCTTGTACAACTCATCAAGTACATGAAAACAGTCTATCACTCTAGCATATTCAATTTGGTCATTTTCCTTAAAGTGTTATTGCTCTCCCACGGGTGCAAGAAATGACGAGCAACCACTTGTCAGAATACAATGGCGGACAAGACGAGCTTTGGCACCACAAGACTCGTCTTCGGTGAACTGGAACCAAGAGTCAGAACTACCATCGAACTCCAAAATAAAGTAAACAATTTCTGGGAGGAAGAGAGGAATGCTATGAAATATTTGCTTTCGGTGTGTCCAAATGAGAGCTATGGTCTGTCTTTTATAGGTCATGCATGGAGTTGTTACAACATCCAACATTAGCATCGGACCAAGCAATAAGTGTGCGTTGAAGGCAATGGTTACAAGTTGTTGCCCAACCCAACCCGACCAGACCGACAGTGGCGGTACGCATGTGTAAAGGACTTGAGCTTGCCTGCGCTCCAATCCCTCTACAAAACTGGGTCACCTTTGAGAGCCCAAAGGCTTATCCAATTTTTCCATATATAAGCACAACAAAATCCTCATATCTATTCTATGTGAACTTTTATATGTGCACACCCATTCACAACACACATGTTTTTCCTTCAAAAATTTTGATGTTTTTCAACACAGTTTGAACATCAATTTCTCATTCAATATAACATTGATTTTGACAAATAAATATTCGATCTTATACCCGTCGCAACGAGAAATAAGAATACGCATGAATTACACTCAATTTCGATGAGTGGACCCCGCTCAAATCTTAACCACACATATAGTATAAAATACTCTTTAATACTGATATTCCTAACACTTCTTATCTCGTGTCTTGATTCTCTATATATTAGTTTGTATCATTACCACAAAAGCAATTTTCTGGTGCGGAAGGGTATTAGGTGCGACATGTCGCACTGGATAAAAACTAAATTTTTCGCTAAATTTAAGTGGTATTCGGTGCGACAAGTCGCACCTAATACTTTTCGGTGAGACTTTGTCGCACCTAAAGGTTTCAAAAATTTTGAGCGGGCTTATAATTGCTCCGATTAATTTTCAGTGTGAAAATCACTTTTCGGTGCGACAAAGTTGCACCCAATAATAGCATCAGGGTCGACATGCCGCACCGAATATAAACAATGTCGCACCTAAAATAACTCAAAAAAATATATTAAATTAGTATAAGTGGTATCGGGCGCAGTTAATACTATTCGGTGCGACATGTCACACCTGATAAGCCCAACAGGTGCGACATGCCGCACCTGATAAGCCCAACATGTGCGACACTGTCGCATCTAATAAGATTAGGGTATTTATAACTCCCAACCTTCTTCTTCTTCTTCTTCTTCTTCTTCACTTTGAATCATTTATCTCACACTCGCTCTCTATCTCCAGTCCACTCTCACACTCCCTCTAGTCCGCTCGCCAGCGACCAGCGCCGCCCGCCTGGAGCTCGCCGTCCATGCCCACGCTCCGATTCGCCTCCGTCTCGGTCTTGGCCCAACCCACCTTGCCCACTCGGCCGTGCCGCCGTTGTCCAGCCCGAGTCCATCGTTGCCCCGCCTCAGTCGCTGCCCCGAGTCCGTCAGCCAATCTCAATCTCAGTAAAAACTTTTTTTTTATTTTTTTTTATTTAATAAGTAATGAAAAATAATTAGTTTTAAATATAATTAATAATTAGTAATAAGTAAATAATTAGTAATTAGTTTTTGTTAATTAGTAGTTGTATATATGTTAGTTGGTAATTAGTAAATATAAATAATTACTTTATTAAATAAAATTAGTTATAATTAGTAAATTAATGTTAATGTTAATATATATTTCGTTATTTGCTAGTTGTGTTAATAAATTATAAATGGTAAATTCATTGGTCATTAAATTGTAAATGATTTATTTTAGTTAGTTTGTTAGTAAATTTTAATCAAATAGTATATGATTAATTAGTTTTTATGTTATATAAGTGATTTTAGTTGTTATGTTACATATTAGTTTATTAATATGATAGTTCTGGATGGTTTGTATATCTTTTTAAACATGTTTGCAGGTTTTTGGTTTATCACTATTATAGCGGAAACTCTGCCGAAATTTCGGTAGAGTTTCGAATTAATTTATTTAATAATCTCTTTTTCATTCTATTAAATTCATTCCCCGTCCCTTAACAATAACCATCTTTGACCCTCTCGTGCAGCGGAATATCAAATCCAAGTAGAGATTGGATTACCGAGAACAATCGGTTGAGTTTGCAATATAAAACATGAGTTAACGAGTTTATCCCCCTTGCAAGCAGACTCCCGAACGAAAATGGCCAATATCATTGTCCTTGCAAGTCTTGCAACAACATGAGATGGCACGACATCGGGGTTGTAAAGAATCACCTCTTGAACAAACGGTTTACCCCGGGCAAGACTGAATGGTATCATCACGGCGATCGTCTCGTTCGTACTCGTGAAGAAGATGTCATCGAAACTAATCAGAGAGGAGTCGGAGGATTGCACGATGCCCTCCATGATATCATGGATCACGAGAATTTCGACGACTATGCGGATCCAACCCCGAGCGAAGTGCTTGCAAAAGAGCAAGTGGAAGACTTATTCGCTGAGTTGGAAGCGGAATTGTACCCTGGATGCAAAGAATTTTTGTCTTTGTTGTTCTTGGTATCGTTGATGCACATCAAAGTCACGAACCATTGGACGAACAAGTCGTTCACAGAATAATTGCAGCTCTTGAGGAAGTCTAATCTAATTGGTAACCGAATTCTGGAAAAACACTACGAGGCAAAGGCAAAGCGGAAGCGTTTTGACATGGGTTACGAGATGATCGATGCATGCACCAACGATTGTGTCCTATTTCGAAAAGATCTCGAGAAAGCTGAAGTGTGCCCAGTTTGCAAGGAGAGCAGATGGAAGCCAACCAGGAAGAAGATATCGCAAAAGATATTGCGATGCTTTCCCTTAAAAGATCGATTGAAGCGATTGTACGCTTCTCGACACACGTCGCTTGAGATGCAGTGGCACGAAAGAGATCGCATCAAGGAAGAAGACGTTTTGTGACATCCTATGGATGATACGACGTTGAAGAATTTGGATGATAGATACCCATATTTTTCACCAAAGCCTCGAAATGTATGCCTTGGACTAGCTTTTGATGGGTTCAACCCGTATTGGGAAATGAGTCTAGCATACAACATGTGGCCCGTGGTACTAACTACGTACAACTTGCCGCCTTGATTGTGCATGAAAAAAGAGTACCTGAGCTCACGCTTCTGATACCTGGGCCGAGCTCACCTGGAAAAGACATGGACGTCCATGTACCACGCTCAGCTTGGAAAATAAGAACTATGATACGAAGAAGGCGAGAATTGACTTGATGGACTTGAAAATCAAGACCACTCTACATTTGAGACAACAAAGGAATGGGTGGTACAAACCGCCATCAGCGTATACCTTGACCCTTGAGCAGAGACAGCGGCGTACCGAGTTCCTCCAATATGTCAAATTCCAAGACGGGCTGGGCTCGCTGGAAATTTGAAGAAAAATGTGACTACTGACGGGAAGCTCACAAGTTTGAAGTCGCACGATTGTCACGTGATCTTACAGATGATGTTGGCTAATGGTATTTGCCTTTTTGTGCCAAAACCGATACATGAGATGATCTCTGAGCTTTGCAACTTTTTCAAGTTGATAAGTTCTAGAACGTTGAGAGTGGAAGATCTCGAAAAAGCGCAAGATTCTATCATTGAGATCTTGTGTAAGCTTGAGATGATATCCCTGCCAGCTTTTTTCACGATCATAGTTCATGTGGCAATTCATCTACCAGATGAAGCGTTGTGTGGTGGTCCGATGCATATGCGATGGATGTACCCAGTTGAGAGATACCTTGGAACGTTTAAATATTTTGTTAGAAATAGAGCTAGGCCAGAAGGCTCTATTGCGGAAGCGTATGTTGTAGAAGAGGCCCTGACGTTTGGTGCAAGGTATCTCGAAGACAAGAAAACTGTCGATGAATTTCAAGTGCGGGAGCTTTATGAATTTCAAGGCGGAGTGGTACATTTATACCAATTGTCCAGAAGTGGATCCGTATTTGATGTAGGTGTTCGATTAATTTAAATCTATAAATTATCTCATTGATTTACATCTAATTAAGTAACGTTAACAGTGAGCATTTGGAACTCATACAAAAGAACTCTCAAGTACGCATTGAAGATTCTGATATCGAAGCAATGCATAGAAAAGAATTCAAAATTTGGTTTGCGGAAAAGGTAAAATGAAAGAATTCATTTACTGAAAGCATACTAAAAATGCTAATGACATTTCATTTGCTTTATTTCGTATCCAGATTTATGATATGAAAGTTAGTGGTTCCAACGTATCCGAAGAGCTTTATGCATTGTCTGCCGGTTCTTGCAAATCGCTCACCAGTATCCGAGCTGCTTTGTTAATGGCGTGAAGTTCATCACTCATCGTCGTGATAACCAACGAATCACTCAGAACAGTGATGTTTGTGTGCCCGTGAATGAGTATAATTTCTACGATCGAATGGATGACGTCATTGTGCTGAACTATATGGTGACAAGTACAATGCAGGACGCATAGTGGACGTTGATAAGACCACCGGAGGAACGAGTTCGTATACCGCTAAAGAGTGGTTTACAGAAGAGCCGTACATACTCGCGACTCAGGCGAAACAAGACTTTTACATCCAAGATCTCGTTAAGGGTCGCGAATGGGAAATCGTTCAGGAATGCAATCATTGAGGGATATGGGACATTCCTGAAGTTGATTCGACCACCTCACCCTCGGTCTCGTTGACAATAGAATTGTCAAACATCGATCGTCTTAATCATCGATACAAAACCGTTGCAGCCGAGCTAGTTACTATTGTTGACGATGATGAAGAAGTTGATGAAGAAGATGAGGCATGCGTCGTTTTTAAGGGAGACGATGTTGATGTCAATATAGAAGTGGGTACTAACATTACATCGAGCGACGAGGAGGAATGATTAATACCATGGAACCACGATTGAATACTAATAACATAATTGATGACGATGAATGAGTAATATTGACATTTAATGAGTGATGCTAATATTTTTTCATTTTGCAGGATGGCGACTTCTTCAGGATCGGGTGGAGGCTAGGATTCGTTAGGAGGAGACCGTGATCCCCCACATACGCCAGGTTCTGGGGAACCGAAGAAGAAGCGGGGACCAAGACTGGCCTCGTTTCTGCGAGAACAGAAGTTGGGACTCCTGGTGCGAACATAGTTTGCTACGATCAGATACAACATGCGTTCTTTCAAGACGTTAGAAACTTGATCAAGAGCAGTATTCCCATCGACCTCCCTGACTGGAAACACGTAGACCCTCAGAGTGTGGCGGCTCTGATGAGTTTGGTCCATAACGAGTACCGTTTCGTGTACAGTGATCCTGCGACTGGCCAGCTAGTGTCAGCAGATCCCATTCGCCATGAGATTGATATGGCTATCGTCCGCGATGCCAAGAGGATGCGACATGGCCAAAAGTCGAGATTGTCGCAATTATTCTTCAAGACGTTTTACGGCAGTAAGGATCTTGCCAGAAATAAAACACTCGATGGCTATAACAAAGAAGCTTGGTTGAAGGTAATAGAGGTGTTCGACACGCCAGAGCATAACGTATGAGTTAATTTTTTTTTAATTTCTTATATTATGGAATTAAATGAAATTATGTCTCGCAGGCAAAGTCTCTCCGCAACCGAGAAATTCAAAGAATGAGAAGACAAAGGCGAGACAAGAGTCGCTAAGTTTTTTGGGTCATCGCTCCAAGAACGTAAGTCGCTTAATGTTAATTTGCAATACATATGGTAGTCTTATTTAGACGTTGAAAAATTATAGAGGAAGGAAGATGGGACTATGGGTTCAGCTTTAGCGATATGGTCGGACAAACACAATGACGCTAAGGGATCGTGGACGATGGACTTCGCGAAGTCGCAATTTGTAAGTTACTTGTTTAATTTACTATATTTAATTACTTATTATTCTTATTTGATAATTTTTTGTGATTTTTTGTGAAGGATCAAGTCACCGTCTTAGTGGCGGATATTATGCGATAAGCAGAGAAGCAAGGCCAAGAGGTCAGCCAAGAATCGGCAGAGGAGTATGCGATGCATGAAGTTTTCAGGATACGCCGAGATTGGGAAGTCGGGATAGGGCCTTCGATCCCAAGGTCATCCCTGGTTATGGCTTGAGCGCTAGATGAAGGCTCGTCAAGTTCGTCATGTCGGACCGATCCATTGGTTAGCGAGATGCAATCTGCGCTGTCAAGCCAACAAGCCCAGATGGAGGCCCAACAAGCCGAGCTACAGGAGATGCGGCAACAGATCGCCTTCCTCACACGGATGTCTCAGCAGTCCCCCATGACTCCTCAACCTCAGCCTACGCCGCAACCAGGTGCAACCACAGATCAGCAGACGCCAAGTTCTGTGGAATTCATACGAGATCGTTCTAGCAGAAACGGTGGAATAGGTAGTAGCGGAACAAGCAGCGGCGGACGAGCACGAGGAGGACTCATCGGATCCCAAAGCGACCTATTTGGAAGAGGAAATTTAACTATATCAATAAGTTGTATAGACAAAAAAAAATAAGATTTGAACATTTAGATATGAATATCTAATATTAGACTTGATTTGTGCGTTTATATAAGAATTCTAAATATGAGAATCTTATTTATAATTTATAATTTTGTAAATTAAATTTTATTTTTTTAATTAATTATATAAGAATTCTAATTTATATTTTTAATATATAAATTTGTAAATTATTTTTTTAATTAAAATAACATATTAGGTGCGACGTATCGGACCAGATACCTTGGCGGGAAGGGTATCCGGTGCAACATGTCGCTCCTAATACCTTGGCGGGAAGGTTATTAGGTGCGATACGTCGCACCTAATACTGTGGCGAGAAGGTTATTCTGTGCAACATGTCGCACCGAATACTCAAACACCCACCATTTTTGAGGTTTTTGGAAGCAAAATAGGTGCGATTTTGGGTTCGACGAGTCACACCGAAAAGTGTTGCACCTAATGCGTGACACTTTTAGGTGCGACAAGTCGCACCCGAAGCCTTTATCGACGGACTTTCATGTGCAACTTTGTCGCACACAAAGTCGCACGCGAAGAACTTTCAGGTGCGACATTTTGGACATCGGGTGCGATTTTCGTCGCACCCGATGTCTATATTTATTCTAGTGTATGAGCGTTATCTTATCAATGTGCAATAATATATAACTACATTAGTTTGCATTTTACAACATATATATATATATATATGTATATATATATATATATGTATATATATAGGCAGCGACGAAACCATGATTTTAGATTAGAGGGATTAATATGCAAAAAAAAAAAATTAGGGGGTTATTTGTAAATATTTATGGTACATTTTTTAAAAGAAATTTATAAAATTGAGTAAAAAGTGTAAAAAAAAATTGAGGAAGGGGCTATAACACCCCTGAGCAATAATTACCTTCGTGTCTGAATACACGTGTAGTAAACATTTATTGACTTGTAAAATAATGTATTCTAGATGTTTCCTTTTTGGTAACATACGACGATTAATTCATATACATTCAGAGTGTACAACTTGGATTAGGCTACTTCAAATCAAGTATTTGCTTAAGAATTTTCATGACACGAATTAAAGAGAGAACAACATACATTTCAAATTCTTTGTTTTAAATTCAAACTAGGAATCAGAGAAAAAAATAAAATCAAACTAGGAAAGGCTCCTGGTACCTACAATAAAGGTGCAAGTTTATATAGTTCTGCATGCATATTCAAAAATCACCTACGTAACCTTTAGGAAAAAAAAAACATAATCAAAGGATCTCCTCATCATTACGTCGAAACTACTGAGCTCCACATATGTAAGTGTAACGAAACTTTATTATAAAAACAAAAAAAAAATATTATTATATTATTATTATTATTATTATTATTATTATTATTATATATATATATATATATATATATATATATATATAAAAGAGAAGTAAGGTTCACTATTCATAAACAATTCATTATTCACGCTTAAATAAACTTACAATTTATCATTTAGATTTAAAGATGATTACATTCATACCATTAAAAAAAATTAAACTGTATATTAAGAATTATAGTGTTGTTACTAGATTTATCTAAATTTTTCCAAAAACATCTTCTGCTGAACCAAATATTTTATAATTTAGATATTTTGAAACTTTTTTCAATTTTTATTGTGTGTGTTTTAAACTCGCTATTTATATCTAAACTTTTTCGGACAATGCCGAGACATAGTGCTTGTGATATATATAGACGAGCTTATAGTTTCTTGTCATTAGTTCTTTGATCGAAGCCTTTAGAGTCACTCAAGTGTGTTCACACTATTTTGTATGGAGTAGTCATCCACCAACATGTCGATTAGATAAGCATATAAAATTTGTTATAACTAGTCATTTTCTTAGCTTATTTTTAACATTTAAGCAAAAGTTTAATTTTATTAAAAAAATAGTCCACCAGATCCGCAATAAATTAATAAAAAAATTGGCTACGTAAGCCACCTAAACTATATAAATTGTAAATTAGCCAACCTTTGGTAAATAATTTGTAAATAGCCAACTTGCATACGTGGCAGCCTATTAACTACCTAAAATATATGTTTGGTTGTGTTAAATAAGACTTTTATTAATTTGTTAATAAGTTTACTTGGCTATTTACAAGAAATTAACCAAAGGTGGCCTATATCTCAATCCACTATATCCGTGTGGCTATATAACTTAATAACCCTAAATTAATTAACTACAAAATAAATTTACTTAATAGCTAGCAGTGCACATGGGAACCACTTGTAACGCTTTCCACTGGCTTTTAATGAGAGAGAGAGAGGGACTACAAAAAGTACTTTTAGAAGTGAGCCCTACTTTTAGAAGCGACATTTTTCAAGTAGCCACTACTACAAATAAGCCTTTCTGGTGCGGAGGGGCATTAGGTGCGACTTGTCGCACCTAAAAGTCGCACCTAATTGGGTATCAGGTGCGACTTGTCGCATCCAAAGGGCTCCAGAAAAGAAAAAAATTTCGTTGATTTTAAGTGGTATTGGGTGCGACTAGTCGCACCCAATAGTTTTGAAAACTTTCGGGTGCGACAAGTCGCACCTGAAAGTCTAAAAAAAATTCGGCGCTCAACTTCTCCCCCTCATTTTTTTCATTTGTCTGACGTGGAATTATTTTTTAGATTTTTTTTTTTACTATCTGGTGCGACTAGTCGCACCTGATAGTTTTTTTAGGTGCGACTAGTCGCACCTAGTTGAGTATCAGGTGCGACTTGTCGCACCTGATTACTAGGGTTAGTTTATAAACTCAGCTTCGTCTTCTTCACTTCTCCAGCCTCTTTCTCTCTCTCAAACTCCGACTCTCCCTCCCTCTCTCCCTCCCTCTGCGAGCCACCCCCAAATATCTCACTCCCTCTCTCTTCTCCAAGCCACCACCATCCCTCCCTCTCTCTTCTCTTCTCCGAGCCACCACGTACGCTGCTCGTCCGAGTCTTTCGAGCCACCACGCTGCTCGTCCGAGTTTTTCGAGCCTTCTCCGACGTCCAAGTCACCGCGCCGCTCGTCCTCAGACCGGTCTTCTTCTCTCTCTCCTGTGCCGAGCGCTGGACACCGCGCGTGCGCGCGCCTCCGCTGGTTCGCGCGACCAGCCACCGCCACCGCTCCCTTTCTCTCTCTCTCGCCTGGTTCTCCCCGCCCCGCGCCACCTCAGCGTGCACCCCTGACGCGAGCACCGCGCGAGGCCTCGACCTGAGCTCTACGTGGCTCGACGAGCCTCCGAGCCTCGTTCCCGAGCCGCGGCATCTGCAACGAGCCGTGCTCCGTCTCCGAAGACGAGCTGAGAACCGAAAAAGGTATGATTTCTCGTCACCTCTGTTGAACGCTCATGGGTTGGGTTTAGATATTTGGTCGGGCTCGTTGCTCGTGTGGCTGAGAATTTTGATTTGGGGATTTTGATTGTAATTGTATGCTTAGGTTAATGGTTTAGTATGCTTAGGTTAAGAAAAAAAACTTTATTATGCTTAAGTGGTTTGTATGCTTAATTGTAATTGTATGTAATTGAAATTAAATGGTTTAGTATGCTTAGGTTAATGGTTTAGTATGCTTAGGTTAAGAAAAAAAAAAACTTTAAATGTAATTATAATTGTTAATATATATAGTGTTTATAATTAGTTTAGTAATATGCTTAGGTTAATGTTTAGTTGAAATTAATTGTAAGACAATGTTTATTAATTTCACATGTTTAGACAACGAGAAAGACATTGATTTCACAGTCTCGGTCCGTTAGTAAGATCGGACTTTCAATGCTAATTAATAATTCTCGTTGTCTTTCTCGTTCAGCGAAATCAATGTCTAATCCAAGTAGAGATTGGGTTACCGAGAACGAGAGGTTGAGCTTGCAGTATAAAACAGGGGTTAACGAGTTTATCCGCATTGCAAGCAGACAACCGAACGAAAATGACCAATATCGTTGTCCTTGCAAGTCTTGCAACAACGTGAGATGGCACGCCATCGGGGTCGTAAGGCATCACCTCCTGGACAATGGGTTTACCCCAGGCTACACAGAATGGTATCATCACGGCGAGCGCCTTGTCCTTACTCATAGTGAAGACCCCATTAGAACTGATCAGAGAGGAGTAGGAGGATTGCACGACGCCCTGCATGATATCATGGACCACGAGGATTTCGACGACTTTGCGGATCCGACCCCGAGCGAGGTGCGTGCGGAGGAGCAAGTGGAAGACTTACTTGCCGAGTTGGAAGCGGAATTGTACCCTGGATGCAAAGAGTTTTCGTCTTTGTCGTTCTTGGTTTCGTTGATGCACATCAAAGTCACGAACCATTGGACGAACAAGTCGTTCACAGAACTCTTACAGCTCATGAGGAAGTCTCATCCAACCGGTAACCGAATTCCGGAAAAGCACTACGAGGCAAAGGCGACTGGGAAACAGATACCGCAAAAGATATTGCGATATTTTCCCCTGAAAGATTGATTGAACCGGTTGTACGCCTCTCGACACACGTCGCTTCAGATGTAGTGGCACGAAAGAGATCGCATCAGAGAAGAAGGCGTTCTGCGACAACCTGCGGACGGTAAGACGTGGAAGAACCTGGATGAGAGATACCCACAATTTGCCGAAGAGCCTCGGAACGTGCGGCTTGGATTAGCTTCTGATGGGTTCAACCCGTTTGGAGAAATGAGTCTAGCGTACATCATGTGGCATGTGGTACTGACTGCGTACAACTTGCCGCCTTGGTTGTGAATGAAGAAAGAGTACCTTATGCTGACGCTTCTGATTCCCGGGCCGAGCTCACCAGGAAAAAACATGGACGTGTTCTTGCAGCCACTAGTTGAAGAGCTGAAAGAATTGTGGGAGACGGGATTCAACGTTCGAGATGGAGCCAACGATGAAGTGTTTCGGTTGCGTGCTGCGCTACTCTGGACGATAAACGACTTTTCGGCTCGATCGTATTTATCGGGATGGAGTGGCCAAGGGTATCTCGCTTGCCCCACGTGCAACCTTGACACGCCGTCACTGAAAGTCAGAAACAGAATTGTGTACTACGACCATCGTCGATTTTTGCCCACGCGTCACCGATTGAGGAAAAGTAGCGATCACTACATAAATCGCCACGAGAGACGCAGTAAACCCAACAAGTTGACTCCGCAAAACATACTAGCTCAGTTGGCTAGTGTTTCCGTTGGTTCCGTTGGCAGAAAACGAAAGCGAGCCGAGAGTGAGCTTAATTGGGCGAAGAAAAGCATCTTCTACGAGTTGCCTTACTGGTCAGAGTTGGAGTTGAAGCACAACTTGGATGTCATGCACGTAGAGAAGAACGTGTGCGAGAATCTTCTTGGGACCATGCTTAGCTTAGAAAAGAAAAACTATGACACCGAGAAGGCGAGGTTTGATTTAATGGACTTGAAAATCAAAACCAGTTTGCACTTGCAAGAACAAGGGAATGGGTGGTACAAACCGCAAGCAGCATACACTTTGACCCTTGAGCAGAGGCAGCGGTTTACCGAGTTCCTCTAATCTGTCAAATTTCCAGATGGCCTCACTGGTAATTTGAAGAAAAACGTGACTGCTGACGGGAAACTCACAGGTTTGAAGTCGCACGATTGCCACGTGATCTTGCAGAGGTTGTTGGCTGTTGGTATTCGCCCTTTTGTGCCAAAGGCAATACAGGATACGATCTCCGAACTTTGCAACTTTTTCAAGTTGATTAGTTCTAGAACGTTGAGAGTGGAAGATCTCGAAAAAGCGTAAAATTCCATTGTTGAGATACTATGTAAGCTTGAGATGATATTTCCACCTGTTTTTTTCACGATCATGGTTCACGTGGCGATTCATCTACCAGAGGAAGTGTTGTATGGTGGCCCGGTTCATATGCGGTGGATGTACCCTTTTGAGAGATACCTTGGGACGTTAAAACATTTTGTTAAAAATAGAGCTAGGCCTGAAGGCTCTATTGCGGAAGCTTACGTTGTAGAAGAAGCTCTAACGTTCGTTGGAAGGTATCTGGAGGATAAGAAAAGTGTTAATGAAGTTCCAGTTCGAGAGCTTTCTGTTTTTCGATCTGAGATGTGTGTGCCTTATGGGATGATGAAGCCGATAATATTAGACGATGAGCAGAGAAAGAAGGCGGAGTGGTATATCTATACCAATTGTCCTAAAGTAGATCCATATTTGCTGTAAGTTTATCGATCCATGTGTTTCTCTAAGTTATTCCATTGTTAATCTGTTATTTGAGTAAAGTTTCGAACAACAGTGAGCATTTGGAACTTATACGAAGGAATTCTCAAGATTGAAGATGCTGAACTCGAAGCAACGCATAGAAAAGAATTCAAAGATTGGTTTGCAAAAAAGGTAAACCCTAAACCTTAAACCAAATAATTCAAAGAGTTAAAAGTGCTAAGAATTTCTTTGTTTTGAACCAGATTTATGACATAAAAGTTAGTGGCTCTGACGTGTCTGAAGAGCTCTACGCATTGTCTGTCGGTTCATTAGAAATCGCCCATCAATATCCGAGCTGTTTCGTTAACGGCGTGAAGTTCATCACTCGTCGTCGTGATAATCAACGAATAACTCAAAACAGTGGTGTATGTGTGCCCGTGGATGAGTACAATTTCTACGGACGAATGGAAGATGTCATCGTGCTTAACTATCGACATAACTGTCGTGTCGTACTATTCAAATGCATTTGGTATGGTGACAAGTACAATACAGGGCGAATAGTGCATGTTGATAAGATTACTGGAGCGACGAGTTCTTATACCGCTAAAGAGTGGTTTACAGATGAGCCGTTCGTACTCGCGACTCAGGCGAAACAAGTCTTCTACATCCAAGATCTTGTTAAAGGTGGCGATTGGGAAATTGTTCAGGAATGCAATCATCGAGGGATTTGGGACATTCCCGAAGTTGACCCTACCACATCAGCCTTGGTCCCATTGACAATAGAATTGTCAAACATCGAAGGTCTAAATCATCGACATGAAACCGCTGAAATTGAGCTAGTCAGTATCGTTGACGATGATGAAGAATTTGATGAGGATAATGAGGCACACATCGTTTTTGAGGGAGAAGATGTTGATGTAGATATAGAAGATACTAACATTATAGGCAGTGATGATGATGAATGAGTAATATTTATCTAATATGTAACCACGGTTTTCCTCCGTCATATGTGAGGGCATTGTAATAAAATTTCGTGGTGTCGTCCACGTTTCTTTGTTTTCTAATTTTGTTTTCTTCTTATAGGATGTCGACTGGAGCAGGTGGAGGCGAGGATCCACCACAGACGCCGGGATCCTCCGGATCGAAGAACACACGTGGACCAACGAAGGGTCTCGTGTCAGCGAGAGCAGGGGTAGGGACTCCTGGTGCGAATGTAGTTCGCTACGATCGGCGACACATGATGTTCTACCAGGCAACTGGACAACGCCCTTCGCGAGTCAACAATTTGTAAGTTACTTTATTTAATTACTTAATAATAATTATATAATAATTTTATTTGGTTTTTTTGTAAAGGCGCGAATCAACGCCCAAGTGGCAGATATTTTGCGACAAGCGGAGGAGAGAGGTGAAGAGGTGAGCCTCGAACGCGCAGAGGAGTATGCGATGCATGACGTTCTCGGGCCACGCCGTGATTGGGATGTCGAGATAGGACCCACGACACCAGTTGGGGCTTTGAGTGTGGCTCGAGCTCAAGATGGAAGCTCGTCTGGTTCGTCACCTCAGTCACGCGCCGATCCAGTACTGTACACCAAGTTGCAAGCTCAGTTGGCAGCACAACAAGCTCAAATGGCGGCACAACAAATGCAGATGGAAGAGATGCAGCGACAACTGCTTTCGTTTACACAGATGCATACTTAGGCTTCCCCTACGCCGGCATCAGCGGCAATGGCTGATAATGAAACGCCAGGTTCTGCAGAGTTTCAGCGTGATCGTCCTAGCGGTAGCGGCAATGGCCGAGGAGGAAGCAGCAGTAGTGGCCGCGGAGGCAACTTATTTGGAGGAAGAGGAAATTCCTTTATAGATAAGTTTTATAGGCAACAACGAAAATAGTTGCACTTGTATATTTTTATATTAGCGAACAAACTCGTATTAGTTGCTTGTATATTAAAAATATTTTAATATGAAATATTAATTTCTAATTCTAATTATAATTCTAATAATATTAATTTCTAATTCTAATAATATTATATTCTAATTCTAATATTTATAATTTTTTTTTAAATAAATTGGGAATCGGGTGCGACTAGTCGCACCCAATACTATGGCGGGAAGGGTATTGGGTGCGACTAGTCACACCCAATAAGTTGACGGGTAGGCTATTGGGTGCGACTAGTCGCACCCAATACGTTGGCGGGTAGGGTATTGGGTGCGACATGTCGCACCCAAAATTCAAATTCCCGCCTTATTCTTAAGTTCCCACGGAAAAATAGGCGCGACTTCAGGTGCGATAAGTTGCACCCAATAATGTCGCACCTAATAGTATATACTATTGGGTGCGACATGTCAATAGTATTAGCTGCGGACTTTTAGGTGCGACTCAGTCGCACCTAAAGTCGCACCCGATAGTACTATCGGGTGCGACGATGTGGGCATCAGGTGCGACTTTTGTCGCACTTGATGCCCATATTTCTAGTAGTGAGAAGCGACCCAGTCAACGAAAATCAAAGCAGTCCACGTTCAAAAAGTCATAATTTTTAGATTAGAAGCGACAAAAGTCGCTTTGTTTTTTCCGCCAAAATTATCTTTTTTTTTTACACAAAACGACGTCGTTTTGAATGACCTTAAAATTAGAAGCGACTTTCCGCTTCTAAAGTCGCTTCTAATCTAGGTCGAACGGGAAATTTATATCTTAAAACATGAAATTTAGAAGCGACTAATCCCTTCTAAATATTCCCACGAAAAGACGAATATTTTAGAAGCGACTTCCCGCTTCTAATTTTGCTTTTAAATTCTTCCCGCCATTTCGCGGGAACCTTTTTTGGCGCGACATTTGTTGACTTAGAGGCGGCTTTAGATGCGACAAGTCGCTTGTAATTATTAGAAGCGACTTGTCATTAGCGTCGAGCCTTTAAAAGCGACTTTGTCGCTTCTAAAGTCACTTCTAAAGGTCATTTAGAAGCGACTTATTGACCTTTAGAAGCGACTTATGCCGCTTCTAAAAGCAGTTTTTTTATTAGTGAGAGAGAGAGAGAGAGAGAGAGAGAGTTGATTCAAAGAAACACAATTTGGGGATAATTCTAGGGTTTCTCAACTAGGTCTTACAAACATTCAATTTTGTATTTTTATTAAGCGTTAGGACTAGAAGCTGGATTAGATCATTTTACAATCGACAACGTGTTTAGCAAACACTGTGAAATTCTTTACTTTCTAATTATCTTTATTATGATGAACTTGTTTATTGATTTATGAAGAAATTTTGTGACTTGTTTTTAATTTTAGAGTTTTTGTTCATGATTCTAATTTTTTTTTATTTAATCCGAATTATTTGGTAATTTTTTTATTAGTTTGTGATAATTAAGGTTATGATGAACTTGTTTATTGATTTATGAAGAAATTTTGTGGCTTGTTTTTAATTTTAGAGTTTGTGTTGATGTTTGTAATTTTTTTTGTATTTAATCCGAATTATTTAGTAATTTTGTGATTAGTTAGTGATTAAGGTTATGTCAACTTGTTTATTGAAATTGTTATGAATTGTTTTTAATTTTAGAGTTTGTGTTGATGTTTATAATTTTTTGTAATTAATCCGAATTATTTGGTAATTTTGGGATTAGTTAGTGATGATTAAGGTTATGTTGAACTTGTTTATTGATTTACGGTATATTGTTATGAATTGTTTTTAATTTTAGAGTTTGTGTTCATGTTTATAATTAATCCGAATTATGTTGTAAATGTTATTTGTTAATTTGTAGATTACAAGTTGCAAGAATGTCGGCCCCCGACCCAGCTAGGAAGTATTGCACACCAATTCCCGGAAAAAGTAGCGGCCACCAGTGCATATTTTGCGAGCACATTATGGGAGATGGCGGCATCACGAGAGTGAAAAACCACCTAGCCCATGTAGAGCTAACGAGGAGTGTCAAATTCTGTGAGAAAGTCCATCCTGAAGTGAAAGCAGAGATGCAAGCTTTACTTCAAGGCAATGTCGTTAAAAAGAAGAACAAACAGTCGTTGGATTCTACGCTTCGCAAGACATTGACTAAAAATGTTGGCGTGGAAGAATCAGAAGAAGACTACGAAGCGCAATTGCGAGCAGTTATGAAGAGATCAAGACAAGAGGCGGCTAAGACGGAATGGGAGGCTCGGATGATGTCGGGGCCCGGCAGTGATTCTACGGCAAAATCTCCACCAGTTGCTCCGTCATTATATAAGTCAGCGAGTGCGAAGCAAACAAAAATTGATGAGATAGTTGATCCGAAGAAGAGAACGTGGCTCGGAAGACACATAACAAAATTCTTTGTTCACTAACATGTGTCGGCGAGTAAGGCCGTCGCGCATGAGTTAAAAAACATGATACCGTCCGCTCAAGATCTAGGTAATCCTCAATTCGTGATAAGTAATTGTATTTTCATATTGTCGAATCGCATGTGTTCTTGAAACGTTAACATGATGTATATTGGCATATTGCAGGTCCAGGCGTTCCTATACCAACTCCGTATGAAATTCATAACAAGTACCTCGATATGGAGGTTGCAGACGCGGAGAACTACCTTGAAGAACAAAAGAAGCGGTGGGTAAAATACAGATGCACCATACTCACTGATGGTTGGACGGGGCCGACCAGACTGAGCATCATAAACATTACAATGCAAACATTAAAGTCTGTTGATGCGTCAAAGCATACGAAAACAGGGGACTACATCTACGGAATATTGAGGACAGTGCTCAAAGAAATCAGAAAACACAATGTCGTCCAAGTTGTGACCGACAACGGTTCGAACTACAAGAGTGCCGAGTTGAAATTACAACGCAAGTACCATGTGTACTGGACACCTTGCGCCGCACATTGTCTAGATCTGATGTTTGAAGATATTGGGAAGAGAGATAGTGTTAAGCATACTATCAAAGCTGCGAGGGATGCGACTAAGTTCATCTACAACCATAGCACTGTGTTGTCCAAGTTACGAGAGACATCCCCAGGTGAAATCATCTGTCCCGGCGCAACAAGATTTGCCACGAACTATCTAGCTCTCAGAAGTCTCCGAGAGAAGAGAGCTGCGTTGAGGACGATGTTCAGTAGTCAATGGTGAGATGATTCCAAATTGAGTGCAACTCCTACAGGTAGATCCGTATCCGAGACTTGTTTAAATCCCAGATTCTGGAATTCGGTGGACGAAGTGTGTGCCATATTCGAGCCGATGTACACCACTCTTCGATTAGTGGACACTGAGGTGCATCCCACGATGGGATTACTATACTACGTCTTCCACGAGATGAAAAAGAATTTGGAAGCGATGAGTGGGAAGAAATGGGTTGTCGACATCGTGAACCACAGATGGAGTACTCAAATGGAACATCCACTATACATTGCAGCTTTCTTCCTAAATCCAAAGTTGCTGTTTAACCCGGATATAACCATGAACAATACTCACATGGCCGCTGTCACAAAGGTGTTCGACTTCTTGCATCCGGATCTTGATGGGTCAACTCTTGGGAGAGAGGTATAAAACTATAAATTGTTACAAGCTATATCACATTATGAATATATGAGTCTTATTTGATTTTCTAATTACAGTTAATCGCATTTCGAGACGCTCGAGGGGACTTCTCACAAAGAAGTGTTGTTCGGCACGAGGCACCCTTTGTGCAAGTAAGCTTGTGAGATGAATTGTATGCATTAACTATGTCATGGAATGGTAAGAAATGACA
Source organism: Urtica dioica subsp. dioica (assembly GCF_054948205.1). NCBI lineage: Eukaryota > Viridiplantae > Streptophyta > Magnoliopsida > Rosales > Urticaceae > Urtica > Urtica dioica. The sequence continues at coordinate 23,369,524 of NC_142759.1, read as the reverse complement.
TGATATGATTTATGTCACATGATTGCAGGTGAGTGGTGGGAGCTTTACGGAAATTGGACCCCGACTTTACAGACGTTGGCCATTCGAATTTTGTCACAAACTTCATTCGCCTCTGCTTGTGAGAGGAATTGGAGTACATTTGTGCTCGTCCGCACAAAACAAAGGAACCGTCTAGCGTACGGCAGACTCGAAAAGCTTGTTTTCTGCTCATACAACATGAAGTTGCAGCTCCGAGAAGCAACTCGGATTCACGACAACAACCTCACCCCGATGGATCCTTTGGATATCATCGAACGAGCTTTCGAACGCTCGGGGAACGACAATGAGGGAGACGACGAAATGCTCCGCTGGATTGACGAAGTTCACATGGACGACGTCAACCAGAACTCGGATCCGGCAGTAGCTGAAGCGGCTCGAGAGATTGGACTTGATCCGGAGCGAGTGCTGAACGAGGACGTCCAACCTCAAAGCGGATCCGGAGACAGCTCGGATTCAGATGGCGGAGGTTCAAGCCGTAGATCAAGCGGAGCAGATGGAGGTGAAGGTGACGGTGGATCAGGGGGAGGTGGTAGAGGTTCATATCGGGCTGGAGGTTCCTTTACTGCTGGAGGCACTTCATTTGGTGATGTCGGCGGTGCTCAACTTAGATACGCACCATCGCAAGAAGATTTCGATCGTCTTCACCACCCTGCCTTTTATTGATTCAGGATACGGGCGCGGAGGTCAGGGCGGAGGTATGAATGATGCGATGTCATTTACGTCTAGCAATGACGTTGATGACTTGTCCTACAACTTCGGATCAGTATCAATTGGTCCTCAAGGCACAGAGTCATCTTATGATGACGGATCTTCCAGTTACAACTACCAGGACTCCTATGCATCAAGTTACGCTCCCGAAACGGTGCAACAAGTTCCAGGTTATCCCCTCCACTCCATGTCTGTTGCTTCATCTCAGTATGAGTACGACTATCACTTGGACAAGTACTTTAGTGCATATGCTCAATATATGACTTGATATGATTACTGTATGACCGTTGCATACGGCCGCTTTGAGTAGTCATTTGTATCCCTCCTATGTTGAATTTGTTGAACAATAGTATTTGGTGGATTGTGTTGAACTTTATCATTTTGGTTATTAAACTTACTTTTTGTTGTGTTTGTAATTTGGTATTGTGTTGAAACATTCTACACTATTTTTAATTTTATGAATTTTATCCTACGTACTTTGTATGTTTTTTTGTATATTTCTTTTCTGAATTCTCCTCGGTAAATACGGTATTTGACGGTATTCCTCTACGGTAACGGTAAGTTCAACGGTACCGGTTTCCTTTTTTTTCTCGCTTCCCCCGGTATTCTTTTATGGTACGGGGGGTTACCAGTAAATTCGAAAGCTCGGAACAGTAACGGTAACGGTATTTCGATCGACACAAGTACAAAATAAGCCAATTCTTGTAATAGCACAAGACCATTTTTGGGTTGCAAGGAAAAAAATGATGAGCGAACTGTTATACTTATAATACTGTCTGGGCGCAAACTGTTATACATAATACTTATAGAGCTTTGGCGCCAATTTAACACAAATAATGCTGTTTTGCACCCAAAAAAAAAAAAAAAAGCTTTTCAACAACATTGTTTTATTTTGAAAATATTATAATAAGTTTGTTGCAATTAGCCAATTCTCTACCTCTTTTTAAGAATCTAGTCAAAGTTTTATTTTATTAGAAAAATAGGTCATTAGGTCGAAGTTAATTAAATTAACTGAACAATTAATTTAATTAACTTCGTCTTGATGAGATATTTTTTTTAATAAAATGAAACTTGAATTTTTTTTTGAAAGGGTGATTTGACTAAATATCCGATTTAAAGTTAAGGGTTTGCAAAATAGCCAATGTTTGCCTAAAATTAGAAGAATAGCCAAAATATGCAGTAATCATATTTTAAAAAAAATTAATCTTAAGATTTTTGAAAGTAAAATATTGCTTATAATAATTGTCAAAAAATTTAATTTTGGTTTCTAAAAATATTTGACAACGTAACTTTGATTGATGCTGAAAATTTGAAACTTTAACTATTCAACTAATTAGTTAGTTTTAAATGGTTATTTTGCAAATTTTTCCATTTTTAAAAAAAGAAGGATGGATTATCGAGCTATTAATTGCCCCCATATTATAAATAATTTTAATAATAAAAACCAGCGAACTATAAGATATTATAAGATAATGGCGACTTCCTTCCTTCCTAGTAATTTTCATGCGGTTTCAAACAAAAAAAAGTAATTGATTCTTATAACCTTTCTGTTCGTTTTGAACGTTAATTAATCAACTCTAAGTAGATAATCAATGATCTGAAAAAAAAAATATAATAAAGAATTATAATTCCTAACAAGAAAGACACATGATACATTGGACTTTAAATTTTAAAACTTTCATTTTATTATTTAATAATTAAAAAATAATATAAACTAAGATAAGACTTATGTGACAATAAAAAAGAAAACTAAAATTTGTTGTAACTAATCAAGTTTGTCATTCTTATTGGGGGAATAGCCCAAATTTCATTTTATTAAACAAATAGCCCATATATTCGGCTCAGACCATAATGCCATCACTTCTTTCGGGAATAGGTTAATTTAATTAACGTACTGGAGTGAGTTATGTTAATTAATTAACTTATTGGTTGAATATTAGCCTAGGTTCTGATTTTTTTGTGAGTAAAGTTAATTTACTAAATGATTGAATTATGAATTAGGTTAATTAATTGAATGCTTTGAATATCAATTGACTTAACTTCTTATTTTTGTAAATTTTTTGTGAATTTCAAATCCTTCATGAATCAGTTAATTAATTAACCTAACTCACTCCAGTACGTTAATTAAATTAACCTATTCGCGAATTTGCAGTGAATCAACAAAATCAGAGATTTTTTTCTTTCTCTTCTTCTTTTTATGCGGCGAGGATTCGTCGAGGCCTCCGTCGAACCGGTTCGACTCGAGGCGGAGAGTCAGCAGTCTCGGGAGACGAGCGAGCTCGATCGTCGGAATCTCGCCGGTGAAACGGTTATGCGAGAAATCCAGTCTTTGGACTCGCCGGAGCTTCGAGAACCAGGAGCAGGAGGGCGTGGCGGCGGCAGATGTGGTGGAGGAGTCGTCGTCGGAGAGGTTTGGGGCGACGGTGAGAGGAAAGGAGTTAGGGCTAAGGGACGTTGTGGATGATAGGGGTAGTTTAGGTAGTCTATTAAAGTTGGGCTATTTACTTAATAAAATGAAACATGAGCTAGTCCCTTAATATTGTTGAACCAATATGGCTATTCTTCAAAATAGCCCAAAAAAAGTGGTAATTAACTTGGTCTAGTGTTAATCTCACACATATCACGACAGAGAGGTTCTGAGTTCAAACCCCTTGAACTGCAATTATGCATATCCCTTTATAGATGAAAGATTTATTCTGTTTCAGCTTAATGTTTTTGTACTATATCATATAATTTTAACCGATAGTACCACTTGTGTTTGCACTGTTAATATATCTCATATCATGTGATTTTGGTCAATCACTTCTCACCAAAAAAAAAAAAAACGTAAATGAAATTATATTATTCAATATTTAAATAATTATATTATTAATTTAATTGAGAATAACGATGATAGAAAATGCTAAAAGTGTTAACTTTATCATTACCGCCATGCAGCATATACAAATTATTTTTAACCGTGTGGTGTGGCCGCCATGCAATGCAATTCCTAATTGGCGGCTTTATTTGCATGTCTTACTTTAGTCTCTCCTTTTCTCTTCCGTACTTGTTTCGTTCTCATGTTTCTTCTTTTGCCCTTTTTGGTCTTTTCACTATTCAGTTTCACCGCTCTTTAGCTTTTTATTTCCTTACAAAACTAATCCGTAGATAACATCTTTATTAGAATTCCATATTTGCTTTCATTACAACTTGGCTCTCTTGGATTCCCCTGTTATGCACTGTCGCAAATCTTCTTCTTAACTCGACTGGATTTTCAGTCTCCTTCTTCCTTTCCTGTCTCTCTGTTTCTTCTGCCACTGTGAATTTTTTAAGAGAAAGCCATGGGATTTGTGTTCTCGACGAACAAAATTGTGGCGTTTTTCATTTTAGGGTTTTCGGTTTGGATTTGCTTCACGGTATCTGGATCCAACGCTCAGACAATACCGGATGATGAAGGTACGTTTTTTTTTTCGCTCCTTGATTTGATAATCGATTCTAAGATTTCAGTTTTTTTTTTCAATCGTCACTTTGGTTGCTGAGAAATTGATTGGAAAGATAAGGAAGTTGATAAATTAGCCTATTAGAAAACTAGAATTTTATGTAACCTTTATTATTCATTCAGTCATTTTCTCGCCTCTTTCTTCCCAAAACTTTATCTCCTTCGTTTTCTATCATTTTCTAAAAAAAATCAATTTCGACAGTTTTTCTATCGTTTTTTTATCAACACGTGAACTTCACTGTTTTCTAATCGCTTCTCGGTCAGTATTACATCCGGGATTTAAATTTAAATAAATGCCTTATATTATAAACTATGTTGCTAAATTACCTCTTTGTCATTATGATCAAATAATAGAACACGGTTTTAGTCTTCTTTAAACATTGAGTAAGTTCCTGGTTTTGTGGGGCCCACAGAGTTGCTAGATCCTACAGTCATAGAGTGGCACCCACAAGATGTGTTATATTATTTCTTGCATCATTTATTGCATACTTATTAAAAAAAAGACCTATGTATTTGGCTTATTATCACTTAAATTACAAATTTACCCTCAAATTTCCTTACAAGAGTCACACTGAATTCAGAATTAGGGCTCGTTGACCAAGCTCAGCATGGATTCAGGTCTTGGACCTGGTCCAACTTAATATAATTTAATGCTTGAGCAAGTTGAAACTTGAAAAATGGCCGTCCAAATTTAATTATCGCAGTTTTCGAGAGACAATAAAATGAGTACACCTTGGTAGACTCAGCTTACATTTAGCGAATAATATAATTAATTTTGAGCGATTGATAATTTTTTTTTTTTTTTTTTTTTTTAAAGTTAAGGCCAGTAGTCAAATTATAATTTTCACTAGAGCTTTATGACTTTTATAAAATTAATGTCTCTTAAATTTTTTATAAATTGTTTCATGACTTTTCACTAGAGCGTTATTATTAAATGTCATTTATAATTGTTTTACCAAATGGTAGCTGAAATTTTCCATTTTTGTCTTTGTTGAATAACCTTTTTTTCGTTCTTTGTAAAAATAGTGTCATAATAAGTTTATTGTTGGTAAATATTTAGACAACTGTAAAGTGTTAAAGCTACTATATTATTTAATAGCAACATGATGGGCTGGAATGAAGTTTAGTTTATAAGATTATTAATCGGTTTGAAAAACTTGGGAAAAAATAATGGCAGCAATGACTGGCATTTTTGGACTATCCACGTGCTTTGTCTTTGTCATATTGTCGCTATTCAATATTGTCATACATGGGAAATTAATCAATGAGAGAAAAATAATATATTGGTTTACAATGGACGGCCGTTGAAATTATACTAAAAACAAATAGCTGACTCGATTTTGATCGTCAATTCGTATCACTGCAATATTGGTTAACCTTGGTTAAATATTAACTTTGAATTTCGGTTTAAATCATACTCAACCAAAATAACAGCTTAAAACAGTTCCTCTTGATTAAATCCTTTATTTTTAATTAAAAAAATTCCTAACCTATATTTTAAAAATCCGTTAACCCTGCTCAACTTCTTTTACCGGTTAAAAATTAACTTTCGCTTAATTTCAACCTAGTTAAAAATTGGTTTTGAAGCGGCGAACCTATAAAAAGGACTAGAATTTATCATAAATTTGGTATGAAGTAACCGATACGTAATTTGAAATTTGTAATGCATACTTGCGCGTGAAATTGAATGAATGCAGTGAGAGCTCTTCAAGCAATATCAAGAAAATTACAACTGGGTAAGTACTGGCGTAGTATCAGCACTAGCTCCTGCCTCAACGCTGCTTCAAGCTTTGCATTTACTGGAGCGAATTCAGAAAGTGTTAGCAATGTCACGTGTGATTGTACTTTCAACAGTAACAGAACTTGCCATGTAACGACTATGTAAGTACATACACAAGTCAACAAATATGTACGTAAATATAATCATATCTGCCTGAATACGGGTTTTAGAATTTTGGAACGACTAATTAAGAATCTTATCTATGGCGTATGACATGACAGCGCTTTGAAGGTTCTTGATGCAGTGGGTGTTTTTCCAGAGGAATTCGGAAATCTTACTCAACTAAGACAACTGTGAGTGGTGACATATTTATGTAAAAATATGCTAAATTAGTAGTGCTACACTGATCTTGAGAAAAGAAGAAAATAAGTGATTGATGCAGTGTTTATATATTCGTCAACTGAACAGTGATCTCACTCGGAACTTCATCAATGGAACAATCCCTCGAACCTTGTCTCGTACCAAACTAAGCATTCTGTAAGTCGATGGTCATCATCTCCAACAACTGTATAAATATTATGATTATTTTGTCGAGCGATTATTATTTAAACGTCCCTTTTGTTTTTCAACAACAGGTCTATTTTGGGAAACCGTGTTGCTGGTTCCATTCCAGTGGAGATTGCTGACATTTCTACGCTCACAGAATTGTAAATCACACCTATATATACATACTAATTTTGATTAATTGGTCTCTATCAAATGTATATAAACTGATTGGAGTCTTTATCATTACAGGGTTTTGGAAAACAATTTTCTTTCCGGACCTCTTCCACCGGAGATTGGGAAATTGGGGAATTTGAGCAGACTGTAAGGACACCGTCCTCTCTACGTTCCTATCTCATTTTCTCATTTCAGCCAAATAATTAGTATGTTATTTGGTTACTTGTGCCGTAAGTAATGTGATATAAACATGTCAGTTTATTTCATTGTACAGCTTGCTATCAGGAAATAATTTCACCGGACCGATACCAGCAACATATGCAGCTCTAACCAGCTTAACCGATTTGTAAGTGGTACAAATTATATATTTCGATGATCCTGTATGTATTTCGTTATGATTATTGATTTTGAGACTTCTTACTGTTATTACTTATGATCTGCAGTAGGATAGATGGGACCAAAATATCAGGGAAAATGCCTGCTTTCATTGGTAACTGGATCAATATCACGGAATTGTGAGTGACAGAATTAACTCTGCTAATTTAATTTAATTTAAATGTTTATTTGTCCTGGATCCTATGTAGATTACTATATCACATAACTAAGAGTGCAAGTTTGTTTCAGGGATATGCAAGGCACAAACATGGAGGGTCCTATTCCTTCAAACATATCGAATCTAAAGGCATTGACTGAATTGTGAGATCACCGTTACTTACTCACTATATGATTTTACTTTACACACTATTCATTAGTCTTAGAAATCAATCAAGGTATCTGATATGTCTTCTCTCTTTTTATCAGGAGAATATCTGATTTGCGGGGCCCACCTATGAGATTTCCTGATTTGACGGGTTTCACAAAATTGAAAGAGCTGTGAGTTCAACATGCCTAAACTAGATATATGGTTGATTTTGTATCAGTGGAAAAGGCTTTTTCTGAAATTTTTCTTTCGTTTCTCTGATTCAGGGTGTTGAGGAACTGCTTTATCGAAGATAAAATTCCAGGAAGCATCGGAGATCTCAACAAATTGCAGCTTTTGTAAGTCCTATAATTGGCATAAACAGTTGTCTTGGAATAAAAGAGCTGAACGCTTTTGTACTTTTGCTATGTGTTTGGCCATACAGTTACCTTTTTTTTACTGGACTTTTGTGTAGGGATTTGAGTTTCAACAGGTTGAATGGTGAAATTCCAAGTGGTATGAGCAGTCTGAGTAAACCTTTGAAATTCTTGTAAGTTTTTAATTTAGACTATTTATATTTTATATTCTGAATTCATACACTGTGAAAAGAGAGTTGAACAGTGATCTAATGGATGAAGGTATCTGGGGAACAACTCACTGACCGGAGAAGTACCGCAATGGATACTCGATACCAAGAATAACTTGTTAGTACATCCGTGACCTATTTCCTATTCGTTGCGTTGGAATTCACGTTTTAATTTTTGATTTTATCAGCATAATAGCATATAGACTAAGATGCTTTGTAACCTTTGTTTGCAGTGATTTATCATACAACAATTTCACAAGGCCATCTGATCGACTCACATGTCAAAGTTTGACTCCGTAATACCATCATCTCATTTCCCCTCTTTAGCTAAAACAAAAATTTGTATCTTAAAAAAAAACACATTTTATTGACTTCTTACTTTCACCTCTAAAACAGGAATCTGGCTTCTAGTTACTCGTCTGCCCCGGCCAACTTGTAAGTCCTTTTCTTGAGTTCAACATTGTGTATTATTAGTCTCACCAAAATTTATACTGATCAAGACTCGAATTTTCTATCAATAGATGGTGCATACAGAAGGACCTCCCGTGCTCTAAAAAACCGCAACGTAAGTCTAGATTTGCATCGTCTATGAACATGGTCACACTGCTTGTAGAGTATGATGTACATATTTCCGTGTCATTAAATACAGGCCATTCTTTGTTCATCGATTGTGGAGGCGAAGGACAAAAAAACTTTGAGGGGAACGCGTACGAGGAAGACAGGCAAAGCAGCGGTGAGGCTATATTCAGTTCCTCTTCTGAGAAGTGGGGATTCAGTTCATCTGGGCGTTTTACGAGTGCCTCGGATAGAAGTTTCGTGGTATCAAATAGAACAGCACTACAAGGAACGTACCCAAAATTTTACGAATCGGCGCGCCTCTCTCCTCTATCGCTCAGGTACTATGGACTCTGTATGATAAAAGGAAGCTACAAAGTTCAGCTTCACTTCGCCGAGATCATGATCTCCAATGGCCCGACCTACGCTAGCCTCGGTAGGCGCATTTTCAACGTCTCGATTCAGGTGAGTACGTAACTATATAGCTGGGTCATAGGGGTTTATTTATTTATTTGTTATTTTTAAGAGTGATATGTGATTGTGAATATATAGGACGAATTAGTACTGAGAGATTTCAACATCATGGACGAAGCCGGGGGTGCTCTGAAAGGAATCACGAGGACATTTAACAATGTTATTGTTAATGGTAGCACACTTGAGATCCACTTGTATTGGGCGGGAAAAGGAACGACTGCTCTTCCGGAACGTGGTGTCTATGGACCTCTTATTTCCGCTATTACCATAACACCGAGTATGTCCTCTCTCGTTCGTTACATCTTGTTTTCTTTTTATTCTAAATTGCATTGAATTATTTATCAATACTTTAATTTTTATTTATCTGCAGACTTTAAAGTGGACACTGGGGAAGGCTTGGGTGTAGGAGCAATCATTGGCATTGTGATCGGATCGTGTGCTGTTGTCGTACTTATACTATTAGCGCTCTGGATGATGGGTTACTTGGGGAAAAAAGACATTGAAGATCCAGGTGAGATATGGTTCTATTGTTGACAAGTTCATACCAGTATGAACAGATTAATATATATACATGTTGTTTATGTTCCAGAACTACGCGCATTAGAGCTTCAAACAGGGCATTACTCACTGAGGCACATTAAATCTGCTACGGGTAACTTTGACGGTGCGAATAAGATCGGCGAAGGGGGTTTTGGCCCTGTTTACAAAGTGAGTGCTGTATAAAACGAGAAAAAATATCAGTGGATGAGAACTTTGATTAGCTTTTTTAATCTCTTTGCGTTGTATTTAGGGTGTACTATCGGATGGGCGTGTGGTAGCTGTGAAGCAGCTTTCGGCGAAGTCAAAGCAAGGGAACCGCGAATTCGTGACCGAGATAGGAATGATATCTGCATTGCAACACCCGAATCTAGTCAAGCTTTATGGTTGTTGCATCGAAGGAAACCAACTCTTGCTCATCTACGAATACTTGGAGAACAATAGTCTTGCTCGTGCACTTTTCGGTAAACTCTTGCCTTGACAAGAAAAAAATAAGAATCTCGGGGGGGATCATAGTTTGTGCATGTAATTTTAGGGATTAGGGTTTATGCAATGCTCTTTCCTTGCTATAGGTCCTGCGGAGCATCGGCTACAGTTGGACTGGCCAACAAGACAGAGAATATGCATCGGGATAGCCAAAGGCTTGGCTTATCTTCACGAGGAGTCGAGGTTGAAGATTGTCCATAGAGATATCAAGGCAACAAATGTGCTCCTTGATAAGGACTTGAATGCAAAGATATCGGACTTTGGTCTCGCAAAGCTTGATGAAGAAGAGAACACCCATATCAGCACAAGAATAGCAGGAACAATGTAAGATAATCTACCCTTGAAACTTATGTTGCATTGAAGTTCAAATTCCTTTTGACTCACAATCTGTCTTTCTTCAGAGGTTACATGGCTCCTGAGTATGCGATGAGAGGTTACTTGACCGACAAGGCAGACGTTTACAGCTTCGGAGTAGTAGCTTTGGAGATCGTGAGCGGGAAGAGCAACACAAATTACAGGCCAAAAGAAGAGTTTGTGTATCTTCTTGATTGGGTAAGTGTTTCAGTTATTGCACCAATATGACTCTTGTTAAAACACTTGGTGATGAGTTTTAACTAAAAATTTGCTGTTCTTCAAGGCCTATGTACAACAAGAACAAGGAAACCTGTTGGAGCTAGTGGATCCAAGTCTAGGCAAAAAGTACTCGAAAAAGGAGGCAATGACAATGCTGAACTTGGCGCTTTGTTGCACAAACCCATCTCCCACTTTGAGGCCACCAATGTCTTCGGTCGTGAGTATGTTGGAAGGCAAAATACCGGTCCAAGCCCCGTTGGTGAAGCGAAACGCCGCCGAGAAAGACGCGAAGTTCAAGGCCTTCGAGAGGCTGACTTACGACAGCACGCCAGACGTGTCGCTGTACTCCCACGACAGTCAACAGGAAGGCGTGTCTGTGGACGCGCCGTGGCACGATTCCTCTGTTTCGATCGAGAGCAAAGACGAGACACGAGATCATAACTCGACCAGCAGGCTTCTATAAGGATCTCTTCATGTTGTTAAAATTATTAGAGTGAGGGTTATAAAAATCTTAAATTAAATTAGACACTTTTTAATAGTATTACGGTTTAGTTTTCATTTTTCTATTTATTTAGTTATTCTTATTTACCTCTGGTTATCATTTTGCTTACAATGTTCTTTTGTAAAGATGCATGATTATATACTATATACATTTTGAATCGAAGGATGGGTTCATACGTGATAATTCATGTCAATGCATGTGAAATAATTTTGGATTGATCAATATGGATGTGATATTATATTATATTAATTTTTATTTTTATTATTATTTATTATTATCGTGTGCATATCACCATAAATGCTATGTACAATTTATTATTATTAATGAGGTTAGCAGCGGGGCAGAGGTCGAGAGAGTGATCTCCAGATACTTCGAGGATATTTTCACCTCTGCCGGTCCGTCGCTTCATGATATTGAGGCAGTGGTCGAGGGCATCCAGCCTAGGATCTCGAAGGAGATGAACCACGAGCTTGAGCGGCCGTTTGACGTTGCGGAGGTGAGGAGTGCGCTCTCCTCGATGGACCCCATCAAAGCCCCGGGAAAGGATGGATTCCCGGCGATCTTCTTCCAGAAATATTGGGACGTGGTTGGGGGGTCGGTTACGGAGACCTGTCTTGGTATCCTCAACGAAGGGAAGGATGTGGGGAGCATTAATGACACCATCATTACGCTGATCCCTAAGATTGAGGAACCTCGGAGAGTGAGTGAGTTTCGGCCCATCAGCCTGTGTAACGTCGTCTATAAGATAGTTGCTAAGTGCCTTGTGAATCGTCTAAAAGGCACTATGCACGCGGCCATTTCAGAGAATCAGAGCGCGTTCGTGGGTGGTAGGCTCATCTTTGACAACGTTATGGTGGGTTTTGAAGCGCTTCACACGATGAAGAGAGGGAGGTTTGGGAACGGGAGGTGGGCGTCCCTTAAGCTTGATATGGCAAAGGCTTACGACCGGGTTGAGTGGTCCTACTTGGAGGCGGTGATGCTGAGGCTCGGGTACTCGGCCCGGTGGGTGGAAATAGTGATGAGATGTGTCTCTTCGGTTCGGTTTGCCTTCAACATTAATGGGACCACTCGAGGCCACGTGGTTCCCCAGAGAGGTCTCCGTCAAGGCGACCCGCTTTCTCCCTTCCTCTTCCTTTTCTGCTCTGAGGGCCTTTCGAGTCTCTTCAGAGAGGGAGAGCAGACGGGAGCCATTAGTGGGGTCCACTTCGGAAACCTTCGAGTGTCCCACCTCCTGTTTGCGGATGATAGTTTGATGTTCTTTAAGGCGTGCCCTGAGGAATGCAAGGCTGTGGCGGATATCCTCAGGGTTTACTCTACGGCCTCGGGGCAACTGGTTAATTTTCAGAAATCTGATGTCTGTTTTGGTAAAGACGTCGGGACGGAGGAGGATGAGGAGCTCCTTGCCCAGACCCTAGGAGTTCGGAGGACGGATTGCCATAAACGTTACTTAGGCCTCCCAGCTTTCACAGGACGGAAAAAGAAAGAGCTCTTCGAGTACGTGAGAGAGCGCATCTGGGAGAAGATTAAGGGTTGGAACGGCCTTTTCTTTTCGCAGGCCGGCAGAGAAGTGCTTATTAAGTCTATCCTTCAGGCTATTCCGTGCTATGTGGCCTCTTGCCTCAAGCTTCCGAAGACACTGATCTCGAAGATCCATTCGGCCATAGCAAAGTTCTGGTGGGGAAATTGCAACGGGGCCAATAAGACGCACTGGGTTGCTTGGGAGGTCCTCGTGCGGAACAAGCTGGAGGGTGGCATGGGCTTTAGGGACTTGGAAAAGTTCAACCAAGCTCTGATCGCGAAGAACGTGTGGAGATTCCTCAGACGGCCTGACAGTTTAGTAGGCAAGGTCTTCAGCGAGAGCTACTATCCACACGGGGACATCTTGAGTGGTCACTGCGGGTCGAACAGCTCCTTTATGTGGCGCAGTCTGGTTTGGGGGAGGGAGATCATCCTAGCTGGCACGAGATGGAACATCGGGGATGGGGAGTCGGTCATGGTTATGGGAGACAAGTGGATCCCTAGACCGAGATCCTTCTCATGGGTTGATCCCCCTCTGGTCCCACCAGATATGAGAGTTGCAGAGCTGATGAGGCTGGACGGAGATTGGGACGACCCGCTCATTCGGGCAATGTTTGGAGAGGAAGACGCCAGGGCTATTTTGAGTATCCCGTGCGGTGGAGAAGGGATCCCTGACCGTCGCCGTTGGCACTACACGGAGGACGGGGAGTACACGGTTAAGAGCGGGTATCGGGTGGCTATGGAACCCATACATGAGGCTAGCTCGTCCGACCAGTCACTGATTGAGGAATGGTGGAGAAAATTCTGGAAACTAAGAGTTCCTCCTAAAGTGAAGCTCTTTATTTGGAGAGTCTGCAAGGGTCGGATCCCGACTCGCACCGTCCTGGCTAGGAGGAAGATTATCACTGACGATCGCTGCCCTATCTGCACCAGTATGGCTGAGACGGTTCACCATGCGCTCTGGGGTTGCAAGTGGAGTAGGAAGGTTTGGAAAGAGGCGGGCTTCGGGGGGATTCTCCTGGCGCACGGAGAGGGCGAGGTTTTTGCCAACATTCTCAGCGCGGCAGACTCTCTCGAGGTAAGTAAGTTTGAATTCTATATCACTATTATCTGGGAATTGTGAAATCACAGGAACAATGTCGTCTCGGGGAGGAAAGTTTGGAATCAGTCAGAGCTTGTTCAGTGGAGTGGGAGTTTCCTCGAAGAGTTCAGAGATGCGAACAAGACAACAGTACGGAGAGAGGTAAAGAGGACGACCAAGCCTAGGTGGATCCCTCCGACGCAAGGAACAATCTCGGTGACTGTGGATGCTGCGCTAGATCGGGACCAGGGAGGATTCGGCGTGGGGTGCATTGCTCGTGACCACACTGGAAGGGTGATAGCCTCGCAAACGTTTTCCCAAGCTAGAGGGTTTTCCCCCCAGCTCGCGGAGGCATTTGCAGTTCTCCAGGGCGTAGTTTTGGCTAGCAGCATCGGCGGGTCGAGATTGGAGCTTCATTCGGATTGCTCGGAGGTGGTCAAGGCGGTGGTCGGGGGAGAGATTCCAATGACTGAGCTCGGGACGATTTTGCATCACATCAAGAGAGAGGTAAATAATCTGATTGAGTTTAAAATTATGCATATTCCTCGTATTTGTAATATTGCGGCTCACAATTTAGCCCGTTTTGCTGTTACTCAAAGTTCGAACTCGAGATGGATGGGGCTTGTCCCTCCGTGCTCGGAAGAGGCTATTAGAGCCGATGACAGAGAGATTCAATCCCACTTGTCGGGATAGGTCTTTTTCGTGTTTGGGTTTGCTGAGTTGGATACGTGGTTGTATGTTTGTTCCTTATCTCTATACGTGGTTGTATGTTTGTTCCTTATCTCTTGTAACCACGGTTTTCCTCCGCCATACGTGAGGGCTTTTATGATATCTCCGTGGCACCGCCCACGTTTCTAAAAAAAAATGAGGTTCTAGCAAAATGCTTAAACGAAAAAAAAAAATCTATTGTATAAATCAAGGATCGCCGTACCGTTACTGTTACTGTACCGGGACCCCAATTTTGGGAGATACCGCTTACCGAAGAGGAAACCGAGGGGGATTCAGACAAAAAAAAAAGGAAACCGGTACCGATAGGAAACTGTTTACCGGAGAGGAAACCGACAAAAAATGTAGGAACCCGAGGGGTATTCAGACAAATATTTTACAATAATAAAAATAGTTTTCATAGTTCAAACTTCAAACAAAGGTTCATACCAAACATAAACTGAGTTCTTAAACAAAAAATACCATAAGTAGAGTATAAAATTATTACAACACGTACGATAAAATACACTAATTATAAGTGGTGTCTCGGGGGTTGAAATCTGCGTCGCCTAGATCTGCAGCGTGGTTGATCATCCACCATCATGTTATACTGGTATCACGTCATGGAACTAGAATATGTGTTGAACCACGTATGGAAGTGATAATCGTAGGACTCTTGACTAAGACTAATAGGACGCGAGTGCGGAGGATAACCGTCCTCCCAACGTGTGAAAGAGATTTGATCGTACCCATTGTACGACTCATGTGTGTCTTCCACTGCGATCACGGGTATTACAGGGACGGGGACGTAAGTGTAGGATGAGTAAGACTGATTCTCGTAAGGGTCGTATGACGCCGTTAACAGTGGATAAGCAATCTCGGAGCCGTCGGGTGTAATAGAGAGAACCCTCCAAATTCTGAAGTCAATATATCTATTTCATTACTACCCGACATTGAGATCGCATCGTTCATACCTCTTTGGTTCCCGCCTTGATTTCCTCCACTTTCCGGAGCAAAAAAGAACGGATTGAATGGCTCATCCCCGTGTTGAGACCCGCCGCCCTGGTATTGAGACCCGCCGCCCTGGATTGCTCCCCGCCCGCATATTGAAACTCCCCGCCCCCATGTGATGGTGACCCACTACCCCCGTGTGACGAGCCGCCACTTGAATCATGTCCACGGGTATCAACTCCGACCTCTTCACTCAAAACTTGTTCGACGTTTATTTCTTCTGTCCGAGCATGAGATTCCGCCAAAGGATCGGACAAGTTATCAGCACCATCCATGTGGACCGGATCGATCCAACGGTAAAGCTCATCGTCGCCATCATTATCCGCGCCTGACCTATCGAAAGCCCTTTCAATGATATCAAGAGAATCGAGAGGTTCCATTTCGTCCGCATACCTCGCTCTTTTGTCTCTCAAGCTCAACTTCATGTTGTAGCTTGCAAAGACAAGATTGTCGAGCGTTGAGTGCGCCAAACGGTTCCTTTGCTTCGTGTGAATCAAAGCAAACATACTCCAGTTCCTCTCACAAGCAGATGAGGACGCCGTTTGCGATAGGATTCGCCTTGCCAGCTTCTGCAGCGTAGGTGTATGATTCCCGTATAGTTCCCACCACGTAGCTGCACTCAATACAAATGTAGTTAAGAAGTGAACAAAACTTTAATAACATCTTCATGAGATTGTACTTGCGTTCACGGTGCCCCTCGTAGTCATTGCACTTTTCTGGACGAAGTCACCTTGCATGTCTCGAAATGACAACAACTCACTTGCCAACATCGATGAATCTTTGTCGGGGTGTAGAGCGTCGAACACTTTGGTCACCAAGGCCATATGGATACTATCCTTATGGATTTCCTTGTTGTACTGCAAGTTTGGATTAAGGAAAAAAGTTGCACATAATTTAAAATAATGTTAGGGACATAATTGACTTATTATAATTTAAAAAAATAGACTACCTGCTTCATGTAACGGGTGGCCTAATTGGTTGTTCCACCTATTGTCGATGATGTCTACGACCCAATGACGCCCATGAAGTGATTCCAACCGCTTTCGCATCTCAGTGAAAACATAGTCAAGTGTCTTGTTTGCGGAAACTTGCGAGTGAATGAAAAATCGGCCGATGGCTTTGGATTTCCAATTTTACTTCAGGAGGAACTTTGTCGTTGCTTTTTCTTTTGAAAGTTCCCGTGGAGTGACGCTTGCATTTCCAATTTTACTTCAGGAGGAACTTTGTCGCAAAACTTAACGCTTCTTGACTTGTCCACGTTCGCCAAGTGGTTCTTCACACGTGTGATTCTGTAATGTATAAACTTTTGTAAACGCTCGACTTGTGAATTTGAATAAAATGGACGGGTTTTATTTCAAATTCTTGTTGCATAAGAGATGTCCTCAAATTTTAAATATCTTGGAAAATGATAATATTTAAGGTCGATGAAATTTCGGAATGAGAATATTCGAGTAATTCAATATTATTATTCGGAACATACTCGGAGATTTAAAAATCTCAAGAGTAAAAATAAATTCCGAAATCCCTTAAATATATTCAAGATAACGGGAAATAATAACAATTTTCTCGGTTATTTTTCAAGATTATTTTTAATTAATTAAGGACAGGATTGTGAGATTTTATTTTAAAAGGACTTATGTGCAACATTTTGAAGGACGAATTTAAAAGAAAAGAGTAAAGAAGGGTCGTTTTTAGAGAGTCGTGTCAATTTTTCTGTGGACCACTTGGACACGCGTGGCGTAACGTGAGAGTGCCACGTAGCCTCATAATCCACTCTTCCTATCTCACTCTCGGCCACCTCATCATTTCACTCTCTCTCTCTTTCTCTTTCTTCTTCTTTCTTTCTTCTTCTCTCCTTCTCTTCTTCGCGCGCGCTCATCTGCAGACACAAGGAAAAGAAAAAATTTTTAGGTTAGCTTGGATCTGCACTCTTGCCGACCACCATCACCATCACCATCACCAGCACCATCTCGTCTCTCTCTTCTCCTTCCTTTCTTCTTCGTGTGCCATCACCAGCCGAACCACCCTCGTCCACCGCGCGCACCAGTCGAGGGAGCAACACCGCCGCGAGCTCGCCGTGGCCACCGCCCGAGAAAGAGACGCCGGGAAAGAGAAAGAGCACGCCGAGGAGTCCAAACTCACGGAAATCTTGGTAAGAAATCAAACCCGAATGGATTTGTGAGATCTAGGGTTATTGGTTTCAATTTTTGGGGGTTTTGAGTTCGCGAATGATTTCAGTGAAATTGATGGTGTTTGAGTGTTCAATGGACTCGGAATTTGGTGGTTATAACTTGTCTTTGATGATTGTTCTCGAATTTCCTTGGTTTGGTATGATATTGGCTGAAAATCCCATGAACTAGGGTTTTGGACGTTGATTTTTGGGGCTTTTGATTTCTGCGTGTTATCTGATGATTGTGAGATGTGCTAGGGCCCATTAATTGATTGGGTTTTGATTAGAAGTGGTTATTTGAATTTTGTTGAATTTTTGGACGAATTTCCTTTGAGGTTGCTATTCTTGCCGTGTGCACTTATTTGAGGAAATTCTGATGATTGTTGTTGGTTTTTTTGAGGCTGTGATGATGATCTGAGAACATGAATGTATTGGTTTTGAGTGTCGTCATGGTTGTGTTGCTGTTTGGCCGAGTATTTTGTTTTGGCCATGGCTTGTTTGGTTGTTGTGGCCGTGTGGCTCGTTGTGGTCGTGGGTTTCTTTTAGCCGGGAGTTTCTGGCTGTTTTGATTTGTTTGTGGTATGATATTTCTGAGCCTCGGGAGGTATTGTGGTGCTTGTTGGGTTAGGATGTTTCCGGTTAGTTGGATTCGGGTTGAGTTCGCTTGAATTGGTTTTGGGTTCGGGTTTTAAGTTGTGAAAACGGGATTTGGATTTTGGAAGTTTATAAGAGTTGGGATTAAGATGTTAACTGGTATCGATTTCCGCGATTGAATTACAGATCTTGACAGACGGATGGGAACCAGACAAGTCGGAGATGACAAGACCAGTTTCTGAAGATATCAAGATAAAAGAGTTATCGAAATAAAGCTCGATTAACTCGTGAGTTTTAAATCGCTTATAGCGTTTAAATATTCTTAGATTATTTTTATGATATGTACTTTCAAGATTTAAATAAATAATTTATAATTATTTATTTAATGATGTTTATGAATTTCATTTAATTATTTGTTTGGAATTCTCGGTTTTTTTAATTTCGGATTATCTAGTTTATTTAAGGCTCATGATTACTCGTTGAACTTTATTTCGTATCATTCTCGATACGCGTACGCGAGTCTTGAATAAACTTCCGAAAAACCGGGGAATAATAAATTAAATTCTCGAATTCCGAACCAACTCTAATCCCGACAACGAACCCTATCCTCTTTAAGTAAACTTGAATCCAATAACTAACGGATATTCAACTTCGGATGCTACTTCTTTCGACGTTTCGACAAGAGCCAAGTGCCTCGAAGAACGTGCGAAGCAAGACATCTGCGGGAATCGTCGAGCTTTCTGTCGAACAATTCCGGGTAAGTGAGAAGACCTAAGTCAACTACTTACCAAGGGAATAACCCTGTTTGTTTGTGCATTTATTTGCTAGTAAACAAGAGTAGGTGAAAGCCCTAAAATGAATAAACATGAAAGTTAAGGCTTCGGTCACTCTTGCTTGAAAACTTAGTTCGGGTACGCCCGATAGATTCAAACGCTAACTAATACCAACCACGATGTTATCTTGTTTTGTTAGATCCATCTGCTAACCATAGTGGATAGGTTAGATCAAGGGTGACGGGAGAGCATAAGTCAAACTCTTGGATTCGAACCAAGTGTGGAAGTACCGGGAGTCACATCCCGAATCTTCTTTCTAAAGCACTTAACGAGCACGAAAGAGAAACATTATTTCCTTCGGGATTTAATCCGAGTTGCTCTCCTGTAGTAGTATGAGTGTGTACTCTGCGTGCTGCAGAGTACCCAAACCTTAATTGAACGGTTGTCGCTGGTACCCACAAGTCAACGACTTGTGTTTGTGGCAGACCAATGTGGTCTGTATGGCGCTGAGTATTCAAAACTGGGGAGAACCCAACGGTAACGGGCAGTCGCCACGAGCGAACCCGATGGTAAAGGGCAGTCGCCTCGAGCGAACCCAACGATAACGGGCAGTCGCCACGAGCGAACCCGATGGTAATGGGCAGTCGCCTAGAGTGAACCCATTCAGCAATGAGCAGTCGCCTCGAGTGAACTCATTTTCGTGCCAAGGCGGCACACATGCGTCGACGTCAGATGAAGATGGTACCACTAGTGGATCCCAGACAATCTTAAAACACCCAAGCCGCCGTAAGACTGCTGCTCGAGGTCTGAGGTTGGCTTATTGTCGTTTTGGAGATCGTAGCAGAAGAGGATGTACGATCTTGCAGAATGACAAGTGAGTAGATAGAGTGTGACGTCACGCGTCAGTCACGCTCTAGTCCTAGAATCTAGTTGCATCTAGCGCTCATTCTGCATTCTTGTGTATTTGTTTGCACGTCACATGGCATTAGTCGTTTTACTTTATAGATAGACTCCCACTTACTGAGTCAATCGACTCATAGTTTTATGACCCTTGGTAATGTAGATAAGGAAAAAACTCGTAAGCGGGAAACGAGATTGAAGACCGAGACCGAGCGCGTATTGCCTTGACCTATGGGCTATGGGGTTTCTTAATCGGGGGTTAGTATCTTTTGATAAAATGTTCCGGAACCTATTTGTATAGGAATCGCTATAAGACTTAAGTTATAAAAGCGAAAAATTTCCCCGAATTTTCGTAAACTATTTTATTATATAATCTTATGAGATATTATGTTTAAATTATGTGAGTTATGTACATATTTGAGTTGATCAGTCGTGGTTCGTGGGCGAGCTGTCGCTCGCGGGTCGTGACAGATTCCACCACCTCCAATGATGTGCCCGCAAAACTTATATTTGTATGCACGTGCTCGTCCTTCGATGTGGTCACAATACTTGTATGTCGGACGCCATACCTCATAATAATAATAATTTCAATTCAACATTTTAATCCCGAAATTAATTAAAATTCTACAATAATCATCAATTCATATGACAACAATCAACATAACCATCACAATAATCATCAAATTAATTGTAATCAACATTTTAATTCAACTTCATCAATCTAATTCAACATTCAAGACCATCATCATGACAATAATCAAATAATCTCGGAATCAATTAAAATTCTACAATAATCATCGATTCATATGACAAAAATCAACATAACCATCACAATAATTGTTGTCGGTCCATTCCGGGTCGACGGCGCCCGCGGGGTCCCGTGGCCGAGGGGCCAAAGACCGGCCTCATGAGCTCGGCCTCATGAGCTCGACCTCGGCCTGATGAGCTCGGCCTCGGCCTCAGCTCGACCTCGGCCTCATGAGCTCGGCCTCGGACTCAGCTCGACCTCGGCCTCATGACCTCGGCCTCGGCCTCAGCTCGACCTCGGCCTCGGCCTCGGCTCGACCTCGGCCTCATGAGCTCGACTTTGGCCTCATGAGCTCGACCTCGGCCTTAGATCGACCTCGGCCTGATGAGCTCGACCTCGGCCTCACGAGCTCGACCTCGGCCTCACGAGCTCGACCTCGGCCTGACGAGCTCGGCCTCGGCCTCAGCTCGGCCTGACGAGCTCGGCCTCGGCCTCAGCTCGGCCTCGGCCTCAGATCGACCTCGGCCTCGGCCTCAGCTCGACCTCGGCCTCATGAGCTCGACTTCGGCCTCATGAGCTCGACCTCGGCCTCAGATCGACATCGGCCTGATGAGCTCGACCTCGGCCTCACGAGCTCGACCTCGGCCTCACGAGCTCGACCTCGGCCTCACGAGCTCGGCCTCGGCCTCAGCTCGACCTCGGCCTCGGCCTCAGCTCGACCTCGGCCTCATGAGCTCGACCTCGGCCTCATGAGCTCGACTTCGGCCTCATGAGCTCGACCTCGGCCTCAGATCGACCTCGGCCTGATGAGCTCGACCTCGGCCGCACGAGCTCGATCTCGGCCTCACGAGCTCGACCTCGGCCCCTGGCTATCCTCGATCATTGGCTATCCTCGGCCATTGGCTATCCTCGGCCATGGGGCCCACCAATGACCCCTTGGTCGCCTATAAATACAAGAGGCCTGCCCTCTTCCAAAGGTAATCCATTTTTTGAGTCCAGAAACGCTGTAGAACTCATACTTCACTCGTTTCACTCATCTTTGGCCTCTCACCCTCTAAATCCTCTATACTCCACCTCAATCCCACTAATGTTGAGTGTCGGAGAGGTAAACAGAGGCACCCCCTCTGTTTTCCCTTCTTAGCTCACGGTTCTCTCATCTTTTCCAGGTGTGCCGGCGAGCTCAAACACCATTGACAGCTAAGGGAAGACTTGGGATACCGAGTCCGACACGCTCGAGTCAAGGCGAGACCACTTGGTCCGGCCTCAGGTCTAACCGCCTGTGACTCCTAAATCGTTGTCCGAAAAATAGCGACAACAATAATCATCAAATTAATTGTAATCAATATTTTAATTCAATTCCATCATGACAATAATCAACTATAATCTCGAAATTAATTAAAATTCAACAATATCATCACAATAATCATCAATTCATAAGTAAAAATTGAAAAAAAATCCTAAAAAATGAAAAACTCGGATGATACCTCTCGGGTTCCCCGGGATTTGGACAAATTTGGCTTCGGCTGGGCGGGATCCGGGGGGACGCATACCAGAAATGAAAGAATTCGCGGGATCTGGCCGGGATTTGAGCAAACGATGACGAGAAGAAACGGGATCCAGTCGGGACGGGATGCGCTCACTTCTTCCTCGGGAGAGTAGGGTTTCACGAAATGAGGAACAAATCTTTTAAACAAAAAACGGGAACCGGTCCGGGGGGTTCCGGTCTGGTTCGACCGAGATTCGACCGGGTTCAGTTCACGGGAACGATTTCTGCAAGTCCCGTGCCGGTCCCCTCCGGTTCAGGGGATCCCGACCGGAACTCTCGGGAAGTCGAATATATAGGTACATTTCTCCTGGCATCATTCTCTTTTCATTTTTAAATCTAAATCTTAAAAAAAATTCATAACTAATTATTCCGACCGTTATTTTCTTCCACAAAATCTCGGCGATAGGATTCTTTTGGCACCAATATTGTCCACCCACAAAACCAATGATAATTAGTCAATTAATAATGGTCTATGTTTTATAAACAGATGATGATGTATACAGTAACTTCGTAGTGGTTTAATTTTTATGACCTATATGTGAATGTTAATCATGATTAGTAAACGTAAGAAGTTTTTTTTTTTTTTTTTTTTTTTTTTTTTTTTTTTTGATAAAGAGTGTGCCATTTTATTTATTAGTCAACCAAATCGGTTGCTATAACATGTTCGATACAAGGCAGACACTTGGAAAGACAACAAACAACGTTGGTGTAAGATAGGGAAGAGCTAGCAAGAAGAAAAGCCGGTTTATTACAATCACTGTGAATAAAAGTAGATAAGCTGGCGTTGACCTCGGCAAGAAGAACGCGGATATCTGCTACAATGGGTTCTATAGCGAGAGGGAGATCTCTTGCGGTGAGAGCTCGAATCAGGGATCTGCTGGCGCACTCTGCCACATCAATAACGAAGTTCTGAGTTTTGGCGAAGAGAAGGCCTTCTCTCAAAGCGAGAGCGTCCGCAGCAAGAGGGTCGAGATCTCCCTCTTGATGGCTGCAGAAAGCACCTGAGACGCCGCGCTGATGGTCACGGACGATGCCGCCGAAGCCTGTAACGGAGTCACCGACGGAGGTCGCACTGACATTTAATTTTAGTTTACCGGCATTCGGCGGCGACCACTTTGGCTTTGGGCGGGGCTGTGCCTTCCGAAGCCGAGTGGAGCTCGCACGCGCCGTTTGGAACTCGTGGAGCCACGCATTGGCCGTCTCCGGGAGCTGCGGGATCGGTGGAGCACTGCCGTCATGGACCAGGGAATTCCGGGCGTGCCAAATTTTATAGTAGAGGACGACAAACTGTTCGCGATCGCTGCCAGATAACTGAGGCCAGATATCCTTCATCAATTCTCCCATGTTCTCTGCTGGGTGAGAGAGAACGTAGCCTCCCAGAGTGGTGCTCGACCACATCTTTCGAATGGATGGGCAGCGAGCAAAGACGTGGGTTGCGTTCTCGAAGGCGCCACACCGAGCACAGGACCGGGAACCAGGGACTTGTCTCTGAGCTAGCGCGGCTAGAGTAGGAAGAGAGTCAGTCGCTATGCGCCACATGAGGATCTTGACCTTTGGTTGAACTTTCAGATGTCACAAGGTCTTCCAAAAAGGGGAGCTGGAGGAGGCTGACGTTTCCGGGGCCGGAGAGTCGGAGAGGAGACGATAATTGGTGTTATTGACTGAGTACGTACCTGTGGCGTTGTGGCTCCATATTAGGCGATCCGGCGCATCTTGAAGACTCAGGGGGATGGAGAGAATGATGGCTACGCCAGGAGTCCAAAAACAATTTTGAAATTTTTCCACATTCCATGAGCGGGACTTAACGTTGATGAACTCAGAGACAAGAAAAGAGGCCGCCGGCGACGGGGCAGTCGTGATTGGTTTGAAACTTGCGTTTTGTGGGAGCCACCGATCGGCGACCGTCACGAACCTGCTAGTGTAGTCCTTTCTTGAGCACATCTCTACTCCAAAGGATTGAGCGCCAGAGGTATGAAGGAGACCTGCCCATCTTAGCAGAAAGGAACTTTTTAGTATGATAATACTTGGCTCGGAGTACCTTGGAGGCGAGTGAGTCGGGTCGAGAGACGAGGCGCCACCCCTGTTTGGCTATGAGAGCTTTGTTGAAGCGGCTAAGATCTCGAAAGTTAAGCCCCCCCTCTGCCTTGGGACGGCATAGGGCATCCCAGGATCTCCAATGGATCTTTCTTTTTTGCGGATCACCTCCCCACCAGAACCTCACCATAGAAGCTTTAATCTCGTCGCAAATAGAGACGGGGAGCTTGAAGACACTCATAGTATATGTGGGTAAGGCGAGGGCCACGGCCTTGATGATAGTTTCTCTCCTGGCTTGAGAGAACATCTTGCCTCGCCATTGGGTGAGTCTAGCTTGAACTTTATCGCAGATCCCGCGAAACGTGGCTTGTTTCCGACGACCCACCAGATGAGGGAGGCCGAGGTAAGTGTCCAAGATTGCCGAGGGAGAGACACCAAGAATAGATGTGAGTTCGGTTCTGAGCGAAGACATGACATTGGGGCTGAATTTCGTTGCCGACTTCTGATAGTTGATGAGCTGCCCGGAGGCCGCCGCATATGCGTCCAAAGCATCTCGCAGCGAAGACACCTCTCGCTGTCTAGCTCTGCAAAAGAGTAAGGCGTCATCGGCAAAAAAGAGATGGTCAACCCGAGGTCCGCTCGTGGCGTACGCAAAGCCTGTGAATGCACCGGTGATGGAGCTCTTACGGATCAGAGATGAAAGTCACTCGGCGCAAATCAAAAAGAGGTACGGCGACAAAGGGCAGCCTTGTCTAATTCCCCGAGAGGGGACGACATTTCCGACGACGCTGCCGTTAATGTTAAAAGCGTACGTCGGGGAGGAGATGCAGTGGTTTACGATACGGCGCCATTTTGTCGCTAAAACCCATACGTTGAAGAAGCAGGTCAATGAAACTCCATTCGACTCTATCAAAAGCTTTGCTCATATCCAGCTTACAAACAACCTATATAAACCTACACTACACAGTAGCATCGTAAAAAGGCCATCTTTTCGTCGAAAGTTTCACATGGATACCATTTTTTTTCTCATCTTAAATAATGGTCCGAATCATAAGCTATGTACAGTATTATAAGCTAAAAGTATTTAATTATAAAAAAATAGTAAGTTATTATGTTCATGAAAAAAAAAACTATTTTTGATTTAAATGGCTGTTTCATACCGTTTCCCTAATAACAATAGCCAGATTTCTAAAATAACCGGTATACAGCTAAGATATCCTATTATTTTTATAAGAGATTTGTAACTAACTATGCCACTTTAAACATGTGATTTTGGATCTAGCCTATGTTTGACAATTTTTAGGGATATAGCCAAATGGCTTATGTGGCAATAATTAAGGTTTGATTTGCCCTTATTTATTAACAAATTCGTCACTTTCTCTCTCTTGTTTTTTTTCAAATAATTTTTTTTGCATCAAAACATCAAAAATTCGTATCTTTCTCATACGAACTCGAAATTGAGTGATTTCAGATCCTACAAATTCGTCACGTCGAGATCTTCAAAAATAGACCCATTGTGTTTGATGAAAAATTATATTTATGTCGATAATTTCTAAAAATTCCAATTATTTCTATATTTAAGTTAGTAACGTGATTTTTCTACATCTGTGGTATTAAACATGATTTTTCATCAAACACAATGGATCTATTTTTGAAGATCTCGGCGTCACGAATCCGTAGGATTTGAAATCACTCAATTTCGAGTTCATATGAGATATATATGGTTTTTTTGAAGTTTTTATGATAAACAAGGGCAAATCAAACCTTAATTATTGCCACATAAACCTGTTGGCTATTTCTCTAAAAGTTGTGAAACATAGGTTAAAAATAAATTTCATAGTTTCATTTCGGCTATTTTGCTACACTGCTCTTTTTATAATCATATCATGCAACTAAAAGTAAGCCATATTGAACGAAAGGTAAAAAGAAGTTCACATTTACTTTGATACGTAACACGGTCCTTTTCTCTATAATAATGCGTTTGTTTGTTATTGACATAATTGGTGATATCTTTAATAATCAACCCAAATAAACTGTAGAATAATAATAATAATTTTATATCATATGTCTTTGAAAAATAAACGTAAAAAATTCCAAGGCTATCCTAAAGTATAATTGTTATTATTATAAAATGTATGTTACCTCAATGTGACACTTTCAAGGCCAATTCAGATCCTTAAGTCGCAGATATTTTTTTTACACCTACACAAAATTAAAAGCAATGTCATAACTAAACCAAAACCGTCAAAACCAGCGAGCCAGTCCGCACTTTTTCACTCATTCCACTATGACGGCTTTCTCTCTCTCTCTCTCTCTCTCTCTCTCTGAAACTTCTCTTAAACCTTTTTGGTGGTTTATTTATATTTAAATATATAGTCGCGTAGTGTGTCGACGAAATAATGTTCTTTTGTTTTGTTGCTTATTTCCGGTCCCTTTTTCACATCTGATATATATACTCTTCTCTTCCTTTCTCTCAGTCTTCTTAAACCCCTCTCTCTTTCTTCATGGCTCTTCTGTTTTCAACGAAGAAGATCGATGCTTTCTTTGTTTTTGGACTGTTTTTGGCTTTTAATTGTCTCATCAACGCCCAACTTTTGCCTCCAGACGAAGGTAAGGGTTAGAAACTATTAGTTTTATTTATTTATTTTAAGTTGATGAACTTAAAACTTCCATGGATAACTGCATGATAATCTGATATCCACCTATTTCACCGTTTTTTTAAACTTTTGCTCTTGGATAAAACGACTGTAATTTAGAACTTAGAATGCTAAGTAAAAATATAAAAATTTCACTTAATAATCAACCCAGAAAAATAACTTTTTCTGGGCGTAATAAGAAAAGAAATAAAAAGTAGGCATTATTGATTTTTTTTAAAATTGCGTGTATAATTAATAGCATAGAACGTTTGAAATATGTGATGATTAGATAGTGACCTAAGCTATGTCACTTAGTTGGTTCGAAATAACCCATAATGGATAATCACCGGAACGGACAAGAGTCAAAATTCAAATTCAGGAGAGTTAAAAAATAATTAGAGATGACGAAATTTTAGATTAAAAAAGAATACTTATTAATTTAAATATATTTAATGATTATAAATGAATTTAACATAACTATATACAAATATTTAATTAGGTCATTGAGAATCTTTTTGTTTTGTTTTGTTTTTTTTTTTTTTTTTTTTAATCAAAATATTGGGAAATTTTTTGTAGTACTTTTATCTGGGTCCCATTTTTTACATGTTAATAATGCGTGTATTTGTTGCAACTTTTTTTTTTTTCTAATGACGACTGCTTAATTTCTAAAAATTAAATGAAAAGCAAAACCTACTACGAGTGGTAATAATGTTGGTGCTGGTTTAAGACTTTCATTTTGTTTATAGTCAAAAGATGGCGAGACAAGATTCTGATGTGACAAGAAACTGATAAATTTCATGGTTTATGGCATAAACTTTATGTTAATTGAATATCTATTTTTCATACAACAAACATGCATTTGTTATACACTTCGATCACCTGTTTTTCATGTATAATTTACACTGTATTTTATTTATTTTTGTTAAATTTTGCTTATAATATGAAAATGACAGTGCAAGCTCTGCAAGAAATTTCCCGAAAACTAAGACTGAATTTTCGATGGGACGAAAATTCTTGCAGCGGCGCATTGGGATTCAATTTGACAATCTCTTCCGACGATATTCTAAGAAACGCTACGTGTGATTGTTCAAATGGTACTATTTGTCACATTAAAACCATGTATGATTTTTCTCCCTCTCTCTCATTTGATCTATCTTCTTTTTTTTTTTTTTTGGCAATAATGCACAATACGCTTTATCTTATTATTATTGTTTATTTTTGTTATGCTGTTTTTGACATTGTTGCAAATGTGATATTGCTTGCAGACAGTTGAAGGGTCTCAATTTAACAGGAGTCGTACCTGAAGAATTTGGAAACCTCACTCATTTGGAAGAAATGTGAGTCGTTACTAAGAGTTAGTTTTTGGTACTTTTTTATTTTATTTTTTATAATTATGTTATGTACTCTGAGTTGCTTATTTATCTTTTTGATTTCACAGTGATCTCAGTCGCAATTTTTTAAATGGAACAATACCTCCCGGAATTTCTCGTGCCCCTCTACGCATTCTGTGAGTCATTTAATGATGATGATGATAATAATAATAATAATATCAGGATTAATTAATTTTTTGTTGTTATTAACATGGAGATTTAAGAGAAGGCTCTCTAACATTGTAATTGCAGGGCTCTTCTGGGAAACAGACTCAGCGGTTCAATTCCCGCCGAGATTGGGGACATTTCTACACTCGTCGAGCTGTAAGTAAACAAGGATTTTCAATGATAATTATAAAAGGGTTTTTTTTTCAATCAATCAGTGTATATAAAATCTTAGAATGTTTATTTTATTTTTGCAGTGTTCTGGATAGTAACTTGCTTTCTGGGCCACTCCCTTCTAATATTGGGAGATTGAGTAATCTGCGAAGATTGTAAGACAGTACTGATTTATTTTTAAATATTTCTGTGTGATCTTAATTATGAATTAATTACTCATCTTTCTTTCCCCCTTTTTTTTCACGACTAACCCTTAATTTCTCAATTGCACAGACTTTTGTCGGCAAACAATTTTACAGGATCGATACCAGAAACGTTCAGAAATTTAAGGAACCTAACTGATTTGTAAGCGATATGTGCCAAATTTCATGTTCTCTAGATTAATACAGAATACAAAAAGTGAATATATAATAATTTATTTATTTTTGGCTCCACTTCCTGCAGCCGAATAGATGGAAGCAGACTATCGGGAAAGATACCAAGTTTCATCGGAAATTGGACCAGACTTGGGAGGCTGTGAGTACTTTTCACATTTCCGATTTGATGTGCTTATGTTTAGATGGAATTTTTAGTTAATTAAATTTGGTTGCAGGGATATGCAAGGAACGTCTATGGAGACTCCTATTCCACCCACAATATCAAGCTTGAAAAATCTGACCGAGTTGTGAGATCATGCGTTCCTTTTTTGGGAATAAAAAATCGCATAAAATTTTGTTTATGTTTTGCTGATTTTTTCTTTCTTTCTCAGGAGGATATCTGATTTGAGGGGTTCAACCATACCTTTCCCGGATTTGAGAGAGTTGATTCAACTCGAGAGACTGTGAGTTTCAATGGCTCAACTTTAATCCGGACTTTAACGGAGTTGGTTAATGATTTATCTTTTGTTACCCAGAGAATTAAGGAATTGCTTGATCACTGGTTCAATCCCGCCGTATATTGAAGGCCTGACAAAGCTTAAACTTTTGTAAGTAGTTTCTTCTTCACAAACACTAATCTCCCAGATTTAAGGTTTTGTGAATTCATTCTGAAAAAGAAGTCTGTTTTTCTATGATGTCATTCTCAGAGACCTGAGCTTCAACATGATAACCGGTCAGATTCCTGCAGAATTGGGGACACTAAGATCAAGTTTGAATTTTGTGTAAGTTGATAGTTAATGCACACTGGTTTAAGAATTAATTGAATATTTTTTTTTTATTTTTTTTTTCAATGTAAAAGAAGATGTGATTATATTGTGTGAATGTAGGTTTTTGACCAATAATTTGCTGACCGGTGAAGTACCAGCTTGGATTTTGAACGCCAACCACGCATAGTTATTACAAAATTAACCACTTTATTCCGATAATTAATCTTTATTTCATTTGGCTCTAAACCTTTCTTACTCACTGTAACTGCAGCGACTTGTCTTACAACAACTTCACACTCTCTCAGCAACTCAGTTGTTCAAGCCTGCCTGTGTAAGTTTAAACTCTCTCTCTCTCTCTCTCTCTCTCAAGAAATATTGTATGAACGAAGCTGACTTAATTTCTGTCACCCACACACTTGAACAGGAATCTAGTCTCGAGTTCTTCCTCATCCGGTGGCCAATCGTAAGGATTTTTTTTTTTTTTTTTTTAATAATATTTTTCCTTTCTTGTTAGGCTTATTGTGATTAAAGACTAAAACGAAGGCTTTGTTTTCAAAACCAGATGGTGCTTGAAGGAGGACCTTCCTTGCCCTGATAATTCAAGATGTAAGAACAAATTTATAATTTTATCAAAATGCATGTCTTCAGTCGGATAACTTTTAATACAAAGTAATGAACATACTGTGTGCAGATCATTCTTTGTTCATCAACTGTGGAGGGACGAGATTGGAAATCGACGGCAACGTTTATCAAGAAGATTTGACCAGTAGAGGCGCGGCGAATTTCATTTCGTCGGGAGATAGATGGGCTTATAGCAGCACAGGGACTTATATGGGAAATTCCAATGCCCTATACACGGCAAGTTTCGAAAACGCGACCAATCCCGGGTATTACCAATCGGCACGCCTCTCTCCCCTCTCTCTCAAGTACTACGGACTTTGCTTGAGGCCCGGGAGCTACAGAGTTCAGCTTCACTTTGCCGAAATCATGTACTTTGATAACCAGACGTTCCCTAGTCTCGGAAGGCGCGTGTTCGATGTTTCTGTTCAGGTGAGTGAGAAGCGAAGAGTGGTTTGACGACCTACCGATGTTTTTTTTTATAGTTAATTTTTCGTTCTGTTTTAGGGAAGAGTGGTCTTGAGGGACTTTAACATACTTGAAGCAGCCGGGGGTATAATCGGAAAAGGCATCACCAGGGAGCTCGATGTCAACGTCAATGGAAGTACACTCGAAATCCACTTGTACTGGGCGGGGAAAGGAACGACTTCGATTCCTGACCGAGGTGTCTATGGACCTCTTATTTCAGCTATCACAGTCACACCAAGTGAGTCTTAATGTGATGTAAAGTGGGATGTTAAAAATTTAAAAATAAACTATGAAAAAAGTAAAATAAACATAGAGGGTATCATAATCTCTTTTTATAATTTCTATTATAGATTTTGAAGTCCCTACTAGCGGGCTTTCTGTTGGGGCGATTATCGGCATTGTAGCTGGGTCATGTGCTTTTGTCATACTTGTATTGTTAGCTTTGTGGAAGATGGGAATTCTATGGAAGAAAGACACTGAAGATCTGGGTGAGTGATAGCTATCATAACTAATATAAAGTATTGATTAATATAGTCATTTGTGTATATCTGATCTATATCTTCATTGACAGAGCTTCGCAGCCAGTTGGAGACACAAACAGGGTATTTCTCTCTGAAACAGATGAGAACCGCCACCGGTAACTTTGACTCTGCAAACAAGATTGGCGAAGGAGGTTTTGGGCCGGTTTTTAAAGTAAGTACAATTTTGTTTTTGCATATATACCAAGTTTGACTCTGCAAACTGGGTGCTTGATGGAGGTATCCGATATCATGGTGAAAAGAGTTATTCACGATCTGATATGTCTTGCTAAAAGTGGCTTCATTTTTTTGGATGTGGGATCCTTAACCGTTTCTTATGCTATAATTCCGCGTTATTTTTTAGGGTGTACTATCAGATGGCCGTGTTGTCGCTGTAAAGCAGCTTTCGTCCAAATCAAAGCAAGGGAACCGTGAATTCGTGACCGAGATAGGGATGATATCTGCTCTGCAACACCCGAATCTTGTCAAGCTTTTCGGTTGTTGCATCGAAGGAAATCAACTCTTGCTCATCTACGAGTACTTGGAGAACAACAGCCTTGCCCGTGCACTTTTCGGTGAATGCTCGACTCTAAACCCGTTTGTCAATGTCAAATAATTTTGAGGATGGAGAGTAATTTTCATGGCTAATAGGTCCGGAGGAAAATCGCCTACACTTGGACTGGCCAACGAGGCAGAAAATATGCATTGGGATAGCCAAAGGCTTAGCTTACCTTCACGAGGAGTCGAGGCTGAAGATTGTCCACAGAGATATCAAGGCAACAAATGTTCTGCTCGATAAGGACTTGAATGCAAAGATATCGGACTTTGGTCTCGCAAAGCTTGATGAAGAAGAGAACACCCATATCAGCACAAGAATAGCAGGAACGATGTAAGATATTCAATCTGCTACAATACAATGGTCCTTGAAACTTATTCACTAATGTGAATCTGCGTGTTCTTTGTTCAGTGGTTACATGGCTCCCGAGTATGCGATGAGAGGTTACTTGACAGACAAGGCAGACGTTTACAGCTTCGGGGTGGTAGCTTTGGAGATAGTGAGCGGGAAGAGCAACACAAATTACAGGCCAAAGGAAGAGTTTGTGTATCTTCTTGATTGGGTAAGTGTTTCAATTAGAAGTTGCATTTACCCCAGTTTTGACTCTACTACAAACACTTGACTTCAAAAATTCTCTTGTTCAAGGCCTATGTACAACAAGAAAAAGGAAACCTGTTGGAGCTAGTGGACCCAAGTCTAGGCAAAAAATACTCGAAAAGGGAGGCAATGACAATGCTGAACTTGGCACTCTTGTGCACGAACCCATCTCCAACACTGAGGCCACTGATGTCTTCGGTCGTGAGCATGTTGGAAGGCAAAACCTCGGTCCAAGTGCCGTTGGTGAAGCGAAACGCCGCTGAGAGAGACGCGAAGTTCAAGGCCTTTGAGAGGCTGACACACGACAGCCAATCCGACTTCTCTTCGTACTCGCACGAAAGCCACGAAGCGGGCGTCTCTGTGGATGCACCGTGGAACGATTCATCGGCTTCTCACGTTGGTAAAGACGATGACCAAAACAATATTGCCTCTTCAAGTGCGTCTTGAAGCGCAAGGGATTTGAAACTTTTTGTAGTGTTTAATCATTTGTTTGCAATATATTCTTTTGTAAAGATGTCAAACGATAGTGTACTATTCCATTCGGGGGGGTTCTTTTTCCATAATTAAGAATGCCAGTGAGCGAAATGGGGAATGTAGGCTTTTTATTTTTTTGTTTTTAAGTTTTTTGTAGTACTAAATATTAAACGTATGATTTATGTAACTGTTTTCAAAGCTATGATTTTGGAATGTGCTCCAATAAGAGATACTTCCTACAATAGAGTTTCCAACTTTCTTTTCGTATGCCATCTATTCCCTGTGACTCTTTTTTCTGTGAATTTGGGAGACAACTATAGAAATATGCTTTTGTTCTTTTTTTTTTGCTTGTTTTGTTTTACCTACTCGCCACCCTGGTTAAAAAAAATTGGGTAACGGATAGATAATTTTCTAAATGTGAACCCTGAGGGTAAACTACCACACAAATTAAAAATCGGGTAAATATACCAGGTAAATGCACTATTCTTTTGAATTGGATCCGAGTACCCGATCAAACTCATACACAGTCATATGAGATAAAAGTACCAAAATCAATAATAGTGAAGCTAAAGCTGTTTAGTTAATTTTCAACCCTCTTTTAAAATATTAGCCAATGTTTTATTTTAGAGATTTGGACAGAAATATTAATTATTTAGAAAGTTTTTACCAAAATTAACAAATAGGATAAGCAGAATAAAAATATTTGTAAAATTTGGAGAGAAAAATGTTCAAGTACAATCTTTCATGTTCCTCTCGTTTCTTTTATTTATCTCCGTTTTCTTTTTCCCTCTATATTCTTATGTAATTGCTAAACTAATATAACATAACTGATAAACCCACCAATTAAGCGATAATCAATTATTAAAACATGTCTGGGTATGCGTGCCAGCCAGAAGCAGAAAAATAAACGATAAAAACAGTGCTTCTGTGTGATACTAAACAATAAAACTATTTTAGAATGTGATACAAGTAGTGCAATATATATTATATACACTATATAGTATTGTTGAATTGCGTGTCTGTTTCATACTCCCACACACTGAAACTTATCCTGACCTGATCCTGACCCTCAAAATGCTAACCAAAACCAGCGAATCACATCCGTCCAATTAGACATCATTCTTCCGGACCACTCAAAACAAATCTTTTGCATCCCAAGATCAACGGATTTTGTCACTCCCAGAAATTCTTTTCATCCACGTCCCTATAAATAGTCACTATATTAACAGTTACAAATTTTGTAATATCCCAACAAATTCATTTGCTAAAACAAGTCATCGTCCAATATGGATGAATATCACTCTAAAAAACAGAGCCGTGAAATTGGTTACACCGAATCATCAAGCAACGAACTTTTCGATCTAGGGTTCGATCCAATTTCCAACACCCAAACAAGAAGCTTATTCTACGTGCTAAAATGCTTTTTGCTCAAACTGATTCTTCACGGTGTTGACGGAGTGATGATCAAGGACCGTAGAGCCACGAAAACAGGGCTTGCTCTGTCAAGTGAAGGAATCGGATTTGAAGATCAAAAAATGGAAGAGCAATACGAAATGGAATTTTCCAAGTCTGGTAAAAGAAATGATAACTATAATAATAATAGCAATGTTCTTTTCCCTGTAAACGTCCCAGCTTTCATTGTCGCAATGACAATGAGAGTCATAGGGTTTCAGTTCAGCCTTTTCTTAAGCTTCTTGTCATTTCCGATTTGGTCCTCTTATTTCCTCTTCACGCTTTTCTTTTTCCCGCTTCGAACAATAAGCCTAGTCAAGGGTTACTTGACGAACAAGGCATCGAGAGTTTGTACTGTTGCTTTAACGACAGTTACTTCTTCGGTCTCTGAGCGCGCTCGAGCTCAGAAACCGAGAGCCACAAGGTTGGGTTGCGCGGTTTTCTCTTCCTTGTACGCGTGTTTCGTGCTCATCGGGTTGCTTGCGTTAGGGTTTTTAATTGGGGGGTTTATGGTGCAATATCTAATAGTTGAAAAGCCAATTCAAATCCGAGAGAACCTCAATTTCGACTACAGCAAATCCAGTCCCGTCGCTTTCGTGCCTCTCAAAGATGTTTCCGCCGGAACAAATTCGCCGGAGATAGGCCGAGTTGTCCCTCACAACCATAAATTGCATGTTTCTGTGATACTCACTGTCCCTGAATCTGACTACAACCACAAGCTTGGTGTCTTTCAGGTACTCATACAATAAGTAATCCCTAATTTCTGTATATCATTATTACTATATCATAAATTCTTCTGTTTAGAATAGTAAAAGATTGTGTGATACTAAGAATAATAATAAAAAACCTATTAAAAGTTTTAATTACTTGGATCTAACTGGAAATCTGGATCATATGTCTCTTTTATCATTTATCTTTCATTCTCTCAAATCAAGTCTATGTGAATAAATTTAAAAAATGCAATGACTTTTCGGAAAGTAATTGGAGATACATAGAGAGACAAAAAAACCAAATTCTTTCATTTCATTGTATGTATATGTTTTTTTTTAATGCTTGTGTGTGTGGCTCTAGGTGAGAGTGGACTTTCTTTCTGGGAATGGAAAAGCTTTAGGAACCTCGGGCCATCCATGCATGCTGAGGTTCAAAAGCGGGCCGATCCTCTTTGTTCAAACCCTTCTCAAATC
Source organism: Urtica dioica subsp. dioica (assembly GCF_054948205.1). Taxonomy (NCBI): domain Eukaryota; kingdom Viridiplantae; phylum Streptophyta; class Magnoliopsida; order Rosales; family Urticaceae; genus Urtica; species Urtica dioica. The sequence goes on along the minus strand of NC_142759.1, from coordinate 23,334,052 downwards.
GATTCCTCTCATAGCTGGTTTTCAATCAGAATCGCAAATCCTCAGCATCAAAATGCCTGTGTTCACCGAAGGGGTCGAGCCAACGATGTGCTTGAAGGTCATCCTCGAACAAAGGGCTGAGTTTCAATCCGGCCAAGGTGCGCCTCAAATCTACGAGGCTTCGTTGCTTCTCGAATCCGAGCTTCCTAAGTTGAAGAAGTTTGTTTGGCTTTGGAGGAGAACAATATTTGTGTGGAGTAGTATTTTGACATTTTTCACAATGTTGGCCTTCATTTTAGTCTTTATTAGGCCTTTCCTATTCCCAATTAGGCCTTTCAAGTCTGGTAATTTGTCTAAGAAAAAGATGGCCATTTGGTCATGATTAACTTCATCCGCTCCATAATAATTAAGAAAAAGAATTGATTATTAGTAGAATAATTAAAACATAATAAAGGTAAATGATAGCTGAAGTTTGGAGCTTCATGATTCTTATTTTTCTTCATTATTATTTTCTATATATCTATATATTTGAAATTCCTTATTGCATAGTGCTCTACTATTTAAATTTGCTTTCTGATTTCAAGATTCTCAATATAAAAAGAAAAATATTCTATAAGTGGCAGTTATAAAATTTCAATACATATTAACTTATGAATTTCGAGTGTGAAATATAAAAAGACCGAAACCTAAGCAGCTACATCTCTCGAGATTTCAGTTAATACGTGGAATTTGAATTTTTTTCCCTTTAACTATATCTCCCCCACTCTCTCATACTAGAGAGAGAGAGAGAGAGAGAGAGAGAGAGAGAGGGGCAAGGGAATATAATTATTAAAAAACTTTGTATCGAGTCTCTCTCTCTATCTATCTCTCTCTCAGCACTAGTACAAAAAACATCATTGGGTGCGACTTTTTTCGCACCTAAAAGTCAAAAGTCGCACCCAATGATACATTTAGTGTTGTCAATGGTGCCCACAACAAGAGTAGTAGTGTCTATTTATGTACATTTGATGTCATATAGTCTTACGAAGACTCTTGCTTGTAATTGCTTATTCATTAATAAAAAGTTGAAACGTTCATTCATTCTTTCTTTGTTTGAAGCTTTATGATAAAACCTTAGTCTTTTAGTCCATAAACAAACTTAACAACTTACGAAGAGACAAATGTAGATTTGCATGAACAAACTCTTCGTAGTTTGCTTAAAACGATATATTCGCAATCTTAGGGTCAAAGGACTATTAACCTCGGTACGATTGTTAGAAGAATCTATGATGTCTGGTTATGAGGCATTGAGAGTTGGAGACTCTATAGTTCTTCTAGGTATCTTCCGAAGGTACTGAATTGACCAGTGCACTTCTAGAGACAAGATAAGAACAAACCATTTAACCTCTTATGTCTCGAAGTCACTATGTATGAATTGCATCATGCTTACCTTAATCCTGAAATGAGACATGCCATTTCACACCTTAGTATTCTCATTTGAGAAAGTCAGAGTTCGGACTCACTATGTGATTCCGAACAGGGCCTATTGGTGAAGTACTAAGTTGTGAGTATGTCATGAGTAACTTTGTGAAGTTCTCATAGATATGGAATTCATGTACAAGATTGCTGAAATGCAATGTATGTCACCTCATGCTTTGTTCTTTGGAGTGTGAATAAATGAACTGGCCAGTGTCCAAATTGAGTCCTGACTCTTTTGGATGAAACAATGTGACTTGTTAGCTCCTCGTCAATACATTGTTTCTAACTTATTCACAAGCGACAAAGGAGTTGAGGAAATAACAGCTAGAAGGGTAAAATGGTAATTTAGTAAATCCCGACTAGCTGATGACATTCATGAAGGGTAGCATAGATAATATTCAATGGATCCGCTCATCATAATTAGGTGAATTCTTGAGTAGAAAATAAATTCATTTGAACCGAGAGATTTTCAGTGTCAGCTCTTTAGTGGAGTCAGTTAGCATTAAGCTAAACTTGGAAAAGGTTTGTGAACTTTTGAGTCCAAGTGTTTAGCTCAAGCTTTGTTCATTTGGGTCCATGAGGTCACTGTCACGAATCACATCGATAGGAATAGTTAAACTGGAAGCTAAGTCAAAACAAGAACGAAAATAGTCAAAAGGGTATTTCTGTCTTTTGAGACAAAGGATGAAATGAATGTCAATAAATTTTTTGACAAGTTCATTTGATGACTTAATGTCACTCGGCCATGACTTGATCATTGGGCCTTGTGAATTAAATTTCGTTTCATAAGAATTTTATTGAAAATTCTAAATGGGCCTTTTCTTATGTTGTCATGAACAAGTGAAGAAAATTCTAGAAGCCTTTTCTAGACATAATGGGCGCCCAACATACCCATAGGAAGAGAGAATATTTTGTGCATAAATGTATCAAGATACTTGCCAAAAGAAAAAGAGGAAACAAATTTGCATAAGGATGCTTAAGGGAATTCGGCCAAGTAGACTCAAGGCAAGGCAAGGAACAAAAAAGGAAACAAATCCAAGCCTTCTAGAAGGCTGCCTTGGCCGTGTGACTTAAGTGGGAAAGAGGCAATATTTGCTCATGAATATGTGATATTCTATAGAAGAGGAAACTACCTTATTGAAGGTAAAACCTCTCCTATAAATAGGAGCCTCATTTCCTCACATTTCATTCATCCAAGTTTAAGAGATTTGAGAGACTCTCTCTCTAGAACTTGTGGCCGAAACTCCTCTCTCTCTCTCTAGTTTATTTTCGATTATTCTTGTTTTGGCACCTAGGTCCTCACTCGACCTAGTGTTTAGCTCTGCGACTTCAAGACTTGTTCTTAAGTCGTAGTGTTTAAAAGTGCCCACTCACTAATTCCTTTATTTCGAGTGATTTAGTGATAGAAACTTTCGTGGTTGCTCGAGGTGCCGAGGAAAGAAAGAGAGACGTGCTACGAGGGGAGACGAGCGTTGCAAACTTTCCAAAAGCTTCTACAAAGTTCAAGCTTCAAGAAAGGTTAGTAAACTTCTAGCTCATATTAGTTTTTAATTACATGTACTTGCTGTTTGTCTAGGTTAGTAAAAACTGTTTTTACTTGTAAAGAAATTTTTTAAAATTCCGCCGCTTCCCGAAGCGTTTAATCTTTTTCTTAAACCCTAGATCAATTCCAACAAATGGTATCAGAGCTATGGTCAAAGATTAGCATGTACATGTATTTAAAAATATGAGCTTGAAAATCGTTTTCGAAAGTTTACTAATTTTGTGACAAGTTAGAATTGTAATCTTAGATTTTTTTTTTAATTTATTGCTCTTGCTTTTAAATTAAAAACCATGTTGTTTTTATATGATTTTGGGATGTTTTTAAAACACATTAGAATCAGTTCTAAAAGTTTTTAATTTTTTATATTGAAAAACGTGTTTTAAAGGTTTGAGAAATTTCGGTAAATTTTGTGACTAGTTACCTTGTCTTTCTAGTTTCTTTTATTTACCGTATTCGTTTTATGCTTGTTGTTATTTCTTTTATATCATGTTATTACCTTTCTAATAAAACACAAATAAAAGCTTAACAACCTTCATAAAACGTTCCGTTACACTCGATTCTTTTTCGCACCTAAAAAGGACCAAGTTTTAATTATTTCTTTTTCTTCGAGCTGGAGTAAACCCGCATTAAAAGTGGCATAACTCTCTGATCAGAAATCTAAATTTAATGATTCTTGAATCAAATTAAAGCTCTGTCTGTCCTCTGTCCAATGCCACCGGTTTCGGCTCAAAAGGACATCGGAACCGCCAGATATGGCGATTTTACTCCGAGGTGCGCGGCTGTCTGAAACTCCAGTTTTTTAGAAATCCGGATTTTCAAACCCCACTACCATGAGTTATAGAACTCTAATGAGAAAATTTTCTTGAGAAAAAATGTTTTTCATATGATTATAAACATGATGTGTTAGATTAAAAGTTTTGATTTTTGAAAGATTAATTGAAATTGAGTTTTTACAAAACTAGTTTGAATTTTGAAAAACCGTTTTCAGTTTCAAACTTGAAAATATTTTGTCATCCAAATCAAATAAGTTTTCAAAATGTTTTCAAAACTATATCTATATCACATATGTTCAAAATCTATATGCTCTTGAAAATTTGAGTGAGAGGTCTCTTTGTAGACAAGCCGAAAAATAAAAAGATGTGTAATCTCAAACTTTCAAGTGTTCGAGTGAGTTGAAGTTCACACTTCCCTCATGCACTTTCCCGAAATAGAAAATAGGAAAAGATCGAGTATGTACCTTGTGCCTTTATGCACTAATACTACTCTGAACATGTCGATCTAGGATTCTCTTCTAGTTGTCCGCTCTGTCGCTCTCTAACTAGGAAATTTGTTTCCGAACTTATAAGAGTCGATGAACCAACTCCAAAAACTAAGTGGGAGGGTTATACTTGTTGTTTGTAACCCACGATCTCCAACACTAATGAAAAGTGCAAGTGTCGCCAGACTAAGAGTCACCCTCGTGGCCCTCTCTTAAATGAGAGTACTCAAGGGCGCTTTGCACTGATCATTGCTCAATGAGCTAAATCCGAAAGTGAGACAATGAGACAAGACCTCCCCTCGGCGGATTGTTTTTCAAAGTCAATATTTTGGACTAAGTGGTTGGTTACACACTTAGACTCAATCCCTAGTAATCCTCCCTCGAGACCCTGCGAAAGGATGTGAGTGATCAAACCAATTTAAAAGGTGGCTAGTCAAAATTGGTGTATTGACATCTTGGCTTAGCATTAATGATGTGTCATTTACTTATAAATGGAGATTTTTTGCGGCCTTCCCTCGAAGGAGTAAATTATCGTTTGGTTTATAACACCTTTGGATTTTATAAAGTCTTAAACAAACTTAAATCCTAAACCAAAGACTAATCATAAACTTGTTTCAACTTTTATAGGCAATATGTCTCCCAACTCTCTCTCTTTCGTCCTTTCCTCGAACAAACTCGAAAACGAAAACTACGTAGATTCGAAACATAACCTCGACATAATCTTTACCAAGCACAAATGCGTACTCACCACCTCGTGTCCTTCTCTTACGAATGATGATTCGACTCAAGAGGACAATGACGCCTTAGCGGCCTGGCTTCGATCCGATGAGATTGTGAGGTGCTATATCTTGGCATCTATGAACAATATGCTGAAAGAGCAACATCGTGACATCGAGACCGCTGCCGAAATGCTCTACAATCTCCTTGAGATGTTTGGAGGGCAAGGGCGTCAAACAAGGCAACAAGCAGTCCGACAGTTTATGAACTGTCATATGAAGGCTAGGACTCCTGTTAGAGACTTTATGATACTGATAATTAGTTTTCTAAATAAAATGGAAATCCTAGGATCTGAGACTGATGGGAAGAATGTCATAGATATGATCTTAGAAACTCTCCCCGCATCTCTTGATACCTCCAAGATGAACTACTCCATAAACAAGCTAGAGTACACTGTTACCAAGCTTATGAAGGAACTTCACACTGCTGTAGGTCTCACTAAGAGAAAGAGGAATCACGGAGAGGCACATGCTACTGAGCAAAAAGCCTCCGCCTCTGGAACTAAGAAGAGACCTCACAAGGCCGATAAAAAGAACTGTCCTGCCAATCTCAAAGCAAAGGAACATAGTATTGTACTAGTTACCGAAGCATGCTTAGTAGCTGATAATGTATCAACGTGAATTCTTGACTCCGCTGCTACTAACCATATTTGTTGTTCCTTGAATGGTTTCAAGAAAACCAAAAGCTTAGAGGAAGGCGAGTTCTGTTTCAAATGGGGTGATGGGAGCCTGGTGTCTGCAAAGGCTGTGGGATCCGTGACACTGTCTTTTGAAGACCGCACTTTAAACTTGAATAATGTTTATTTTGTTCCTACCTTTGGGAAGAACTTAATATCCGTTGCTCGTCTTCGTGAGCAAGATTATTGTTTAAAGTTTATTAAGAATGGAATTCGTATTTCGTTTCCTGATAATTCTTTTGTCACTGATGCATGTATGAAGAATGCTCTTTTCTACATCTATCCCACTCAACCTTCTCTTTTAGACACCGAAATAGATAATGATCTAATTAGGGAGCCAAAGAGGATCAAACTTTCTGAATCCTCCGATCTAACAAAATCAACACACCTATGGCACTTAAGACTTGGTCATATCAGTCTAGAAAGGATTAAGAGACTTGTGAGGGATGGTCCACTCCAAGCCTCTGCAATAGGTTCACTACCTACTTGTGAATCCTGCATAGAAGGAAAAATGACTAAGCGACCTTTCTCTGATAAGGGTTGAAGAGCCACTGAGTTGCTGGAACTAATACATTCTGATGTATGTGGTCCGCTCAGCCAACAGGCACGTGGAGGATACGAATACTTCGTTACCTTCACCGATGATTACTCACGATATGGGTTTGTCTATTTGCTCAAACACAAATCCGAGACCTTTAACGTATTTAAGGTCTTTAGGGCTTTAGTGGACAAGCAAACTGGCAAAGTGATCAAAACCATTCGATCCGATCGAGGTGGTGAGTATATGTCTGGAGAGTTCGATGACTTTCTTAAAGAAGAAGGTATCGCTTCTCAGCTTACCGCACCTGGCACACCTCAACAAAACGGAGTGTCAGAGAGAAGGAACCGAACTCTAATGGAGATGGTTAGATCAATGATGAGTTACTCATCACTCCCTCCTTCCTTTTGGGGATATGCCCTCGAAACAGCCGCTTACATTCTGAACCAAGTTCCGTCTAAAACGGTTCCTGGTACTCCTTATGAAAGATGGACTGGCCGTAAAGTAAGTTTGGGCCACATCCGAATTTGGGGTTGCCCTGCACATGTGCTAAGGCAAAAGACTAGCAAGTTGGCTAGTAGGTCAGAATTGTGCATGTTTGTGGGATATCCAAAGGAAACCAAAGGTTTCATTTTCTATAGTCCTGAGGACGATAAGACTTTCGTTAGCACGAATGCTCGTTTCCTTGAGGAGGACTTCATGAAGGATGCGAAACCTAGAAGCAAAATTGTGCTTGAAGAAAAGTTGGGTGAGGAAGCTTCTACCTCATCTATAAGAACTGTTCTTACCCCAACTGAAACACAACCTAACTCATCAGAATCTCGTCAAGTAGTACTTAGACGTAGTGGGATGGCTACTCAAAAGCCTGAAGGTACATGTCTTATGGAGACTCTCTTGTAACCGTCTCTGACATGGATGATCCTGTTTCCTATAGCCAAGCGATGGCTTGTTCTGAATCAAACCTTTGGCTTGACGCCATGAAAGTTGAAATGCACTCGATGTATGTCAACAATGTCTGGAAACTTGTAGACCTTCCTGAAGGGATTAAACACGTAGGGTGTAAGTGGATATATAAGAAGAAAAAGGGTCCTGATGGGAATGTCGAGACGTTCAAAGCACGACTTGTGGCGAAGGGTTATACCCAACAAGAAGGGATTGACTATGAAGAAACCTTCTCGCCAGTCGCGATGCTTAAATCCATCCGCATAATCCTATCCATAGCTGCAGCTCTCGACTATGAGATCTGGCAAATGGATGTCAAGACAGCCTTTCTGAATGGCAATCTTGACGAGCGCATTTACATGGCTCAACCAGACGGTTTCATGGAAGAAGGTCAAGATACCAAGGTTTGTGAGTTGCTTAAGTCCATTTATGGATTAAAGCAAGCATCTAGGTCATGGAATATTAGATTCGATGAAACTGTAAAGAGCTTTGGCTTTGAACAGTCAATAGATGAGCCTTGTGTTTACAAGTTTATACACGAAGGCAAAGTTGTGTTTCTGGTACTATATGTCAATGATATACTACTCATTGGTAATGACGTGGGTAAGTTATCTGAGGTTAAGGTCTGACTGGCAAAGCAATTTGATATGAAGGATCTAGGAGAAGCCGCGTACATTCTGGGGATCCAAATCTTTCGAGATAGGAAAAACCGGACCCTGTCGCTCTCTCAAGCATCTTATATTGATAAGGTGATGAATCGCTTCTCGATGCAAGACTCCAAGAAGGGCCAAACACCCTTTAGGCATGGAGTTTCACTCTCTAAGGACCAGTCTCCCAAGACTGCACAAGAGATTGAAGACATGAGGAAAATTCCTTATGCCTTTGCCGTAGGAAGCCTCATGTATGCTATGCTTTGCACTAGACTTGATATATGTTTCGCCGTTGGCGTAGTTAGCCGTTTCCAATCCAACCCTGGACCCGAGCACTGGATTGCTGTTAAGCATGTTCTTAAGTATCTTCGAAGAACTAGGAACTTGATGCTTACATACTCAGGTACTGACCTGACTATGACGGGATATACCGACTCCGTTTTTCAAGCGGATAAGGATTCCAGGAAATCCACTTCGGGATCTGTGTTCATCCTTAATGGTGGAGCTGTTGTGTGGAGGAGTATTAAGCAATCTTGCATTGCTGACTCCACAATGGAAGCAGAATATGTGGCTTCTTGTGAAGCATCCAAAGAGGCTGTATGGCTTAGAAAATTCCTTTAAGTATTTGGAAGTTGTTCCAAACGTCGACGAGCCCATGACCCTTTATTGTGATAATAGTGGGGCTGTCGCTAACTCAAAGGAACCTCGAAGCCATAAGCGCTCTACACATATTGAGAGGAAATACCATTTGATTCGAGAGATCGCGCAGCGCGGAGACGTGGAGGTGAAGTAGATCTCTGGCAGATCCATTCACCAAGGCCCTAGCGAACATGGTCTTCGACCAACATCGAGAGGGATTAGGCATAAAGGACTACTCACATCTTCTTTGAGTCAAGTGGGAGTTTGTTGTCAATGGTGCCCACAAGAAGAGTAGTAGTGTCTATTTATGTACATTTGATGTCATATAGTCTTACGAAAACTCTTGCTTGTAATTGCTTATTCATTAATAAAAAGTTGAAACGTTCATTCATTCTTTCTTTGTTTGAAGCTTTATGATAAAACCTTAGTCTTTTAGTCCATAAACAAACTTAACAACTTACGAAGAGACAAATGTAGATTTGCATGAACAAACTCTTCGTAGTTTGCTTAAAATGATATATTCGCAATCTTAGGGTCAAAGGACTATTGACCTCAGTACGATTGTTAGAAGAATCTATGATGTCTGGTTATGAGGCACTGAGAGTTAGAGACTCTATAGTTCTTCTAGGTATCTTCCGAAGGTACTGAATTGACCAGTGCACTTCTAGAGACAAGATAAGAACAAACCATTTAACCTCTTATGTCTCGAAGTCACTATGTATGAATTGCATCATGCTTACCTTAATCCTGAAATGAGACATGCCATTTCACACCTTAGTATTCTCATTTGAGAAAGTCAGAGTTCGGACTCACTATGTGATTCCGAACAGGGCCTATTGGTGAAGTACTAAGTTGTGAGTATGTCATGAGTAACTTTGTGAAGTTCTCATAGATATGGAATTCATGTACAAGATTGCTGAAATGCAATGTATGTCACCTCATGCTTTGTTCCTTGGAGTGTGAATAAATGAACTGGCCAGTGTCCAAATTGAGTCCTGACTCTTTTGGATGAAACAATGTGACTTGTTAGCTCCTCGTCAATACATTGTTTCTAACTTATTCACAAGCGACAAAGGAGTTGAGGAAATAACAGCTAGAAGGGTAAAATGGTAATTTAGTAAATCCCGACTAGCTGATGACATTCATGAAGGGTAGCATAGATAATATTCAATGGATCCGCTCATCATAATTAGGTGAATTCTTGAGTAGAAAATAAATTCATTTGAACCGAGAGATTTTCAGTGTCAGCTCTTTAGTGGAGTCAGTTAGCATTAAGCTAAACTTGGAAAAGGTTTGTGAACTTTTGAGTCCAAGTGTTTAGCTCAAGCTTTGTTCATTTGGGTCCATGAGGTCACTGTCACGAATCACATCGATAGGAATAGTTAAACTGGAAGCTAAGTCAAAACAAGAACGAAAATAGTCAAAAGGGTATTTCTGTCTTTTGAGACAAAGGATGAAATGAATGTCAATAAATTTTTTGACAAGTTCATTTGATGACTTAATGTCACTCGGCCATGACTTGATCATTGGGCCTTGTGAATTAAATTTCGTTTCATAAGAATTTTATTGAAAATTCTAAATGGGCCTTTTCTTATGTTGTCATGAACAAGTGAAGAAAATTCTAGAAGCCTTTTCTAGACATAATGGGCGCCCAACATACCCATAGGAAGAGAGAATATTTTGTGCATAAATGTATCAAGATACTTGCCAAAAGAAAAAGAGGAAACAAATTTGCATAAGGATGCTTAAGGGAATTCGGCCAAGTAGACTCAAGGCAAGGCAAGGAACAAAAAAGGAAACAAATCCAAGCCTTCTAGAAGGCTGCCTTGGCCGTGTGACTTAAGTGGGAAAGAGGCAATATTTGCTCATGAATATGTGATATTCTATAGAAGAGGAAACTACCTTATTGAAGGTAAAGCCTCTCCTATAAATAGGAGCCTCATTTCCTCACATTTCATTCATCCAAGTTTAAGAGATTTGAGAGACTCTCTCTCTAGAACTTGTGGCCGAAACTCCTCTCTCTCTCTCTCTAGTTTATTTTCGATTATTCTTGTTTTGGCACCTAGGTCCTCACTCGACCTAGTGTTTAGCTCTGCGACTTCAAGACTTGTTCTTAAGTCGTAGTGTTTAAAAGTGCCCACTCACTAATTCCTTTATTTCGAGTGATTTAGTGATAGAAACTTTCGTGGTTGCTCGAGGTGCCGAGGAAAGAAAGAGAGACGTGCTACGAGGGGAGACGAGCGTTGCAAACTTTCCAAAAGCTTCTACAAAGTTCAAGCTTCAAGAAAGGTTAGTAAACTTCTAGCTCATATTAGTTTTTAATTACATGTACTTGCTCTTTGTCTAGGTTAGTAAAAACTGTTTTTACTTGTAAAGAAATTTTTTAAAATTCCGCCGCTTCCCGAAGCGTTTAATCTTTTTCTTAAACCCTAGATCAATTCCAACATTTAGGTGCGACTTTAGGTGCGATTTTTTCGCACCCGAAAGTTCGCACCTAAAGGTTTTCCGCACCCAAATTTGCACTCATAAGTCAGAAAAGATATGCGAAAAAGTCCGCGGGAAAGCCATTGGGTGCGATTTTTCGCACCCACTGGCCTACCCGCCAAATTTTTGGGTGCGACAAGTCGCACCCAATGGTCTTCCCGCCAAACTATTGGGTGCGACAAGTCGCACCCAATAGCCTTCCCGCCATAATGTGGCGGGGAATGTTGACCTTTGGGTGCGACTATTTGGAACCCGAAAAACGTGAGAGAAAATGAAAATTTAAAAGAAAATGATATAAAGAATGTATGGAAAAATCAAAATTATTTGTTGCGTTTAAAAATTCTAATATATTTTACAAATTCAAACAAAGTTAGAAAATAGAACGGATTCTCATTTATTTTTTCTTAATATTTTTTGGATTTCACGCGGACCTAGCTAAGGAAAAATGAGGATTCATTGCACACTAAAAATAAGACGTTTTGGTAGTGATCATTATTGATAAAATGAATGATGTAGTGTATTTTCCATATTTACGGGAATTGGTACATAAAAAAACGAATGTAAACTTGTGAACGGTTTGAGTCTTCATGTCATTCTCAAATATAATTCCAAAAGCACGTGTTTGCTTATAGAAAAAAAAACAACAACTGTGAAAGTAATATATACCATCAGGGTTCCAAAGGTCAAGCTCCACAACCAGACTTCACCGTTAACTCCTAAAGAAGTAGCAGAGTTGATGCCTACCATAGGTTGCCGGAGCAATTCAAAGAAATCTAGGAACATCTTGTCCACTTGGATAAGGAGAAGTAGGACACTAGGACATTTGGGTCATTGTCGTTGGTTGACTTTTGAATGCGACTAGTCGCATCCACGATCGACAGATTCGGACTATTGGATGCGACAAAGTCGCTGTCGCATCCAATATCGCATCCATTTTGACCATTGGATGTGACTACTATACTTTTGGATGCGATAAAAATCGCATCAAAAAGTAGTTTTTGTCCTAGTGGAGGCTTGATAACTGAGTTAACTGTGAAGATTTTCTTAACTAAAAAAAAAATCGCACGACTCAAGCGTACGTGTCGTCAAATAATAGAGTGCAAAGAGTACGGATATCGATCCCACAAGGACTCACGACGATTTTCTATATAAACTCACTAGTTTTCCTTTTCGAGTTATGAATATGTAAAAATAGGGTTTTTTTATGATTTTTTTAGAGCAAAAGAAATTCAATAGCAAGATTAACTAAAAACGATTAAACAACGATTCAAACACAAAGATAAAAGCAAGGGGCGCAATTTTGTTATTTTGTCGAGTCGGTCGGTCATGGTACGATTCTAAGCTCGGGTTAAGAATGGAAGTACTTACTTAGTCTCAATCCCCCTAAAACATTCACTAATCTCTCTCGAGTATTTAGGGACCTAGCTATTTGACGAACTTATATCTCTCGGTTTGGGTTCTATTAAAGCAAGCAACCGCATTTAGCCCGGGATTTCGAACAACTACATCTACCTCCTAGTCTTTCTATAGCTCTAGGTAGGTGAATGATGGGATGAGTAAAGCTCACTCATTAATTACCTCTCTCTAAACTAGTTTAGGATTCACTAATTAGGTAGCTAATCTAATTAGAGCTAACACACGACCCATAACCTATAGAATTTCACTCTCAAACCCAACCATGAAGCACAAAGTCTAATCTCATAATTTGACCAACCAACTCAACTCATTAACTTCATCGCACACCTCTAACTACTTAGCTACTCATGATTATAGATAAACAAAGAATAATAGAGATGAGTAAAAGAAACAAAACAAGGAATGAAGTAGACATTGAATGCTAAACTCAAGAACCAACCATAATTTGCATTAAAATCAACCAACTTGCATTAAAGTCAAACACAACTTCAATTTTTGAACTTCAACAAAGGAATTACTTCAAAACTAACAATATTCAATGCTCATAACATAAAAGAAAATCAACACAACTCAAGATAACAACTTAAAAGTCAAATAAAGTTCAAAAGCTAGAAATGAAGTAAAGAGTTCAACAAAGCAAGAAATAAACAAAGAAAGGGATAAGAGTGAACTAATAGAGATGATGATGATGATGATGGAGAGGGTGTCACTTCACTCCTTCTTCTTCTTCACTCCAAAACTCAAGAACAAAACAAGCTTTTCTCTAAAATCTAGCCTTTTCACTTCTCTCTCTAAAGAATGAGATCCACCAAGTGGAGACTTAGACAATGATATAAGGCCTTCCATAGTTTGTTTTCGGAGCCATTATGGACCTTTGAATGAGATCCAAGGGCCGAAATTAGCTAAACAGACGAGAAGTGGAAAGCTGGAAAGTGTCATGGCGCATCGCGACACTTGATTGGCACGCCGCGCAACTGAAAAATTCACAATGGCTCATCGCGCGTAATATTTGGCGCGCCGCGCCAAGCTGGATTTCTTAAAGGGCGGCGCACTGTGGACGTGCGTTGGCTCCTCGGACATTCTTATTTTTATTGAATTTATTAAAATTCAAGAAGTTCAATTTTAGAATATGAAGAGCCAATGTTTTATAAAATGTAAAAATTTCACGTGATAGTGTGTTTTAAAACTTATTACTAGAATAACGTGTCAAAAGTTGTATCGCATACATTGTATGTTTTTAACGTATATATTTGGCCGCGGCAACGTATATATTTGACCGCGACGAACTTAAACTTATTATATATAGAGCTTGATTAAACACATTATGTATGCGATACGACTTATTATAGGGTTTGTTAACTATAAACAATCATTTTTTCTTGATGTTTACATTCTTTTAAATTTTTTTATTTTTTTTTATTTTTTTTTAATTTTAAGCTCTATTTGATTAACTTTGCTTACATTTTAAAGTTTCATTTATGAGAAAAATAATCCGAAATAATTGTTTACCGTCTAAAAAAAATTCTATTTTTGAAAGAATTTAAAACAGCCATCTTTTATTTATTTAAATGCTGCTCTTTAATAATACTATTCAGGTAATTTTAGCGTTAGAATTGGTGATAGTTTATGTGCGCTTTTATATTTTGTATTTATTCATATATTGGTAAAATGTTAAGTTAATGGAGGGTATTATTGTCTTTTAATACTTATTTATATACGTCTATTGTTACTAAGTGAGAAAATAATGGAAAAATCTCAAGAGAGAAAATAATGGAAAAATCTCAAAAGAGAAAATAATGGAAAAAATCTCAAAAGAGAAAATAGCGTATGTAACTTCATTAATGAATGACTGCTCTCTTAATAACATCCTTGATACAATTAGAAAAAATCGGGTCACCACACCTTGTTTATATATATATATATATATATATATATATATATATATATATATATATTATACTAGTGTTGTCGCACGAAAATGAACAACGATTAAATACCTCGGGCGGTTCGATCCAAGGTCGGACCAAGTGATCGCGTCCGGGCCAAAAATGGGAGCTCGTAGACCGAGCTGCACCCTCCAGACCCTGAGGTGTGTTTTGGGGGGTGTGACCGTACCAAAGGTTGGCTGCCTACGTACCCTTTAGTCGGGATCAGGTCAGAACATAGTTCAATTTGTGTGTCGGGGGATATCTTGGGCTCGGAGGCTTTGGGAATCCAAGGCTTTAGAGTAGGACCCGGCCCGTAGCTTCTAGTGAAGACTTTAGAGGGGTCGCGTGCTCGTAGCTCGGAGTTCTAGCTCAAGGGCCAAGAAGCCGGAGAGCGGTGCGTACCGCAGAAGCTCGGGTCGCAGAAGAGGAGCGCGCTCCCTCTCGTGGAGGGGGGTCCTCGTGTTTCTGAGCTGAGGGAGGAGGAGTGCGCGCTCTTGGAATATCACAAGAGTGCGAGAGAGAATTCTCGAGAGAAGAGAAGTTTTGTGTTGGTGTCAACCCGGATTCTCTTTCCCTCCCCTAGGGGGGGGGGGGGGTATTTATAGTTGTGGAGAGAGGCCTTGGGCCGGCCCCTTGAGGTCCACCGGGTGGCCGGGAGGCGCGCGAGGCTTTAGGCCCAAGAGGGCGCGGGGCGCGCGGGGCCTCACGCCCAAGAGGGCGCAGGACGCGCGGGACATGTCGCCTGGATGGGCGCGGGGCGTGCCGGGCGTGGGACTTGGCCGGGCGCGGCGTGCCCGGCAGTGGGCGTGCCCGGCCGAGGTGGCAAGAATGCTCGGCCGAGGTGGCCGAGGTAGCAAAGATGCTCGGCCGAGGTGGCAAAGACGCTCGGCCGAGGTGGCCGAGGTGGCGAAGACACTCGGCCGAGGTGGCAAGGATGCTCGGCCGAGGTGGCCGAGGTGCTCGGACGAGGTGGTAAGGACACTCGGCCGAGGTGGCAAAGCTGCTCGGTCGAGGTGGCCGCGGTGGCAAAGCTGCTCGGCCGAGGTGGCCGAGGTGGCAAAGCTGCTCGGCTGAGGTGGCCGAGGTGGTAAGGACACCCGGCCGAGTCAGCAGGGGCGCGGGAGCGTGCGCGGGTCGGGAGGCCGGGGCGCAGGGTGCGCGCGAGCCAGGCGCGCTAGGGCGCGCTGAGGCCCGTTAGGCCGGGGGCCTCAGGGCCGGGGGCGCAGGTGCGCGCGCGCCGGCCGTGCCGGGTCGTGGGTGCGTCAGGGCGCTCGGGCCTGGTGGGCCGGGGCCCGTTGGGCTTCCGGCCGGTAAAACCCGGCCGGCCTTGAATCGTTTTTGAATTTCTGGTGTCCCGAAAACGACCGGTAACATTAGCCCCCCAAGTTTACGGCTTACGGGACGTAAGTCGTGAACTTTTAGAAGAGAAAAGGGCGTTGAGGTAATTTCACCTGGGGGACTGGCGCGCGCGCGAGGCCGGCCCGCGGGCCGGGCCTTGTGTCCCGCGTGCAGGGGGGGGGGGAGGAGCAGGGTTTGCTCCTTCCTCTCCTATAAATAGGAGAGCCCCCGCCCTTTCTGTTCACACTGGCAGCCTGTGGGTAATCGGAAAATTCCTTTGAGCTTGAAATTTCCCCTGAGCAGCCGACTTTTTTCCTTTTTTATTGGGGAGCAAGCTTGTTTCCCATGTTGATGATCCCGAGGTTGATCCTACCTGCCCTCTCCCAAATTTGGGGGGGGGGGGAGGGGGGGGGGGGGCGGCCAAGGGTCCCTTTGAGGAACTCGACATGATCCCCATCTTTGTCGAGGAAGACTCTAGCGCGGCCGACAAATGGCTCGCGGAGTTGGAGACCGACGCCACGGCGATAGCCGAGCTGGCAGGGCCCGAGAGCGGCCCACCTACTAGGTGTGGCCCCGAAGGGGAGGACGAAGGGACCAAGGACCCGCGATCGTCACAGTTGGTGATCAACCTGGTCTCCCGCGAGGCGTCCTTGATCAACCTGGTCTCCCGCGAGGCGTCCTTTGACGCCCCCTTGCTCAAGCAGCGAGGTGAAGTGGTAGTAGGTGCTGAGCTCCCTCGGGCATCTAACTTGGACGCCTCGGGTGTTGAGCTTGTGATAGTGCCGTCCGAATCTTTCTTGGACGAGATTTATTCCGACGATCCCCTAGGGTCGGGCTCAGAAGGCCCTGAAGAGGACTTGGAGGCTCCTCCCGCAAGGGGGAAGGAGAAACGCAACGGGAAGGTGTTGGCGACGGCCTGGTCAGCCTTCGAGTCCGCGGAGGCTTCGGGCTACACTTATGCCCGGTCACTGGAGAGGACTCGTATGTACGGAGTAGGCGACTCTGTCACCCCCGTCGGCTTAGACTGCAGGGGAATCGATGCTGCGAGCACGCTCACTTCCCGAGTCTTCAGCACACTTCGGGAGACGTATAGCATTCCTCCCTCGGTGGGATTGCTTAGACCTGTCCCCGAGGACAAGCCCTCTCGTCCCAGGGACGGGTACGCGGCCGTGACGATCGGGATTCTTGTCTGCGGGTTGCGTCTCCCGTTCCCCACGATTGTCCAGCAGATCCTGACCCGACTAGGGGTCCACGCATGTCAAATGAGCCCGGCGTTCTATCGCCTGTTGGCTACATGCTTCATGGAGTGGCACTGCCAGACGCAGCGTGCCATGACCGTGGACGACTTCCGTAATCTGGTTGCCGTCTTCCCGGCGCCGGGGCAGCCGGGGTTTCATATGGCCCGTGCTCGGGGCAACGTGAGGCCGGTCGAAGATTGTGACCCGCCTAACCGCCGGGTGTGGGTGTGGGTCACCTCGGACACCTTCGGCGAGGCGCCCCTTCGCTTCGGTCGTCTGGCAGACTTTCCAGCGGACGAGGGGGCAACGGAGCTCCCCTTTGTGAGAGAAATATCGGGGATGTCGGAAGCCCGCAAGGCTGGCGAGCGGTTCCGTTCCCCCGAGCTAATGGCGCTCACCGGGTGGTTCCCGCCCTTTGCTCCGGGCACCGAGGAGGCGCTCCGGGCGAGCAGGCCCCCGAGTCCCGTGGCTCAACTAGTCGCTCATGCTTCTCGAGGTAACTTTACGGTTTTGTAAAACTTTTTGTTTTGACAGGAACCTGACCTTCGTTGCTTTGTTTTGTGTAGCTGCAAAAAGGCGAGCTAGGAGGCTGGCCCTCGCTTCTCGGGACCCTGAGTCAATGGCGGAGATTCGCTCTAGGGTCGCTGACCGCAAGGCGAAGGGAGAGCGCGCCGAGACTGCCGGTCTAGTCGAACCGGAGTCTCGCGCTTCTTTGAAGAGGGCTTCGACATCGGCACCTCTCGACGAGCGTTCCGAACCCAAGATGGCGAACTCGGCGGTGGAGCTGGAGGCGATAGAGGCTCGAAGGGATTGTTTCCGCCACCTCGAGGGATCCCCACTATCCTGGTGGAAGGGCGTGGTGTCGAAGATCGACATTGCTTTCTTCTAGGCGGGGGTTACCGACGCTCAGAGGGTTAGTATTTCTGTTTATTCTGTTGTAAGCGTAGGTTTCAGTTTTAACCCTTGCTTCTTTGTCGTTGCAGGCGTATGCGAGGGCCGTGCGAAGCGACAGGATTTTGCATGACTTCATCCGGCGCTTAGGGGCATCTCAGGAGGAGCTCGCTCGGACGAAGGCTAGGTTGGCTCAGGTCGAGCGAGGTTCACACCCGGGGGCGGAGACCGAGACGCTTCGAGACCAGCTTCGTGAGGCCAGGGTGGAACTCCAAATCGCACAAGACCAACGCGACGGAGCCCAACTGTCGGTGGCCAAGATGGCGGGGGAGCTTACCGAAGAACGGCGAGCTTGCGAGGTGGCGACCCGATCAGCGGAGATTTTTCGCACTGAGGCTACCGACCTTCGGAGGCAACTGGATGCTCGATCTGATGCCTTGGAGACGTCGCACCGCCAGCTTACTTCGAGCGAAGCGGCGCGCGTTAGGACGGAGCGCGAGCGCGACTCTCTGGCGGAGGAAAACGTTCGCCTCTCGTCCAAGCTTGCTGAAGTGGAGCGAAGAGCGTCTGACTTGCAGGATGACTACGACATAGGGACCGAGGAAGCCCGTCGTGCCGGAGCGGTAGAGTGTCGGGATGCGACCGCGACCGAGAACGAGACCCGGGGGGTTACCTTTGAATTCTTCGACACCCTGTTTCCCCTGCTAGATGAGGGTACTATTTGAGCCGTGTGGCTTCTTTTTTAGCGCGTATGTTTAGCGCTTTGCTTTCTTTTCCTTTTCTAGGATTTCATTTATTTTTCACGCACTTTTTATTTAGCAGGTGTTTATTGGATCCAGAGCCGTGGCTCTTTTATTTATGAGATGTTCTTGTCGCTTTCGTGTTGAATGCTTATCTCAATTTTCGAGCAATTTTACTCGTATATGCCTTCTTTGCGGGCTGACGTGGCCCGAAGGGCTTGTTCCCCTACCAATAGTTTTGGCGGGTTTTGCGTCCCTAGCTGGGATTTGTCCTCCGCTCGCTCTATTGTTACGACTCGTCGTCGTTCAATGTTCGAGGCGATGGGGCGTTTGTGCCCAGTTAGGTGGTTGTGGCCCAGTGACTTCGCTTCGTGCCTTCCGGCGATCGAAGAGGTCGTACCGGGTAGTTTCCGGGGGCTCCGCGTCCGTGCCCTTGGCGACTGGACGTGCATGTTGCGCCGGGTTGGGCCGGCGTCTTTTGAGTTTGCGCTTTGGAGCAAGCGAACGTAAATTGCGCCGGTGTTAGGCCGGCGTCTTCGGAGCTCATGCCGTCGAGTGACCGAGCGGTTATGGTGCGCCGGCTGAGCCTGACGTCTTTTGGGTTCGTGCCCTGAAGCAAGCGAACGCGCTTTGCGTCGGATTAGGCCGACGTCTTTTTAGTGTTTGCGCCTTGGAGCGTCGGAACGTAGGTGCGCCGGGTTAGGCCGGCGTCTTTTTAGTGTTCGCGCCCTTGGGCATCGGAACGTAGGTGCGCCGGGTTAGGCCGACGTCTTTTCAGTGTTCGCGCCCTTGGGCGTCGGAACGTAGGTGCGCCGGGTTAGGCCGGCGTCTTTTCAGCGTTCATGCCCTGGAGCGTCGGAACGTAGGTGCGCTGGGTTAGGCCGGCGTATTTTTCAGCGTTCGCACCCTGGAGCGTCGGAACGTAGGTGCGCCGGGTTAGGCCGACGTCTTTTTGGGCCCGCTCACCCTGGAGTGAGCGAGCGCGGGTGCGTCGGGTTAGGCCGACGTCTTTTGGGCCCGCTCACCCTGGAGTGAGCTAACGCGGTTGTGTCGGGTTAGGCCGACGTCTTTTGGGCCCGCTTGCCATGGGGCAAGCGAACGCGGTTGCGCCGCGTTAGGCCGACGTCTTTTGGGCCCGCTTGCCCTGATGCAAGCGAACGCGGTTGCGCCGGGTTAGGCCGACGTCTTTTTGGGTCCGCTTACCCTCGAGTAAGCGAACGCGGTTGCGTCGGGTTAGGCCGACGTCTTGTGGGCCCGCTTGCCCTGGGGCAAGCGAATGCGGTTGCACCGGGTTAGGCCGACGTCTTTTACTCAAACCCTATTACGCCGGGTTAGGCCGGCGTCTTAGGTGTTCGCGCCCTGAGGCTGGCGAATCTTTGTTTGGCTCAAATTTGGCCTTTTTAGGTTTGAGGCAGCGCCTTTACACGACTTACATGCGTCCCGGAAGACGTCTTTCACCTGCGCCTTTACGCGTCTTACGGCACGCCGGGAAGGCCGACGTTTTACTCGAACCTGTATGCACGAAGGGCCGTCGGGGTCCGAGCTTCCTAAGTCTGTATCCCCGTGGGGGACTTAGGCCTGGGTTGAGCGACCGAAGTGCTCGTGGGTTGAGCGACCGAAGTGCTCGTGGGTTGAGCAACCGGACTTATGTGTTGCGCCGGGTTAGGCCGGCGTCTTTGAGCTCGTGCTATTGAGCGACCGAGCAGGTGTGTTGCGTCGGGTTAGGTCGACGTCTTTTCTCGGACCCGTATGCCCGATGAGCCGTCGGGATTCGAGCTTCTTAAGCCTTTGTATCCCGTGAGTGGGGGGCTTAAGGTTTTTTTTTATGCCGTAATTTCTCGAGTGTACGTCTCAGGACCCATAGCCCCCCGAGTTTTTAGTTTACAGGTCGTGCCATGATGACTAAAAACTGTGATAAAGTGGGTAGAAAGACCTCAAACTTTATTTCTTATTAAGTTTTGCTAACAGGGAACATCCTTGAACAGTGGCGCGTAGGTCTTATTGAATAAGGGAAATCAGAGCAATAAATGGGGAGACTTGGTCACTGGTGGTACTGCCTCAAGTGCTCGGTGTTCCACGGGTGCCGGATTGGAGTTCCGTCCGTGTGTTCGATGTAGTAGGTTCCGTCGTGTATGACTTGTCGAACCCTATATGGTCCTTCCCAATTTGGGCCCAGGACCCCGGCGCCTTGCACTTGGGTGTTTTGGAACACGCGTCTGAGTACAAGGCTGCCGACGGCGAAGATCCGCCTTTTGACTTTGGCGTTGTAGTATCTCTCAACCTTTCGCTTTTGTGCAGCGAATCTGGGGAGGGCCTCAGATCTTTTCTTGTCGATCAGATCCAATTCGAGGCGCATGGCCTCATCATTTTCTTTTTCGTCGAAAGTGTCGACCCGGTAGGTGGGGACTTCCGTTTCCACGGGGACCACTGCTTCAATCCCAAAGGCTAGGGAGAAGGGGGTCTCTCCGGTGGCGTTTTGAATGGTCGTTCGATAGGCCCATAGGATGAAAGGCAATTCCTCAGCCCATGCACCCTTTTTGGCTTCGAGCTTTTTTTTGAGGTTGCTTTTAATCGTCTTGTTGACGGCTTCCACTTGGCCATTAGCCTGTGGATGTCGCGGGGATGAGAATGTCTTGCTTATCCCTAATTGGGCGGATATATCTCTAACCCTCGCGTTGTCGAACTGCGCGCCGTTATCGGTCACGATCGACGCGGGGATGCCGTGGCGGCATATTATGGACTTCCAGATGAAGTTTGTAGTGTTGGCCTTGGTAATCCTGGCCAGAGGCTCGGCTTCGACCCACTTAGTGAAGTAGTCAATAGCGACGATGGCGTATTCGTATTGCCTCGGGGCTTTGGGAAGCTTGCCGATAATGTCTACGCCCCATTTTGCGAAGGGGCGTGGAACAACGATGCTACTTAAGGGAGACGGCGGCTGACGTGGAACGTTGGAGAAACGTTGACACTTGTCGCACTTTCTTGCCCAGTCGTAGGCGTCTTTTTTCATCGTTGGCCAGAAATAGCCTTGTCGAAGCGCTTTGAGCGCGAGGGACCTCCCAGCGGCGTGGTTCCCGCAGAGGCCTTCGTGGATCATGCGGAGGACCTTAGTCGACTCGACGCTGTTGAGACATCGGAGCAGCGGGGTTGAATACCCGCGCTTGTATAAGGCTTCGCCTCTCAACACGTATTTGGATGCGAGGGCTTTCAGACTTTCGGCTTCTCTGCGGTCTTCGGGAAGTACCCCTCTTCGCAAGAAGTCCGTAAGCGGGGTCATCCAAGTTGGATGAGCGATGCTCTCAATCGTTCCAACCTCGTCACGTGAGACGGATGGTCGCGAGAGAGACTCGATTGGGATAGTTCCCAACCCGTCTTCGGTGATACCGGATCCGAGGCGAGCTAGGGCGTCAGCCTCGGAGTTCTCTTCTCGTGGGATCTGGATGATCTCGAACCAGGAGAAGGCATCTAGCTTGGCATTTGTCTTTGCCAAGTAGGCGATCATGTTAGGTTCTTTGGCAACGTAGTCGCCTTTAACCTGATTTACGATCAACTGCGAGTCACAATGTATTCGTAGATTCTGCACGTTGAGCTTTTGAGCGAGCTCTAGCCCTACGATCAGGGCTTCGTATTCGGCCTCATTATTGGAGGCCTGGAATCCGTAGTGGAGGGCGTAGCGTAACTTTTCCCGATCGGGATTTGTTAGAATCACGCCGGCGCCTGCTCCCTAGGCATTAGATGCCCCGTCTACGTGTAGTTCCCAGATGGGACCCGTAGGGTCGACCTTTCTCTTTCGAGCCGACAAGTCGTCGGTCGAGTCATCTTCTGCTCTTCCCATGTCGGGAGTGTAGGAGAATTCTGCTACGAAATCAGCTAAGGCTTGGGCCTTTATTGCTGGTCTCGGGTGAAACTCAATCCCGTACTCGCTCAATTCTTGGGACCAGATCGCCATGCGAGTCGATGTTCCCTTTTGAAGAGCTTTACCGATTGGGTGTCCTGTTCGGACAACGATTGGGTGAGCCTTGAAGTAGGGGCGTAGCTTTTTGGCGGCTACGAGGAGAGCGAGAGAGAGCTGTTCTATCTCTTTATAACGCGTTTCGGCGTCAAGTAGGGCTTTGCTTACGTAGAAGATGGGCCATTGAGCCCTATCTTCTTCACGGATCAGCACAACGCTCACAGCTCGTTCGGAGACGGCGAGGTAGATGTAAAGCGTCTCGCCATCTTTTGGCTTGGAGAGGAACAGAGGTGTCCCGAAGTAGTCCTTCATTTCTTGGAAGGCCTTCTCGCACTCGTCCGTCCATTCAAAGCCATCCGTCTTCTTAATTGCTTTGAAGAACGGTTGACACTTGTCGGTTGCTTTGGCCACAAAACGTGAGAGGGCGGCAACCCGACCGGTCAGACTTTGGACCTCCTTGACACGTCGTGGAGACTTCATGTCAAGGAGTGCCTTGATTTTCTCGGGGTTCGCTTCGATACCTCGACGGCTAACTATGTAGCCTAGGAACTTCCCGGACTCGACCCCGAACACACATTTGTTGGGGTTGAGCTTCATTTTGTACCGGTGGAGGATTAAGAACATCTCCCTCAGGTTGTCTACGTGATTGGTAGCCAGTAGGCTTTTAACGAGCATGTCGTCCACGTATACTTCCATGGTCTTGCCGATTAGGTCGGCGAAGATCCGGTTTACCAATCGTTGGTAAGTAGCTCCTGCATTCTTAAGGCCGAAAGGCATGACCTTGTAGGAGTAGAGGCCGCGATCAGTGACAAAGGTTGTCTTGATCTGATCGGGCTCGTGCATTCGTATCTGGTTATAGCCCGAGTAGGCGTCCATGAAACTTAGGAGTTCATTTCCTGCCGTGGCGTCGACCAGTTGTTCGATGCTTGGGAGTGGAAAGCAATCTTTCGGGCAGGCTTTGTTAAGATCTTTGTAATCTATGCAAATGCGCCACTTCCCGTTAGGCTTTTTGACCATGACCACATTGGCCACCGACTTTGGGTACTTGGCTTCTCGGATGAAACCAGCGGAGAGAAGTTTTTCGACTTCCTCGTTTATCGCTAGGTATCGTTCGGGGTTGAACGCACGTCTAGCTTGTACCTTTTCAGCGATAGTTTTATCGTCATTCAATCGGTGCACAATCACATCGGGGTCTATGCCGGGAATGTCTGCATGTGTCCACGCAAAGACATCCTTAAACTCCTGAAGGAAGGACGTGAGTTGAGTTTTGATGGCGAGAAGGAGTTGTGCACCGATCTTCACCACCTGGTCAGGTTTAGCTTCGTCGAGAATGATCGAAGTGAGATCATCGGGGGTGTCAACTTTCAACCTCTCGATATCGTCGCGGGGATCTAATTCCCCGAGTTGCCGTGTGTCTTTCTGATCACACGGGTAGTCGTCTTCCAGTTGGTAGATCGTGTTAACCCTTTTTTCAGCGGGCTTGCCGTCCACGCCCTGGACGTAGCATATCCTCGCTTGGGTTTGATCACCGGCCATGACGCCAATTCCCTCTTCGGTGGGGAATTTCACTAGTAGGTGATAAGTGGACGTGATAGCCCTTAGTCTGTTCAACGTGGGTCGCCCAATGATAACATTGTAGGGCGACTCCTGGTCGACCACAAGAAAGGGGACCATGTGAACGACTTCGATGCCTCCGGTAGTTCCGAAGGTGACCGGTAAATCAATGATTCCTTCAGTCATGACCTTTTCTCCCGTGAACCCAAACAGAGGTGTCTGAGTCGGGACAGGGCGGAGCCCCCCGAGCTTCATGCGCTTGAGGGTGGTCTTAAAGATTATATCGGCTGCGCTGCCGTTATCAATAAGAACTCTTTTTACCAAGTTGTTGGCCACCTGGGCCTTGAGGACTATAGCGTCATTGTGCGGGTGCACAACTCGCTTGGCCTCTTCATTGGTGAACTGTATCGTCTCGTGAGGTACGGACGGAGGTTCCTCGTAGGTGAGGTTAACCTGCCCGGCAAGGCCTTGTTGAGAGGCAGCTCTGAGGAGCTTTTTCCTTTGCCGGGCCGAGTCCCTGTCTTGCAAGCCACCTAAGATGGTGGTGACGACGTGGAGTTGCGTATCAGCCGTAGCTGCGACCGCTGTGCGGTAGGTGTTAGCGTTGGTCCCTCCACCTTTCTCAGGCTGTGGCCTGTTGTCGGCGGGGGCTGCCGCTCCTACCAAGCGAAGGACAAACTCTTTGAGCTCTCCCTTCTCGATTAACGTCTCAATTTGTTTCCTAAGATGGAAGCACTGAGCGGTCGTGTGACCGTAATCCCGATGGAACTCGCAATAACGGGACCGGTCGCGAGATGCGAGGCTGCCCCTTATTGGAGCCGGAGCGACAAACTTGTCACGCGCCACAGCGTAGATTTGCTCTACCGGGGCGTTCAAGGGAGTGTAACCCGAGTAGTCTCTAAAATTGCTCGCAAGACGCGGCTTCTGAGACATAGGGGGTCGGCTATCGGTAGCTTTTCCTCCCTTGTTTATCCTCTTACGGGGGTTGCCAGGCTCGTTGCCGGACTCATCCCGACGGCGGGAGCTTTGGTTGCTGCTCCTGCGGCCGTCGAGGTAATCCTCTACCCCCATGAAGGTTTTGGCTCGGTTCATTAACTCGGCCATCATAGAAGGGACTCTACCGACGACGGATTTTAAGAAGTCTCCGGTGCGCAAGCCCTCGATGATGGCTGTGATTGCGTCACTGTCGTCAAAGCGGTCAACCTTATTTGATTCTGCGGTGAATCGGGTGAGATACTGTCTCAAGGACTCGTTACTCTCTTGCCTGATCGACCATAAGTACATCTTGGTCTTCTTTTGGACCATGGATGTAGCAAATCGTGCTAGGAACATGTCCTTCAGGTCTTTGAATGATTGAACGCTTCCTGGTCTTAAATTCTTAAACCACTCGAAACCGGGTCCGGTGAGGGCAAGACTAAAAGCTTGGCATAGAGCCCCAGGTGAAACGCCCTGCATCGTCATCCAAGTTTCGTAATGTTGGATGTGATACGTGGGATCAGTTTTCCCATTGTATGGAGCGAGATTCAGGAGCTTGAAGTTTCCCGTGCACACCTCAGCAAGGATTTGGGCGGTGAAGGGAGAGGAATGTTCTTCCACGACCCCGTATGTATCACCGGCCAAGCCGCCTTCACGCAGGTCACGCACCTCATTACGAAGATTGTGAATCATGGCGATGACGTCGAGGCCGGTGTTGGGGGTCACTCCTTGTTCAGGAGGAGTAACCTGTCGCCTTTCGTTCGACCCTTGAGCCGTGCGAGGTTCCCCATTATTTGGGGCCGTAGGGTTGTGACCCTTACGAGCGCTCAGCCTCTCTCGGAGGTCTTCGCCACGGTCGTTCCGTTGGGCGGTAAGTCGATCTCTAAGATCCGGCCCGGCGGTATGGGGGCGTGAGCTTCGAGCCACACGTCTTACTCGCCGAGTCGTTGTGCCTTCCCTGACGTTGCCTCTTTGACCGAGTCGATCATAGGCTGAACGTCGGGAGGTCTCTTCTTGAGAGGAGACCGGTATTGCCTTTGTTTTCGACGGACCGGCTTCGATCTCAACAGGGAGTTCCCCGTCTTTGGTGAGAGAAGTCTCGACGTCCGCCGAAATTTCCAAGCCTTCATAGTCGGGGTCATAATCATGTCCCTCGCCATGAGGTCCTCAGATTCCCCGTGGGGGGCGCCGTGTGCAGGTGCCTTGCCCGCCAGTTGGCAGTGGTACCTTGCATTGGCTATCTTCAGTTGGCGGATTTTCTCCTCCATTTCA
Source organism: Urtica dioica subsp. dioica (assembly GCF_054948205.1). Classification (NCBI taxonomy): domain Eukaryota; kingdom Viridiplantae; phylum Streptophyta; class Magnoliopsida; order Rosales; family Urticaceae; genus Urtica; species Urtica dioica. The sequence goes on along the minus strand of NC_142759.1, from coordinate 23,307,807 downwards.
AGGATCCGGTCGTCCCGACTGTCTTGAAGAGGAGGGGGCGAGGGAGTGTGGCTCTCGTCGTTGAGAGACTCCTCGTCGCCTTGCGCTCAGGAGCGCAGGAAGTATTTCTTCACCGCGGTTGCGTTTTCGGGGTTGTTCACACCCTCAGAACGAACGGGTGGTTGACCACTCATGTCTTTCTCGAGTCGAGAAGAAAGGGGTCGAGCTGTAGAAGGGATTTCGGGCTGTGTAAGTCGGGAAGTCCCCTCCTTCTAGCGCCAAAATGTTGTCGCACGAAAATGAACAACGATTAAATACCTCGGGCGGTTCGATCCAAGGCCAGACCAAGTGATCGCGCCCGGGCCAAAAATGGGAGCTCGTAGACCGAGCTGCACCCTCCAGACCCTGAGGTGTGTTTTGGGGGGTGTGACCGTGCCAAAGGTTGGCTGCCTACGTACCCTTTAGTCGGGATCAGGTCAGAACATAGTTCAATTTGTGTGTCGGGGGATATCTTGGGCTCGGAGGCTTTGGGAATCCAAGGCTTTAGAGTAGGACCCGGCCCGTAGCTTCTAGTGAAGAATTTAGAGGGGTCGCGTGCTCGTAGCTCGGAGTTCTAGCTCAAGGGCCAAGAAGCCGGAGAGCGGTGCGTACCGCAGAAGCTCGGGTCGCAGAAGAGGAGCGCGCTCCCTCTCGTGGACGGGGGTCCTCGTGTTTCTGAGCTGAGGGAGGAGGAGTGCGCGCTCTTGGAATATCACAAGAGTGCGAGAGAGAATTCTCGAGAGAAGAGAAGTTTTGTGTTGGTGTCAACCCGGATTCTCTTTCCCTCCCCTAGGGGGGGGGTATTTATAGTTGTGGAGAGAGGCCTTGGGCCGGCCCCTTGAGGCCCACCGGGTGGCCGGGAGCGGAACGCGCGAGGCTTTACACCCAAGAGGGCGCGGGGCGCGCGGGGCCTCACGCCCAAGAGGGCGCAGGACGCGCGGGACATGTCGCCTGGATGGGCGCGGGGCGTGCCGGGCGCGGCATGCCCGACAGTGGGCGTGCCCGGCCGAGGTGGCAAGAATGCTCGGCCGAGGTGGCCGAGGTGGCAAGGATGCTCGGCCGAGGTGGCCGAGGTGGCAAAGACGCTCGGCCGAGGTGGCCGAGGTGGCGAAGACGCTCGGCCGAGGTGGCCGAGGTGGCAAGGATGCTCGGCCGAGGTGGCCGAGGTGCTCGGTCGAGGTGGTAAGGACACTCGGCCGAGTTGGCCGGGGTGGCAAAGCTGCTCGGTCGAGGTGGCCAAGCTGCTCGGCCGAGGTGGCCGCGGTGGCAAAGCTGCTCGGCCGAGGTGGCAAAGCTGCTCGGCCGAGGTGGCCGAGGTGGCAAAGCTGCTCGGCCGAGGTGGTAAGGACAGCCGGCAGAGTCAGCAGGGGCGCGGGAGCGCGCGCGGGCCGGGAGGCCGAGGCGCGGGAGCGTGCGCGGGCCGAGAGGCCGGGGCGCAGGGTGCGCGCGAGCTAGGCGCGCTAGGGCGCGCTGAGGCCCGTTGAGCCGGGGGCCTCAAGGCCGGGGGCGCAGGTGCGCGCGCCGGCCGTGCCGGGTCGTGGGTGCGTCAGGGCGCTCGGGCCTGGTGGCCCGGGGCCCGTTGGGCTTCCGGCCGGTAAAACCCTGCCGGCCTTGAATCGTTTTTGAATTTCCGGTGTCCCGAAAACGACCTGTAACAACTAGGATGTAGAACGTGCTTCACACGTGGTGGTTATAGATATTAATTGATAAATTTATCTTAAAATAGTGTTATGACTTCTTAGTACATTTTGATATAGAGTATTTTTAATAGGGATGTGCACGGTCCGGTCCGGTCTAAAACCGGTCAAAAAATCAAACCGAACCGGCTTAAACGGTTTAAAAAAATTAAACCAGACCGGACCAAATAAGAAAAAAACCAGACCGGATCAGTCCCAATCGGTTAAAACGGTCCAGTCCGGTTTAAACCGTTTTAGACCGTTTTACAACATACCGTTTTGGACCATTAGACCGTTTTAAATCGGACAGTTTTATTTTAACCTATTTTTATCTATATTTTTCTTAAATAATAACCGGTGCGGTTTTGTTTTAAACCAATTTGGACTATTTTAGACCAGACCATCTTAGACCGGACCGTTTTAGACATATTTTTTTAATTAATTTTTTATTTAAATACTAACCGGTCCGGTCCGTTCTAAACCGCGGTTTAAAATTTTTAGACCGGACCGGACCGTTTAAAAGTTCAAACCGGACCGGACCGGTGAAATTTTAAATCATTTAAAACCGGACCAACGGTTTAAAAACCAACGGTCCGGTCCGGTTTATGGTTTTTTTGCGCCGCCCTAATTTTTAATATTAAATTATGATGCGTTGTATTTGCTTTCGCACGTGAATAATAAAGATTTATTGTCATATTTTTATTCACGTCATATTATGTGAATAATAAAGATTTTACACATAATGTTAGTTAAAATTTATTAACACATATTAATATGAAACACTCAGAAAACATATTTAGTGAAATGATATTCAAATACATGCAATGATATTGGTTTCAACAAGCAAAGATCGAAATACCGTTACCGTTACCGTTCCGAGCTTTCGAATTTACTCGTAACCCCCCGTACCGTAAAGGAATACCGTGGGAAGCGGGAAAAAAAAGGAAACCGGTACCGTTGAACTTACTGTTACCGTAGAGGAATACCGTCAAATACCGTATTTACCGATGGGAATTCAGAAAAAAAAAATATACAAAAAAACATACAAAGTACGTAGGATAAAATTCATAAAATTAAAAATAGTGTAGACTGTTTCAACACAGTATCAAATTACAAACACAACAAAAAGTAAGTTCAATAGTACAAACCAAAATGATAAAGTTCAACACAATCCACCAGATACTATAGTTCAACAAATTCAACAAAGGAGTAATATAAATGACTACTCAAAGCGACCGTATGCACCGGTCATACAGTAATCATACCAAGTCATATAATGAGCACATGCACGAAAGTACCTGTCCAAGTGATAGTCGTACTCATACTGAGATGAACCAACAGACACGGAGTAGATGGATTAACCTGGATATGGTCGCACCGTTTCGGGAGCGTGTGTTGATGCATAGGCGTCCTGGTTGTAACTGGAAGATCTGTCATCATAAGATGACTCTGTGCCTTGAGGACCAATTGATACCGATCCGAAGTTGTAGGACAAGTCATCTACGTCATTGCTAGACGTAAATGACATGGCATCATTCATACCTCCGCCCTGACCTCCGCGCCCGTATCCCGAATAAAAAAAGGCAGGGTGATGAAGACGATCAAAATCTTCTTGCGATGGTGCGTATCCAAGTTGAGCACCGCCGACATCACCAAATTAATGAGGTGCCTCCAGCAGTAAAGGAACCCCCAGACCGATAGGAACCTCCATCACCTCCCCCTGATCCACCGTCACTTGCACCTCCACCTGCTCCGCTTGATCTACGGCTTGAACCTCCGCCATCTGAATCCGAACTGTCTCCGGATCCGCGTTGAGGTTGGACGTCCTCGTTCAGCACTCGCTCCGGATCAACTCCATGCTCTCGAGCCGCTTCAGCTACTGCCGGATCCGGGTTCTGGTTGACGTCGTCCATATGAACTTCGTCAATCCAGCGGAGCATTTCGTCGTCTCCCTCATTGTCATTCTCCGAGCGTTCGAAAGCTCGTTCGATGATATCCAAAGGATCCATCGAGTTGAGGTTGTTGTCGTGAATCCGAGTTGCTTCACGGAGCTGCAACTTCATGTTGTATGAGCAGAAAACAAGCTTCTCGAGTCTGCTGTACACTAGACGGTTCCTTTGTTTTGTGTGGACGAGAGCAAATGTACTCCAATTCCTCTCACAAGCGGAGGCGGATGAAGTTTGTGACAAAATTCGAATGGCCAACGTCTGTAAAGTCGGGGTCCAATTTCCGTAAAGCTCCCACCACTCAGCTGCAATCATGTGACATAAATCATATCATGTAATTTCTTACCATTCCATGACATAGTTAATGCATACAATTCATCTCACAAGCTTACTTGCACAAAGGGTGCCTCGTGCCGAAACAACACTTCTTTGTGAGAAGTCCCCTCGAGCGTCTCGAAATGCGATTAACTGTAATTAGAAAATCAAATAAGACTCATATATTCATAATGTGATATAGCTTGTAACAATTTATAGTTTTATACCTCTCTCCCAAGAATTGACCCATCAAGATCCGGATGCTAGAAGTCGAAAACCTTTGTGACAGCGGCCATGTGAGTATTGTTCATGGTTATATCCGGGTTAAACAGCAACTTTGGATTTAGGAAGAAAGCTGCAATGTGTAGTGGATGTTCCATTTGAGTACTCCATCTGTGGTTCATGATGTCGACAACCCATTTCTTCCCACTCATCGCTTCCAACTTCTTTTTCATCTCCTGGAAGACGTAGTATAGTAATCCCATCGTGGGATGCACCTCAGTGTCCACTAATCGAAGAGTGGTGTACATCGGCTCGAATATGGCACACACTTCGTCCACCGAATGCCAGAATCTGGGATTTAAACAAGTCTCAGATACGGATCTACCTGTAGGAGTTGCACTCAATTTGGAATCATCCCACCATTGACTACTGAACATCGTCCTCAACGCAGCTCTTTTCTCTCGGAGACTTCTGAGAGCTAGATAGTTCGTGGCAAATCTTGTTGAGCCGGGACGGATGATTTCACCTGGGGATGTCTCACGTAACTTGGACAACACAGTGCTGTGGTTGTAGATGAACTTAGTCGCATCGCTCGCAGCTTTGATAGTATGCTTAACACTATCTCTCTTGCAAATATCTTCAAACATCAGATCTAGACAATGTGCGGCGCAAGGTGTCCAGTACACATTGTACTTGCGTTGTAATTTCAACCCGGCACTCCTGTAGTTCGAACCGTTGTCGGTCACAACTTGGACGACATTGTGTTTTCCGATTTCTTTGAGCACTGACCTCAATATTCCGTAGATGTACTCCCCTATTTTCGTATGTTTTGATGCATCAACGGACTTTAAGAACACCATTGCACCAGCACAATAAACCATAATGTTTATGATGCTCAGTCTAGTCTTCCCCGTCCAACCATCAGTGAGTATGGTGCAGCCGTATTTTACCCACCGCTTCTTTTGTTCTTCAAGGTAGTTCTCCGCGTCTGCAACCTCCATATCGAGGTACTTGTTATGAATTTCATACGGAGTTGATATAGGAACGCCTGGACCTGCAATATGCCAATATACATCATGTTAACGTTTCAAGAACACATGCGATTCGACAATATGAAAATACAATTACTTATCACGAATTGAGGATTACCTAGATCTTGAGCGGACGCTATCATGTTTTTGAACTCATGCGAGGCGGCCTTACTCGCCGGCACATGTTGGTGAACAAAGAATTTTGTTATGTGTCTTCCGAGCCACGTTCTCTTCTTCGGATCAACTATCTCATCAATTTTTGTTTGCTTCGCACTCGCTGACTTATATTATGACGGAGCAGCTGGTGGAGATTTTTCCGTAGAACCACTGCCGGGCCCCGACATCATCCGAGCCTCCCATTCCGTCTTAGCCGCATCTTGTCTTGACCTCTTCATAACTGCTCGTAATTGCGCTTCGTAGTCTTCTTCTTCTGATTCTTCCACGTCAATATTTTTAGTCAATGTCTTGCGAAGCGTAGAATCCAACGACTGTTTGTTCTTCTTTTTTACAACATTGCCTTGAAGTAAAGCTTGCATCTCTGTTTTCACTTCAGGAGAGACTTTCTCACAGAATTTGACACTCCTCGTTGGGTCTACATGGGCTAGGTGGTTTTTCACTCTCGTGATGCCGCCACCTCCCATAATGTGCTCGCAAAATATGCACTGGTGGCCGCTACTTTTTCCAGGAATGGGTGTGCAATACTTCCTAGCTGGGTCGGGGGCCGACATTCTTGCAACTTGTAATCTACAAATTAACAAATAACATTTACAACATAATTCGGATTAATTATAAACATTAACACAAACTCTAAAATTAAAAACAATTCATAGCAATATACCATAAATCAATAAACAAGTTCAACATAACCTTAATTATCACTAACTAATAAAAAAATTACCAAATAATTCGGATTAAATAAAAAAAAATTAGAATCATGAACAAAAACTCTAAAATTACAAACAAGTCACAAAATTTCTTCATAAATCAATAAACAAGTTCATCATAACCTTAATTATCACTAACTAATAAAAAAATTACCAAATAATTCGGATTAAATAAAAAAAATTAGAATCATGAACAAAAAGTCTAAAATTACAAACAAGTCACAAAATTTCTTCATAAATCAATAAACAAGTTCATCATAACCTTAATTATCACTAACTAATCAAAAAATTACCTAATAATTCGGATTAAAAAAAAATTAGAATCATTAACAAAAACTCTGAAATTACAAACAAGTCACAAAATTTCTTCATAAATCAATAAACAAGTTCATCATAACCTTAATTATCACTAACTAATCAAAAAATTACCAAATAATTCGGATTAAATAAAAAAAAATTAGAATCATGAACAAAAACTCTAAAATTACAAACAAGTCACAAAATTTCTTCATAAATCAAAAACAAGTTCATCATAACCTTAATCATCACTAACTAATCACAAAATTACCAAATAATTCGGATTAAATCCAAAAAAATTAATAACATCAACACAAAATTGAATCAACACTACATCAATGCTCACAACTATCAATTTATACTTAATCTTAAAAAAATATCAAGAAATTTCAAGATTTAAACTCATAATCATAAAAAAAAAAAATGCCCGGGAAGCTTACCGGGAAATCGTTTACCGGGGGGATCTGGGCAGCTTCGGCCTTCGGCGCGTCGGGAAATGGGCGAGACGGCGGGATCCGGTCGGGAAGCTGGAACTTTTGGTCTGGGTCGCGCCGGGATTTAGTCTCGAGCTTACCGTCCAAATGTTTTTTTTAGGTTAACCGGGTATTTATACCCGGTTTTGTTTTTTTTTTTTAGCTGGACCGGACCGGGAAGTGGGAACCGGGTTCCTACTCGGATCCCGGTCCGGTTCCCCCGGAACCACCGGAAAACTCCGGTTTTGGTGGTTCCGGTGCCGGGTAGCTCCAAAAAGGGGGAACCGGACCGGTTCCCAACCGGTCCACCCGGGATTTAAATCCTTGGTTTCAAGTGATATTTTTCTCATTGAAGATAACATCGAAAAACAAATTTTGGTCGACAACTATTTTTGGGAACACATTTTCCGTTGTCAAAAGGCACCGTAGCCATAGAAGACAGACATAACGACCACTCCTTAAAACGCTACGATCAATCTTCACATAATTGTTTATTGCACGTGATCTAAGAACATTAAGCATACTTTCATCATATAGCCTCGGTTCATTCTGAAATCTTAGAAATTTAAATCACTAAAACAAATTCCCTTATTTGATTCAATGGCTGAGAGCGGAACCGTTTAAGTGATGTGAAAAACGCTTGGCGAGCAATAACAATTGTCAAAATAGCATTTTTTTTTATTACTCTGCTTTGAACAAACTACCAAAGCAGTTCTTTCACCCTTTCAAGTGTTGGGTGTTCTTCGGATGACCAAAATATACTCCACAATGAATACCTTTAAGGAAAACTGTTATAAATAAATAATTCATTCAGCTCAAGCGAAAGTGAACCATTCTTCTAGGATAGTGCTCTATATACCCAAAAAAATGAAGAGAGACATGAAAACTACCAGTTCTTTTGCAAGTTCTACATCCATGAACTCCGAACTTATACAAATTCTTTTATTCTAGAACTACAAATACTTGCATAAAATCTTAGTATGTAGAAATATAGGAAAAACAATCAAGTAACAATAGATGAAACTTCAGTGTGTGAAGTAGTAGCATAGATACATAGAGAATAGGATTATAGAAATACCACAAAGAAGAAATGATTAGCATAGATACATATGAACTACCACTACTCAGTTATGACCATTGTCTAGAAGCCACTTTATTAATTCAAGGTGGACATGAATAATAATAAATATTTACGAGACCATCCTTTGCGAGTGGCTCGCCGGGTAAGCCTCCGCCGGGAGGACGGTGTAGTACCCGCTGCGGGAGTTGGCTGAAATGGCCTCTGATGGAAGGGCTGAGTTTAGTTTCCCATAAATCTAGCAATAATACCAAATATTCTAAAATATAAAACTTCACAAAGGCATCGACCGCTACATTTCGCACCAGGCTCTTCGTTAAAGAAAAAGAAGAGATAGATATGATTGAAATAGAAAGACGTAAATGAAAATGGATTATAATGACAAAAAGTCAAAACTTAGCTGATTTAATTTAGCAAGAAAAGTACAATGCTAAACAAAGACGTGAGTTCAAAATTACTTAAACTATGTAGATTTAAGCTTATGACCTCACAGATAGATGATGTACATAAAGTTTTTTTTTATATATATATATATATATATATATATATATATTATCTAGGGGCATCACTATATTCTTGTTGGGCATGTCTCAATAAAACTTGCCAAAAGCACAGTCAAGAAAACCGGATGGGGTTTTTCTCGAGCCAACATAATTTTTTGGATAAACATCGAAGACACACAAAATTCCCTTCGAATAAGAACATCATGGATCCAAATTTTTAAGCACAAAAAAAGAAAAGAAAATTCAAATCTTAGCTTCAGAAATTTGAAAAGTTATATTGAAACTCAAACTAAGCAAAACCAAAACGAAAACCAAAATATGATAAAGCGAATAATTTCAATTATGGCAGTCACCAAAGTACTAATGTCAAAACTTAAGGCAAACAAAATATTTTCTTAGCCAGCGTTAACTCATTGATCAAAGTTATGCTTTCAAATTTGATAATAAATAAATTAAGTAACCTAAATGGGCTAACTTTGAACTGGAATGCATAGAGTGAGTATTTGATTCAAACGTGTCTCGATTGTACTAAACGTTAAAGCTAGAATTTTAATATGTTGAACAACTACTTTTGTTGACTTGTAAAATTAGTACAACAATATCATACGAAAATACACAGGCTCCGAGTACGAAGACTCCGAGTACCGATATGATTTAGGCTAGACTTTCTCTTTATATCGACGAATCTAATACAAGAGAGCAATGTTTAAAAAGGGTTTTAAGTAGAAGAAAGCAAAAAGACGTAAAGATTTCTGTGTCTCTCTTTGTCTTTGAATCTCCTATTTATACCCATTTGGGGTCACTCTCTTCACCATGTGGTCGTAAGTTTAGACGGTTATTCTTGTGAACGTGGGGTGATCAATCCCACGTTCTCGGTAGTTTTTTGGTAACTGCCATCTTCCTTTTGCAGAGGTGGACGGTTATTACGTTGAAGTGCGCGTTTTTTGAAGTTGAAACATGTTTTCTTTTGGTTTGACTAGTCTTTGACCTACGATCTTCTCTTGTCTCCGAAGTTCTGATCGGTAGGCTTCGTTCTTATCTTATGAACGGATCGTTCCTTTTCAATGGTTAGCTCTTGGGTCTATTTTACCTGAGCTCGGTGCTGGATTTTACCTACTGCTCGGGACTCCGACTAATCTACTCGGTGCTTGACTAAATTATCCCGTAACAACTTTAAAGAAGAAAACCCCTAAAAATTCATGTAGACTGAAAGCATGCCTAGAGCCGAATACTCCAAGGAGAAAACCTGGAATATCAATTAATGAAGAGTGTACTTGGGACATCAATTTGCATACCTCTGAGAAGAGAAAACGCCCAATCCGACTTACACTGAAAATAAAGGAAAGATATAAAGCGAGTGTGTTATAGAGAGCAAAAGAGAATAGAAACCTGACTTTGTGGTTAAGGCCAATCTTTAGAGCACCGATGATAATTATTAGCAAGGAAAAAATAAAATTAACATAACAAATTTAATTGATACTTTAGAAGTTTTATCTAAATTGTAGACCCAAATTCAAGAACCACCAAAAAAATAAAAAAACTAAAATTCAAACATCTTAATTTCCCATCAAAAGATACAGCTAAAACCTTGAAGAAAAAGATACAGCCACAGACACATACAATGTAAGTCACTACCCTCATTATTTTCCTCCAAATTTCACCAGAAAACCTGTAAGAAAACGAAAAATCAGCAAAACTTTCTCATAGACTTTTGCTTCTTTTTCTTTAACTTTGATCATCAAAACAAAAAATAACAAAAAGATATAACAAAGACAATTCGTAAAACATGCCTGAATTTAGGCGGGAGATAATGGTGGTTGTTGATGGTGGTGATGTCTCTCCTACATCCGAGTCGCATGACCCTCGAACTCACTCAATCTCGTGTCTTTCGCTGAACAAACTGAGACCCATAAAATTAAAAACCAAATCAGATTGTATGGAACAATTATTAGCAAGGAAAAAATAAATTAAACCTAGTAAAAATAGACAATTCAATTCAAAATACTTGAACTGACAACAATTCTAAATCATGATTCGGAGAAAAAAAAATAGATAGCTTACGAGCAATAAATCAAAGAGGAGGTGAACCAAATACTTGAATTGAACAACAATATTAAATCCTGATTCGGAGAAAAAAAATACACAAGATTCAAAACCTAGTTACTTTCTTTGAAATCAGAAGGGGAGAAAAGAAGGACGAAAATGACAATCAGTCAATTAAAAACTTGAATTATAATTAAACATAGTTGTTAGCTATAGTATGGATATACATAATTGTGTCAGAAACGCTAGCCAAGACTTCTAATAGAAGATAGAGTATGGCTGAACCATAATTCAAAATTGAGACTATATATGGATAGTGACTATGATTCTTCCCGATAAATAATCAACATTCAAACTGTAGTTACACTGAGTTGGCCTTTTGGTTCAGGCAACTCTATTGTCCCTGATGTTGTTTCTAGCATTGCTCAGAACACTATTGTTGCAGTATGTCCAGGTTTGACGTGGCCTTCCTGACAGCTTTTGTGTCTCTCCTCGACCTGCCCTGTGCCATCTGTCCTAGTGTCCGATTACAGGACATTCTCTTTGGTTGTGTCTTATAAAAGAGAATGTTTTTACCCTAGGTCGGGTATCACACTTCACAGTCGAAAAACCAATATTTTGAAGTGTGTGGGCTTTTGTTTTTCCAGGTTTTGACTCTCGTCCGACGAAGTCTTATCTAGTGTATTTTACAGTTGTAATTGATGTATTTGTCATTGTAATGAAGTGAAACACTGGGAGAGTGTATGAGTAAAAAGTGAGGGGAGCTCAAACCTAGGGGGAGCTTAGGTTAACAACACCATAGAAATAGCTTGGAGTTAGGAATAGTGGAAGGTGACCATTCATTGTATTCCGACGTGTACTCAGCATATTGTCTAGCGAAGTTGTTCTTTTCACCGGGATTTATATCCCCCAAAGTATGCATTTGAAGCCGAACTGGGTTACCATTTCTTGGTGTTCTTTTCTTCCTTTCATTACCTGTTGTTTGTTGTTTGTCTTGTTGTTCTTAACATCATCTAACAAGCAGGCTACACAGTAGATCTAGACTTTCAAGTGGTATCAGAGTAGGCACGCTAAATTTCTGGGTGAGGTTATCTTGATCTTACTGTTGTTATTGGATATGGACACATTCAGGGAAGGAGGCTCTATTTCTCGAGCTCCGTTACTCGATGGCCAGAACTACGCCTATTGGAAAGCCAAGATGAGAGCTTTTATACGGTCCATCGATCGCAAGACCTGGAAGTCCATTATTACAGGATGGGAAGCTCCCAATAAGGCTCTGGAGGATGGCGTTACCTTTGTAAAGAAAGCTGAAATTGATGGAGTCCTACAGAAGACAAGGCCACTCTATCCAACTCCAAGGCTCTCAATGCTATCTATAATGGTGTAGACATGATTGTTTTCAGGTTGATCAATACCTGTGAAAGTGCCAAGGAAGCTTGGGACATTCTTTAAACTACCTTCGAAGGGATGGACAAGGTGAAGAACTCACGTTTACAGCTTGTCACCACCAAGTTCGAAAACATGAGGATACTTGAAGAGGAAACAATCAGCGAATTCTATGTGATGGTCAGAGACCTCTCCAATGAGTCTCAATATCTTGGAGAACCAATGTCCGATGCCAAACTGGTCAAGAAGATCTTGAGATCTCTACTCGAGAGGTTCAAGATTAAGGTGACCACCGTAGACGAGGTGCATGACACCTCTGCGATGACGGTGGACGAGCTCATAGGATCCCTACTCACCTACGAGATGTCTTTTACAGGGACCTTTGAGAAGAAATCAAGAGGTCTTGCTCTCAAGTCCACTGCCACTGAACTATCATCCCCGAACGTTGAGATACCTCCAGAATCCTACGAGGAGTCCTTGACCTTGATGGTCAAAAACTATGGAATACTCTTGAAGAAGTTCGAGAAGAGATCACCCAATGTCTATGGGCAGGCGCCTGGTCCCTTCAACCGTGAGAAGACTTCTCAGAGTTACAAACCTAGGAATTACATCAAGAAGGGATGAGAAGATCGGGGAACTTCTTATGCATCCAAAGGGAAGGGGATTCAATGCAGGGAATGTGAAGGTTATGGCCACATACAGGTTGCGTGTCCAAACTATCAGAGGAGGCAGCAGAAGAATTTTAACTCCACTCTCAGCTATGAAGACAGTGATTCCAGTAGTGAAGCAGGAAAGGATGAATGGAACAATTTTCTTGCTTTCATGGTTCGGATTTTAGGCTCTCAGGACAGTCCTTCAGAGGAGAATAAAGGGAAAATTGTTCTGGCTCTTTCTGAATGCTCCAACGATTTCAAGTCTGCTGGTAGTGGGGAACTCGGTGACGAATTTCTACTTCATGCCTATGAAGTTGTCATGTCACAGACCAGGTCCACAAGAAGTGTGAACTCCTGCACAAGAGAAATGGAGGACGAGCTCAGTGATGAGATCCTTCTGGAAGCTTACAAGATGCTATTTGTGAAATGGGCCGATGAGTCTAATGTCTTTTCAAGCAAAAATCCAGGATTGGAGATTTGGAGGCTAAGCAATCTAGCTTACTCGAGGAGATAGAAGAACTGAAGAAGGATGCTCCTGACATGCTATAGAACAGGATTGAATCGCTGCTTGGTGAAAATCTTACCATCTTGAGGTCATTGGGAATTTGAAGAAACAAATCGCTAAATTTAATGCTGATCGAGCGAATATGACCAAGTCTGTTCAGATGCTGAACTCAGGAACATCCAACCTGAATGAGATTATGAAGATTGTGCAACCGTCCACAAGTCATAGAGGACTTGGATATCATTCTGGTGCTTCAACCTCGCACAAGACTGTCTTTGTGTCTCCGTCTCAGGTGCCAGTAGAGAATAGGCACAAGACGTCTCCACCATCTCAGAAGACATCAAGTCATGTTCAGTCAACACCAAGGTGTACTCTTAGGCCTGACTGGAGATGTCACTTCTGTGGAATATGGGGACATATCCGCCCTTTTTGCTATTCTCTTTATGGCAGGTTCCTAGAGAGGAAGAACACTGGTCAAAATGTTCTCTATGTTCAGAGTAGATTTCCTAGGATGAAAATGGATCTGAGAGAACGTTCGGAGAGGCAAGCCTCACGTCCTCCTGCTGGTCAAGTGTGGAGAATCAAACACGACCACAGAGCTTTTGTCGCTTAAACCTCTCTCAAATCCACTGCCAGAGAGGACTGGTATTTTGACAGTGGATGCTCACGACATATGACTGGCGAAGAGTCTTTTCTAAACAACGTGCAAAGCTGTTCTAAAGAAAGAAGGATCTGTGATCAGTGTCAAATGGGTAAACAAGTGCGTGCTTCTCACAAGAAGGTAGGCCTTCTTACCACTTCTCGTGTTTTAAAACTTCTCCACATGGACCTCTTGGGTCCCATGCAAGTAGAAAGTCTGGGTGAGAGAAGATATATTCTAGTAGTTGTTGATGACTACTCAAGGTACACCTGGGTTGAGTTTCTCAGAGAAAAGTCCGATGCCTTTGATGCATTCCACATCCTGAGTCTGAGGTTGCAACGTGAGAAGGAGAACACTCTGGGCAAGATCATGAAGATTCGCAGCGATCATGGGAAGGAGTTTGAGAATGGAAAATTCCTCGAGTTCTGCAATTTTCAAGGGATCAAGCATGAGTTCTCTGCCCCTATCACGCCTCAAAAAAATGGCATTGTAGAGCGAAAGAACAGAATAATCCAGGAAATGGCACGGGTTATGCTTCATGCGAAGTCTCTTCCTTACCGCTTTTGGGCATAAGCTGTTAACACTGCGTGTCATATTCACAATCGGGTCTCGATTCGTCCCGGCATGTCCTGCACCAGTTATGAAATATGGAGGGGGAGGAAGCCCGATGTCAAGTATTTTCATATCTTTGACAGTACGTGTTTTGTTCTCGCTGACAGAGAACCTAGGAAGAAGCTGGATCCTAAGAGTGACGAGGCCATTTTCTTAGGATACACATCCAGTGGTGCTGCTTTCATGGTTTTCAACAAGAGGACTCAATGTATCATGGAGTCATATATATATATATATATATATATATATATATATATATATATATATATATATATATATATATAAAATCTACGACAATTCAGAAGCCTAAACAAGATTTCAACCCAATAGATATATAGATAAACTTACAAATTATGAATATAGATATATTTATACCGAAGAAATGCGATGATGTATATGTAAGTCAAGAGCTAAATTAGAAAGACTTGTAAATTTGATTTGATCAAAGAAAAAAAAAAACATGTATGTATGCAATTGGTAATGAGAGGAGTAGCCCATGACCTTTATAAGCTCTTGTTAGTTCCCATTCACTTTCAATGTGGGATTCATAACACGCCCCCTCAAGATGGCGGCTCTTTGCGTTCGCTCATCTTGGGCCGAATCCCAACGATTGGATCGGATACCTGTTTGGGCTTAATGGGCTCTGATACCATGTGAAAGTATGATGAGGTTCCATCTCAAAACCAATTGGTAATGAGAGGAGTAGCCCATGACCTTTATAAGCTCTTGTTAGTTTCCATTCACTTTCAATGTGGGATTCCTAACACCTTCAAAGTTCAAACAAGGTAAACTTCCCTATTATGCAATTTCTTTATTAATCTCGAAATCATAACGAGTTTAATCAATCAGTCAACGAGAATCCTCACTAAATCAGACTTACAAGCTTCAATTTAAACTCAATCAAATAAGTCAGTCCAAAATCTCAATCAACCAAAAACCATGAATCACCAACAAAATCAATCCAAACAAGCACAATTTCGGAATCCCTAAATCAGATTCCAATTTCAAACCCTAGAAATAACAATAAAAAACACCTAATTTACAAACGTAAAATCAGACCAAACATCAATTTGAGCAAGAAATTAGAATCTAGAAAATGAATCAACCTTAAATCCTTCTTATAAGCAATGAAATCGAACCTGGTCACAGCGAGGAAGAGCGAATCTGGAGGCCGACGACGAAGAGAGCGGAATCGGGCGGCCGAGATTCTTGGGAAGCGTCGTCGCCAGCGAGGACAGAGCAGAGGTCGACGATGGGGCAGAAGCGGCTTGGCATAGGCGGACTCAACGGAGGAGGAAGAGGTTTGGTAGTGGAAATGAAAAAACGCCTGATAGAAAGTATTTGAGTTTGAAATAGGAATTGGTTTGGTCGGACCGTCGGAGTGGAAAGAGAAATAGGAGAAAACGAAAAGACATGAGAAAAAATATAACTGACTATGACGTGTCGTGATCTAATAGGTTAAAAATAGAATGAACAGTCTATGAATAGTGATTTTGTGATTATGACTAATTATATTTATTTTATAGATATATAACCTTAGCAAGATTGTGAGCGACACAATTATTTATACGGGAGCGAATACCAAATGTAATTCGCAGAACGTTATAAGTTTGTTAGAGGAGTCGTCGGGAGGAGTGGACGACAAAGAAGTTCCAACAATTTTTTTTTTTTTTTTGTTAATCCCAACTATCGACTGTGCAACCACCACACCACAATACCGAGTTCATCTCTCCAACAATTAAGCCGTAACCAACCTCACTAGATTATCAAAAGTAACTCCTGATTGTATAAAACTTTAGTAAGTGGGCTCTTATATATATGCTCTTTAACTTGTCACATCAATTTTAAATTGGATCTCGTTTTCTAGCTAGGTATTCTTTTGAACGAATAAGACTGATACTATGTAAAAATTTAGAGGGTTTCATTTCAAAAGTAATGTTCTATAATACGAATACTCCTTGATTTTACCAATTAAATATTGATTAATGAATATTGTAAAATAAATCATTTATATAATAATGTAAAATAAATCATTCGTGATCTTATAAGGCTTATAAATTGTAAAAGATAGATGCATTTTTCCATGTTGGATGTATTTAAATTTAATCAATTAGCATGAATCATTTCAACTGTTAGACTACATAGATTATATAGCTCAGCCACGTCACCAGTCATTAGTTACTTAGACTATAAATACTCTTTTGTATCCGTATTGATGGTTAATGAGAATCTTCTACAATCTTATTCACTCTCTCTCCTCTAACTAACCTCTAACAAACTCTCTCAACTTCCGATTCTCACATGGTATCAGAGCTCTAGCGATTCAACAATGGTAGAACCTGAAAGTCTCAACAACACCAATTCGGCTCACACTGCCACACAAACTATAGATCAAGCAAACACAAATCAAACCTCAAACTCTCGTCTCGCAACAATGGCTACCTTCTACCAAAATCTCCAGATGCCTTCCCTCAATCAAACACTGTCTGTAAAACTCGATCGAACAAACTACCTTCTCTGGAAAACTCAGCTTGAGAATGTTATCATTGCGAACGGATTGGATAACCTCACCGAAGGTTACTCGTGTCCGGAGATGCGATTTGAAGATGGAGTCACAGTGAATCCAGAGTATATTCTCTGGCAAAGGCAGAATCGTCTTCTCATGGCGTGGATCTACTTGTCTCTCACCGAAAGTGTGATGTCTCAGATCATCGGACTCAAGACAGCGTATGAGATCTGGACTGCCTTGGAGAAGAGCTTCTCGTCGTCTTCAAAGGCGAAGATTCTTCAGCTCCGACTGCAATTGCAAACTACAAAGAAAGGAGGTACATCAATGTCAGAATATATTCTCAAGATAAAGTCAATTGCTGATAATCTGATTGCCATTGGAGAAAAGATATCTCCACAAGATCAAGTACTATATCTCCTTGGAGGATTAGGTGCAGAGTATAACTCACTTGTCACATCGATCACAACACGGAGTGAATTTCCTTCGATTGATGAGTTGTACAGTCAATTGATGACCTTTGAGAACAGGCTGGATCAGCAGAAATCGATTGATGATACTTCAGTAATTCAAGCGAATTTCTCAAATGCAACGCCTAACTTCAACAGAAATGGAAGAGGAAATCGAGGTCGTGGAAGATCCAACAATCAAGGACGGGGAGGCAGAGGAAATGGACGAGGAATTCTACCATCACCTACAAACAACAATCAGAACTTCAACAACAATCAAGGCTTCAATCAAGGTTTCAACAACAGTCAAAGCTTCAGCAATAATAGTTCATCAAGAGGACGTGGCTACAACAATAATAGTCAAAATAAACCACAGTGTCAAGTATGTGGAAAGTTCGGTCACACGGCACTCAAGTGTTATCACAGGTTTAACCAGAACTACTCAGAAAACAGCCTTGCCCTCTACTCCAGCTATTCTGGACAAAACAACTTCTCCTCCGATGGTGCCTGGTCAAACAACTTCTCTTCTGATGGTGCCTGGTACATGGACTCTGGAGCTAATCAACATCTAACCAATGATGGTTCTCACATTCAAGACGCCTCTCTCCTTTCACAGGATCAGACCAAGTCATGGTCGGCAATGGTAAATGCTTACCTATATCAACTGTTGGAAAAATTGTGCTTAAAAACAGTGATAAAAGCCAACCAAATAAATTCAATTTGGAAAAAGTACTACTGGTTCCAGAACTGTCACATAACCTAATTAGTGTTCAAAGATTCTGTGGAGACAATAATGTACTAGTTGAATTTCATGAGAAGTTCTTCCTTGTGAAGGAAAAAACTGCGAGACAGGTACTACTACAAGGAGCAACCAGTAATGGACTCTACCGATTTCCAGTTTCTCAATCAAGTTCAAGAATAAAGTGCTTTGCTGCAAGCACACCAGCAGGAGATACAAGCTTATGGCACTCAAGGTTGGGTCATCCTAGCTCACTTGTGGTCAACAGGGTGTTACGAGAGTGCAAGATCAAGCCTCACACTGAGCCTGAATTTTGTAACTTGTGTAAACTAGCTAAGAGTCATAGACTTCCGTTTACTCAGTCTAACTCTAGAGCAGAAAAACCGTTTGATCTAGTTCACTCTGATATATGGGGTCTGTGTCCAGTGACCACAACTAATGGATTGAGATATTTCCTGTTGTTCATTGATGATCACTCTCGGTTTACTTGGTTGTATGTGTTAAAAACCAGAGATGAATGTCTCAGCTATTTTCTGAAGTTCAAGAACCTAATTGCTACTCAATTCGATGCGTCAATCAAAGCTCTACAGACCGACTGAGGGGTGAGTATAGGTCACTCACTCCGATCCTAGAGAAGGTGGGGATAGTTCACAGAGTCTCGTGCCCTGCTACGCCACAACAAAATGGGAGAGTTGAACGCAAAAATAGACATGTTGTGGAAATGGGGCTGACAATGCTTACTGAGGCACACATGCCACGAACTTATTGTTTCTAACAACAATATACTTGATCAACAGACTTCCCTCGGTGGTGTTGAATCTCAAGTCTCCATATCAAGTGTTGTATCAAAGGTTGCCATCATATGAGCATCTCAAGGTGTTTGGTTGCTCATGCTTCCCATTCACACGACCGTTCAACAAGCACAAGTTGGAATCAAGATCAATTCACTGCGCTTTCATTGGGTACAACAGCAAGCATAAAGGCTATCTCTGCCTTGATGCTACCACGAGCAAGATATACATCTCACGTCATGTTCTCTTCAACAAAAAAGCCTTTCCCTTTCAGTCTACAGAGTCATTTACCCAAACAGCTTCCGCACAAACCTCAAATGTAAGTACTCTCATTACCTTACCTACATTGATGCCCATTACTCCCATAAATCCACCTAACACAACAGCTATACAATCACATCAACATACCCAATTGTCACAAGACCGACAACCAGTACCAAACACACCAATTATAGAACCACCAATTCTGTCTCAGTCACAACAGTTGATACCAACACCTATATCCTCTCAACAAACTGAACCTAGCATCTCGATAGACAGACCCACACCTATCACAAGTCCCACACCCAATCCAACTTCAAGCACTGAAATCATACCTATACCACACCCTGCACTACCCACCACAACACACAAAATGCTTACAAGGTCAAAGACTGGAAACTCTAAACCCAAGGTCTTCATTGCCAAAACTCCTACCTATACTCCAGATCCTACAGCCTTCACAGAGGCTGCCAAACACAGCCATTGGCAAGATGCTATGATCAAGGAACATGATGCGCTTATGGACAATGGTACATGGATTCTAGTACCACCACCGGTCGATGGCACAGTGATCGGCTGTAAATGGGTGTTCAAAACCAAACAGCGACCATATGGCTCAGTTGACAGGTTTAAAGCGAGGTTAGTAGCCAAAGGTTTTCATCAAACATATGGCTTGGACTACTTTGAAACGTTCAGCCCTGTGGTCAAGCAAGTCACAGTTCATGTAGTACTATCCCTGGCTATGACAAACAACTGGCAGTTACGCCAAATTGACGTGAACAATGCGTTTTTGAATGGAGATCTCACTGAAACAGTGTATATGAGTCAGCCACAGGGGTTTGTGAATACTCAGTGCCCGGATCACGTTTGCTTACTGAAGAAGGCATTAAACGGTCTAAAACAGGCACTAAGAGCCTGGTTTCAAAAACTCAGCTCAACGTTGCTTCAGTGGGGCTTCACTGAGTCTAGAGCAGACACGTCAATGTTTGTCTACACCTCTGCTGCAACGAAGCTCATCCTGTTAGCGTATGTAGATGACATAATCATCACTGGCAACAATGATCATCTCATAAACATATTGGTGAATGATCTTCACAACACGTTTGCTTTAAAAGATCTCGGTCAACTGAAGTACTTCCTTGGAATTGAAGTCACCAGAACCAAGTCTCAACTCTATCTCACTCAAACCAAACATATTGTGGATCTACTTCACAGGGCGGATCTGGCAGACTCAAAGCCCTGTGCAACCCCTATGGTGTCCAGTCTGTTACTGTCAGCCTCAGACGGCACGCCTTTCTCTGATCCTACACCATATAGAAGCATTGTTGGAAGTCTTCAATACTGCACAATGACACGACCGGATATTGCCTTTGCTGTAAATAGGCTATGTCAATTCATGCATACTCCAACTGATACTCACTGGCAGGCTGTAAAGCGTCTCCTACGTTACCTGAAAGGGACTTCGTCACTTGGGCTTACACTTCAAACACAGCCAGGGACTGACCTCTACGCCTACTCAGACGCGAACTGGGCATGCTGTCCTGATGACAGGAAAAGTACTGGTGGCCAGTGTATATTTCTTGGCTCTAATCTCGTTGCTTGGGCCTCAAACAAACAACGAGTGGTCTCTCGCTCCAGTGCAGAGTCAGAATATAGGTCAGTTGCTACAACGACCTGCGAGATCTTATGGATTCAGTCACTGCTACGTGATATTGGTGTTATTAGCACGGCTACGCCAACAATCTTTTGTGATAATGTCTCCGCCACCTATCTAGCAGCCAATCCGGTACTCCATTCTCGCACAAAACATGTAGAAGTTGATTTCCTTTTTGTTAGAGACAAAGTCCTGAACAAGTCACTCCGAGTTGCCTTCATTCCCTCTGCTCATCAACTAGCATATGATCTCACTAAGCCGTTAACCTCTCAGCTCTTCACACAGATGCGAACCAAGCTCTATGTGCTCAATCGCCCTTGAGCTTGTGGGGGGATGTTAGACTATATAGATAATATAGCTCAGCCACGTCACCAGTCATTAGTTACATAGACTATAAATACTCTGTTGTATCTGTATTGATGGTTAATGAGAATCTTCTACAATCTTATTCACTCTCTCTCCTCTAACTAACCTCTAACAAACTCTCTCAACCTCCGATTCTCACATCAACTAAATTTATGTCTAAAATTTTCCAACTTTGACATAATCATCATTAGTAGCTTAGGCTCTTTGTCTTGTAAATTTTACGTAACCGATTACATAAAATCGGCCGTAGACATGAAAATGGAAAAAGTCATCAACCACCTATCTCTTCACATTAAATAATAATAAAATGTACTACACTCTTATACAGACGAGACCTAGTCAATTTCGCAGAACATACAAATCTATGAAGAAAAAAAAAATTATTATTTATTTTTATTTTAGAGTTATAGCTCTAGATGTATAATTATATGAAAATTCAAAATTTTCATATAACCAATTTTTAATAGATTTAAAAAAAAGCACGATATTTTATTAGAAAAACAAAAAAAAAACGTTAATAGATGTATTTATTTTTATTTTATTTACTTAAAATTTACAAAAAATTACTATTTAACAAATATCTAAATTTTAGTAGCTTAATTACTTATAAATTTGTTTAATTTATTTCAACATTATCTTAGACCTTGAGTTCCAAGATACCATAAAACTTATTATAAATTGAGTTATAACGAGAACATGAAGTTAGTTACACTTGTTGAAATTAGTTAACGTGATTAAAATGGTTATTCAACTAGCGTGTAGAACAACTTGTTGAACAACTGATTGCTTTTAACAGTGTTAATCAATGTGATAAACAATCAAATAGAAAGTAATAAGGTCACACAAGAATTGGTAACCCTGTTCGGCATAAACAACCTATTCAGGGGGACTGCTACGTCCGAGTACAAACAATCCACTATAATTAATCGTCAAAAGTATATGAATATTAAGTTTGACAAAAATCCCTTTTGTAAACAATGTTGTCTTTGACCTCTCTAATGGATGTAGATATGAGATCTCCTCAGATTAGACACCCAATCTCTATGTTTTAGCCAATATTCTCTTGAAGATTATCAAGCACGCCAATGCAAAAACACCCACTTACAAACTTTGATCAATGAATGACTCAGAAAATTGCAAGCATAAATAGCTAGTTGTCGACAAAGACCTCCAGAGTAGACAGACTAGCTAAAGGTATAGGGCGGCGTGATTTACCTAACAAAAGAGACAATGACTTAATTCGACCCCAAATGAGCTTTATTAGATCAAGGCTCAAATCTCTCGCGAATCTCTCAGAATCGGAAACCGAATATTCGATAATATATACCCAATATATTCTAAACTGAAAATAGGAAGTTTCCAGTTTTAATTCGCGCGAGAGAACATAGTAGAGCAAGTAATCCGGGTCTTGAACATATTCTTGCAGATTCACTCAAACAACTTAAACATAAAATGTTCTGCCAAACAACGACTGCCACATAGGAACTAACAATCGGAGCCCTTGACATTTTTGGAAAAACAAACAGACACTACGCAGAGTGCTTCGAGCAAAAACCAATAACCAGTAATATAATCATGTTCAAGAAAAACAAAATATAACATGGTTTTGAGTCTAGCTATTACAACGCATATAAAAACAGCAAGCACTCAACCAAAAAATATTCCCCCTTTTTGCCATAAAAAGACAAGCAAGGGAAATATAAGAGTCTAGGTTGAGAACAAAAGATGCTTAACATACTGAAAAGTAAAGAAAAAGAAAAGAGAAAAAAAAGAATTACGTTCTTCTATGCAGCAGAGACTTCTTCTTCTTAGACTTCATCTTCAGCAGGAACTTGTTCAACGAGGTACTTGATGTCGCGAAAAAGTGTAGTCAGGTCCAACCTTGATACTATCAGGTTCTTTATCTCTACAACATTATCCTTGATGTCAAACTCATATTGTGCTCATTCCTAAAACCGGGGGTGCGGACTCCGTCAACAAGTTCCGACCGATTAGTCTTTGCAACTTTAGCTTCAAGGTCATAACCCGGATCATCACTTCCCGCATTCGTGGTCTCCTTGAGAATATGATCTCCCCTTTCCAATCGGCGTTTGTCCCGGGGCGATGGATTGCGGAGAACACAATTCTCGCACGTGTAGTCATGCACAAGATGAAGTCTATGAAAGGAAAAGGTGGCCTTGTGGGGATTAAAATCGACATGAGCAAGGCGTACGATCGGATCGATTGGATGTTCCTCCTTGAAGTGCTTAGTTGCTTCGGGTTCTCGGCAAAAGTCTCCAAGATCATAGAACAATGTGTGTGCAAGGCCTCAAGTGCGATCCTCCTCAACGGATGCCCACTCAAGCCTTTACGACTAGAACGAGGGCTCCGTCAAGGTGATCCCCTATCGCCCTATTTGTTCATCATGGTCTCCGAGGTGCTTAGCCGTCTTCTCGCCAAGGAGGAAGCGTTGGCACATTTTCATGGGATCAAAATCGGAAATCGTACCCCTCGCATCTCGCATCTCATGTTCGTCGATGACACGATCCTCTTTAGTAGGGCCAAGGTGGGAGAGGTTGAAGCGGTGTGGGGTGTTCTCGAGAAGAATCAAAGGTGGTCCGGGCAAGAGGTAAACACGTCTAAATCTGGGCTCATTTTTTCTATAAATTGCTCCTTGGCTTTGAAGAGGGTGATAGGTATAAGGCTCGGTATGGAGGAATGCTCGGAGGATATCACCTACTTGGGAAATCCTTTGCTCATCGGTCATAATAAATCGAAGGCTTTCGACTTTTGAAGAAAAAAGTTCACTCGAGGCTTGAAGGGTGGATGACCAAGATGATTTCGAGAGCGGGGAGGACTACCCTCGTGAGAGCCGTCATTCAAAGTATTCCCACGTATTCCATGTCTACGTTTAAAATTCCGAATACTTTTTGTCGATCCTTAGACAAAATGGCGAGGAGGTTTTGGTGGCAAAGAAGAAATGGCGAAGGAAGGTACTTAGCACTTCGGAGTTGGGACAATATTTTCCAACCCAAAAGCATGGGTGGTCTTGGGTTGTGTAAGTTTGATGAGATGAACATGGCCCTCATGTCGAAGATAGGACGAAACATTGTTGCGGACTCAAACCTTATGTGGGTTCATATTCTTAAATCCAAGTATTGCCACAATTCGAACTTCCTCGATATGTGCTTCAAAGGTGGTATCTACGGACCACAGTGGCAGTCAATGGAAGGAGGACGTGATTCGAAGTCTCTTTACGGAGGAGGATAACCGGGTAATGAGGGTCGGTGAATTATTGGACCACAGTGGCAGTCAACGGAAGGATGACGTGATTCGAAGTCTCTTTACGGAGGAGGTGGCGAGACGTATCATTAATATTCAGCCATTTCCGGGACTCCGCGAAGATCGTCTCATCTTGTCTAGGATGTAATCTGGAGCTTTCTCTATTGGATCGACGGTGGCGGCGGCACGCCGGGAGATAACGCTCTATGCGGAAGAGACTTGGCAAGAGATCTGGAAGTTTCGAATTCAGGAAAAATATAAATTCTTGTTGTGGAGGATCGCGGCGGAGGTGCTCCCTACGGCGGCGAAGCTGGCGCATAAAGGCTTGTTGATTCTGACGGGGTGCCGGGTCTGCGGCAACGGCGGCGAGTCGATGGTGCACTCCCTGTATCTCTGTGCGTCGGCGAGGAAGTTGTGGAGCTGCGAAGAGTCGGGGTGGTTTGGAATTTCGGTGCCGGGGCGTCTGGTCTGGAGATTGTGCGAGGGGTATTAGCAGCGAGCGTAGGGGCAGCGGGTCCGAGGTGCTTTATCACGAGAGCCTGCGTTATTTTGGAGGCCATTTGGAGGTAGAGGAATGTGACACTGTTCTCGCCTGTGCCTCCTGATCTTCACCAGGCTGTAGCGGCAATCCTTGCCGGTATTGCGGAGCGTGACAGCAGCGCCGAGCAGAGCAGCAGTGAAGTCTAGAGTCGTAGGAGTGAAGGCGCGGTGGCTACAGGGGGCGAGCAATGGAGGCCACCTGATGCAAGGGTAGTGAAGATCAATATGGACACGGCGTTCTCTCCGGCCGGTGCCGCAGTCGAAGTAATGGCCAGAGATTCAGCAGGGACGTGCCTTTGTTGTTGGCAGAGTCCGGTCTCGGCGGGCTCGGTGACGGAGGCTGAGTTGATCGGCGTTTTTCAGGAGTTGTTGTTGGCCAAATTCAGGGGGTATAAAAAGAGTGGTGATTGAGGGAGATAACCAAGGCATTATGTTCAGTTTAAGGGATGGGAGAGAGTGCACGGAGCGGAGAAGTCTCCCGATTTTTGTAGCTATTCGAGATCAAGCAGATTTTTTTGAGTTTATTTCTTTTGGTTGGGTTTCTAGGAAGGTGAATATCGTCACGCATATTTTATGTAAATGGGCGGCTAAAGATCACGTTTCGGCTTTTGTAATTTCGGGGAGATTCTGATCCCTGTTCGGAATCATCTTTTGACCTCCGGGTCTTTGAGTTTATTCGAGGTAACGGGTGCGCTTTCCTTTACGTAGCACCTTAGGGGGGCGTAGAGGTTTTAGGCGGCTCATTTAAAAAAAAAAATTTATGAAATGGAAAAAGTCATCAACCACCTATCTCTTCACATTAAATAATAATAAAATGTACTACACTCTTATCCAGACGAGACCTAGTCAATTTCGCAGAACATACAAATCTATGAAGAAAAATAATTATTATTTATTTTTATTTTAGAAAATAAATAAAAACGTTAATAGATGTATTTATTTTTAGTGTATTTACTTAAAATTTACAAAAAATTACTATTTAGCAAATATCTAAATTTTAGTAGCTTAATTAGTTATAAATTTTTTTAATTTATTTCAACATTATCTTAGACCTTGAGTTCCAAGATACCATAAAACTTATTATAAATTGAGTTATAACGAGAGCATGAAGTTAGTTACACTTGTTGAAATTAGTTCACGTGATTAAAATGGTTATTCAACTAGCGTGTAGAACAACTTGTTGAACAACTGATTGCTTTTAACAGTCTTAATCAATGTGATAAACAATCAAATAGAAAGTAATAAGGTCACACAAGAATTGGTAACCATGTTCGGCATAAACAACCTATTGAGGGGGACTGCTACGTCCGGGTACAAACAATCCACTATAATTAATCGTCAAAGGTATATGAATATTAAGTTTTACAAAAATCCATTTTGCAAACAATGTTGTCTTTGACCTCTCTAATGGATGTACGCAGAGTGCTTCGAGCACAAACCAATAACTAGTAATATAATCATGTTCAAGAAAAACAAAATATAGCATGGTTTTAAATCTAGCTATTACAACGCATATAAAAACAGCAAGCACTCAACCAAAAAATATTCCCCCTTTTTGCCATAAAAAGACAAGCAAGGGAAATATAAGAGTCTAGGTTGAGAACAAAAGATGCTTAACATACTGAAAAGTAAAGAAAAGAAAAGAGAAAAAAAGAATTACGTTCTTCTATGTAGCGGAGACTTCTTCTTCTTGGACTTCATATTCAGTAGGAACTTGTTCAACCTGGTACTTGATGTCGCAAAAGAGTGTAGTCAGGTTCAAGCTTGATACTATCAGGTTCTTTATCTCTACAACATTATCCTTGATGTCAAACTCAAGCTGTCTGATAATTCTCTCCCTCATTGTAACGAAAACAAAAGATGTTGATCATGCATTAGAGGAAGATGGTTGAACATCTCCTCTTGAGCTACAAACATTCCCCCTATGTCGTTGGTGTGCTTACCAGTAAACAACTTCGGATCAAGATTGAAGAGAAGAGGCTCTCCAGGTAGAGCACCATCAGATGCCTTAAGCCAGAGATGCTGAACAGTCACCAACTCATAGAGATCAAAGAAGGAAACCAATGGGGTGGTTTACTTTTTCTGAAGGATCATATGCAGCAATTTGAAAAAAAAATGATCCGAGTAATGTCAGCCATTCCCTTCTGGTCAATGGCGTACAGAACTTGACCCATAAACTTGCTAACTGCTCTTGTGTCCAGATTTGGGAATAAGTTCTTGATAGCAATACCAAAAAGCAGTGAATACTTAGTGGTCATATTTGTAGAAGGCAGATTCTGATCTAACCAACATGACCTATCATTCTTTGTCAAAACACGAGAAATCTTGACAAAGTCTTGCTCCCCCTAAAAGTCTTCAACATCATCTGTACCATATAAACCATTAATGGCCGCATGAGTGATGGATACCTCATTTCCTCTTATCATAAGGGTTCTATAGACTGAGCTAGATGGATCTCCAAAGTTCTCCGACATATTAGCAATTACTAAAGGTTGAAAGAGAATGAATCCAGAATGAATTACTTTTTATTAAACTTCTACCGAATATAAATACAAGAATAAGGAAATAACTAACCTAGAATAACAAGGAGAGAAGATAGGAAACAACCTACATTCTAGCTAATTATAAAAAAATAAGATATTTACAGAAAATAAATCTAGCTAATTAATTCAGTAAAACTGTCGACACCCTCCCTCAAGCTGGCGAATAGATATCGATCATTCCCAGCTTGGATAGAAAACCTTCAAACATGGTAGTAAACAGTCCTTTAGTGAGAACATCTGCAAGCTGTTCTGATGAGGGAGCGAAGGGCATGCAGATGTCGCCATTTTCCAATCTTTCTTTGATGAAATGATGATCTATTTCGACATGCTTTGTCCTGTCATGTTGTACTGGGTTTTGAGCAATACTGATGGCAGATTTGTTGTCGCAGTATAACTTCATAGGTCTATCTCTTTCCACCTTTAGCTCTTCTAAGGTCTTCCGAATCCACAAAAGTTCACATACTCCTTGAGCCATAGCTCTAAATTCTGCCTCAACACTGCTCCTCGAGACCACCGGTAGACTGCCTGTAAGTGCTTCTCTGAGGGACAATCCATGAATTGAGTGACCAAGCTCACTGAAAAAGTAATATCAGGTATCGTATGAGCAAAATAAATCAGTTTCCCCACCAGCTTCTGATACCGGGTCTTGTCAACTGGCTCGCCTCCATCTTCTTTCTCGAGTTTCTGATTGGGATCAATCGGAGTTGCCACTGGTCTACATCCGAGCAGTCCAGTCTTCTTCAAAAGGTGTAGAACATATTTCCTTTGTGAGATAACTATGCCCTTTGAGGACCTAGCCACCTCCATCCCTAGGAAATATTTGAGTTGTCCCAAATCCTTTACTTCAAATCGGCTCGATAGGAAAGTCTGAAGCTTGTCTAGCTCGTGGGTATCATCTATTGTCATAACAATGTCATCTACATACACAATTAAAATAGCAATTTTACCATTATTGTGTTTGTAGAACATAGTATGATCTGAGTAAGCCGAAGAGTAACCATGCGCTTTCACTGCCATGGTGAATCTCTAGAACCAAGCTCTCGGAGATTGCTTCAATCCATATATGGATTTCTTCAACTTGCAGACTCTTCCATCCTTCTTCATCTCTTCAAAACCCGGAGGAGTCTCCATATACACTTCTTCTTCTAACTCACCATTTAGAAAAGAATTTTTCATGTCAAATTGTCTCAGGGACTAGTCCAGATTTGCTGCGAGTGAGAGAAGAACACGCACAATGTTCAGTTTTTCCACTGGAGCAAATGTCTCCTCATAATCCAGACCATAAGTTTGAGTGAAGCCTCTTGCCACAAACCTTGCTTTGTATCTCTCTACCGAACAATTTGAGTTGTATTTGATTGTGAACACTCACTTGCTGCCTACCGAGCGCTTCCCTGTGGGTAATGATGTTAGATCCCAAGCGTCATTCTTCGTTAGAGCCCTCATCTCCTCAAAAATGCCTCCCTCCATTTCGGAACCTCTAGAGCCTCATGTATCGAATTAGGGAAGTTCATCATTCAAAATCCTGGTGGAAAAGGTTCGAAAATCTGGTGAGAGTTTATGGTAAGACACAAAATTGGAAATGGGGTGTTTAGTGGTGTAGGTACGTACACCTTTACGAAGGGCTATGGGTTCATCATGCTCAAGGTTTTGAAATGGAATAGGAGTAAGAATCGAAGTACCTTGAACCTCAGTCGAGTCAGATGTTTGACATACCTCAGGGGTTGGCAGAATAGCACAAGGTCGGGTCCTTCGTTTAGAATAAACACGAAATTCAGTAGTTTTTCCCAAGTTGATTTCTTCCTGAGTCTTATGAGGTTGTGAATTTACAGGTTGTGAAATCTTAGAATTAGCTACAGGAATATTTGATTCATCTAATTCATTTACCACCGATTTTGGAAAAGACATATATTCCCAGAAATTGTGTTCAGCCTCATCTTCATTCGGAGTGGACTTTCTATCAAAGTAAGGTTGTTTTTCAAAGAAAGTCACATCCTTACTTACAAAATACTTTCCAGTTTTATGATCAAAACACTTATAACCTTTTTGAGTTGGTGAGAAACCTAGAAAAATGCATTTATGAGCTCTAAGATCAAGTTTCCCTCTATTATGATCATGTATATGAACAAATGCAATGCAACCAAATATTCGAGGAGTTAACTCAGTGAATGATCGATTCTCAGGAAAAGAATTTTTTAAAGCATGCAAAGGAGTGATGTAATTTAGAACTCTAGTAGGCATCCGATTGATTAAATAGGCTGCTGTTAGAAGGGCTTCATTCCAAAACTGATTAGGGACATTCATAGCAAACAATAAAGACCTAGCCACTTCTAACAAATGTCTATTTTTCCTTTCTGAAATTCCATTATGTTGGGGAGTATCAACACAAGAACTGTGATGAATTATCCCTGTTTGTTTTAGAAATTCACCTAGAATATAGTTAAAATATTCCCGACCATTATCTGTTCGAAGTACTTGGATATTCTTTTGAAATTGAGTGTTGATCACTGAGTGAAAAATTTTAAAGGTTTGTGCTGCCTCGGATTTTTCTTTTAAGAGGTATATCCATGTGTCTAGTGTGATCATCAATAAATGTGATGAACCATCTAGATCCTGAGGCTGTTTTCCCTCTAGAGGGATCCCAAATATCACTATGCACAAGAGAAAACGGTTTTGACGGCATATATTTAAGAGATGGATAAACAACTCTATGATGTTTTGCAAGTTCACAAACCTCACACTGAAAAGAAGACACATCTTTATTTTTGAAAAGAGTCGGAAACAAATATTTCAGGTAATTAAAACTAGGATAACCTAACCTATAATGCCACAACATTATTTCATTCTCACAAGACAAGGTAGTAAAGCAACTTGGTTTCTGAACTTGTTCATCTGAAGAATTTTCTGTGACCAAGTGATAGAGTCCGTCAACCTCCTTAGCATTGCCAATCATCTTCCCCGAACGTGGGTCCTGAAATTCAAAACCAGCAAATGTTATTGTAGCAATGCATTTGCAATCATGAATAATTCGGCTCACTGAAATGAGATTACAAGAGAGTTTTGGGACATATAAAACATCTATCAAGGTGAGAGAGGGTAAAAATAATGATAGGGCATTTTCCAGCTATAGAGGTAAGTGAACCATCAGAAATTTTAACTTTCAGATTACCAGATAGTGTAGAATAGGATGAGAATGTGGAAGAACTACCGGTCATGTGATCGGTTGCTCCTGAATCTATGATCCAAGGGTTTGATTTAGAACCGGCTATGAAAGCTGTGGGATACGTACCTTTCTGGGCTAGTGATGAGGAAGCAATATAAGAAGATGAGTTAGGATTGTTGGATAGTGAATGAGAACTCATGAGTTGATACAATTGCTCTAGCTGTTCTTTGCTAAAGGCAGACTGCTCTGAGGGTGATTTTGACTCTTCAGAAGCTTTCAGCTCTTCTGAGGAAGCATGGAATCCCTTTGCATCACATGGACTCCGAGGGAGTGGTGAGTCCGCTGGCTTTCCATGTAGCTTCCAGCACTCAGCCTTCACGTGTCCTGGCTTGTTGCAGTGCTCACAAATGGGTCGATCTCTGTCATTGCGACGATCATTGCGACGTGGTGGCTGACCAGAGAATAACGCTGAAGAATCAGTGGTAGTTGGTGAAGATCCCCTGAGCATGATTGTTCTCCGACTCTCCTCTCTTCTAACCTCGGAGAAGACTTCTCTTGTGCTTGTTAATGGATCACGACCAAGGAGACATCCTCTGACTTCATCCAATTCCTTGTTAAGCCCGACAAGGAATTCAAAGACATGTTCCTTCTCCACCATCTTCTGGAAGAGAGCTCGGTCCTTGGAGCAGCTCCATTCATAATCGTTGAACATGTCTACTTCTTGCCAGAGAGTCTTCATATCCGTGTAGTACTGAGTGACT
The DNA here is from genome assembly GCF_054948205.1 of Urtica dioica subsp. dioica. NCBI lineage: Eukaryota > Viridiplantae > Streptophyta > Magnoliopsida > Rosales > Urticaceae > Urtica > Urtica dioica. The sequence goes on along the minus strand of NC_142759.1, from coordinate 23,276,494 downwards.
GTTTTATCCCCTTGCTTCAGCCTCCATAACTGAGTTTTAAGCTCAAACCATTGTCCTGCGTTCCCGAGATCTGAATAGGTCTCGTTCACAGCATTCCGAATGTCATGAGCCGTGGGAAGAAACATGTAGGTTCTGCCTACACCCGGTTCCATAGAATTGATCAGCCAGGACATAATCATCGAATTCTCTGCCTCTCATCTTTCAGATTCTTCACCCTCCTTCGCTGACTTTGTGATGGAGCCAGAGAGATAGCCAAATTTGCTACGTCTGCGAATGAACAATTTCACAGATTGTGACCATTGTAGAAAATTATTTCCATTCAACTTGTGAGAAGTGATGGATATATTTTGAAAGGATTCAGTGTTTAGGTTTATGGAAGATGAACGAGTAGAACTCATGGGTTCCATACCAGGGGTATCATTGTTCGGTTTAGCCATAAGGCTCTGATACCATAAAGGTTGAAAGAGAATGAATCAGGAATGAATTGCTTTTTATTAAACTTCTACCGAATATAAATAAAAGAATGAGGAAATAACTAACCTAGAATAACAAGGAGAGAAAATAGGAAACAACCTAAAACATGCTAACTAATTATAACAGAATAAGATATTTACAGAAAATAAATCTAACTAATTAATTCAGTAAAACTATCGACAATTACCTCTCTAACCAGCTGAACAGAAAACTCCTTGGAGGAAGTAACAATTGGAAAGAGATTTACCTCCTTCAACCGATCCACAATCTCTGGAACAGTGTACTTCTCTTCAGGCAGGATCTTCTTGTCAATCACATATCTCTTTAAAAAAATATATCCCACTTTTCAGCAAAGGACGTAGAGGCAAACCAAACACCGCTCTCGTAATAACCCGAGGAACTAGCGCTCTTCTTCTTAGAGAGACTCCACTTTTTCTGAGAAGGACCAGACACTTGTTCAGCCACAGAAGCAGGAACTTGTTCAACCTTTTTCTTCTTCTTCTTCTTCTTCTTCTTCTTCTTCTTCTTCTTCTTCTTCTTCTTCTTCTTCTTCTTCTTCTTCTTCTTCTTCTTCTTGTTTAGCAACATCTTTCTTCTTGCGAGATGGGTACTCTCTCTTTCTCATGTATGGCTCCTCAATCACTTTCAGTCTCTTCTTCATCAACAACATTCTTCTCAGAGACGTCTTCTTCGGGGGACTTTCTCTTGGCATAGGTCTTCAAGGACTTCTTTTAGGAAGCCTTATTTTTCAAAGATTCACCATCACTGTGACATCTGTCGAGAAGTTATGAGAGAACATGTTTATGGGAACCTTTTTCAGCACCATTCTCAGGCCCAACACCAACATCTCCATCCTGGGGCATAGGAACTGGCACATGGACATTCTTAGAAAGTTCATCTCTAACAGAGGGCTGAACCACATTGACTTGTTCAGGCTTAGGACCATCTTCTTCTGCAACAACTTCCTCTACACTGGAGGATGCATTAACATCAGGAATCATTTGTTCAGAGAACTTCTTCGTGGGCGAAGACTTTTTTTTGTCAAATCTTCTTCTTCTTATTAGTGTACGTCTTCAACTGCTACACTATGGTTAGGAATCGACGGAATCTCTTCCCACTGTGTTGCATCTGCCTGGTCGGCCACAACAACATTGTCATTTGAACCCATTACAAGTTCAGAGACTATATCTCTAACAACACCAAGAGAAACATCAAGAAGCGGGAACGGTTTAATGGCATTCTCCATTATTAGCGTACATGTCAACAATCTGAGCCTCAACCAAATCAAATTAAGACCCATTAACTTAGCCAAAAACCGTACAAATAAAAATCCCTAATCAACTCCTTTTGAAAAAAATTCCTTCGGAGAACCAACGTAGAAATTCACTCCCCTTTAAATCAACGTCAATCACATGAGTGAGACTTGTATGCAGAGATTGACGGACAAGAAACTAAGGAAATTAATTATCAGTTACACAAAGACCCAATGAGGATCTAAGTGTTCAAACTGAGTGTTGTCAAGGGTTTGGTGAAAATATCAACTAATTGTTTCTCTGTGGCCACGTTCTTCAGTTCAACCACCATTTTCTCCACCAAATTTCTGATGAAGTGGTGTCTAATGTCAGTGTGCTTAGTTTTAGACTGCTGGACTAGATTCTTTGAGATACTAATAGGGCTCATGTTATCACAATAAAGAGTCATGCCATCTTGTTCAACTCCATACTCCAACAACATCTGCTTCATCCACAACATTGGAGCATAACTACTTCCAACTGCTATGTACTCTGCTTCAGTTGTAGAGAGAGGTGCTACTTTGTTTCTTACTAAACCAGGAAACTAAGTTATTCCCCAAGAAAAAGCATCCTCCAGATGTACTCTTACGATCTTCAGTGCTGGCAGCCCAATCTGCATCGTAAAACCACTAGAGTTGCACTAGTGTCTTTGGTGTATTAGATGCCATAATCAATTGTGCATCACACATACATTATTATTCTCTTGACATTCGCCAGGTGACTTTCCTTGGGATTTGCTTGATATCTAGCACACACTTCGATTGAATAAGAGATATCTGGTCTGCTAGTAATAAGATACAAGAGACTCACAATCACACTTCTATAGAGAGTCTGATCAATAAAAACACTATCTTCATCTTTGGTGACCTTGACTTGATTAGCAGCAGGAGTTCTCCTTTGAGCAGATTTCGCAAGATTGAATTTCTTCACCAAGTTCTTAGCATATTTGCGCTGTGAAATGAATATGCCATCATCATTCTGCTTGACTTGAAGACCAAGGAAATATGAAATTTCCCCAACCATTGTCATCTTGAATTCTCTTTGCATTTGTTCAACCAACTTCTGCGAACTTGAACCAAACACAATATCATAATATAGATTTGAGCAATTATGAAGTCTGACCTAATGTCTTTCACAAACAGAGTTTTGTCTACTCCCCCTTGAGCATGGCCACGATTGACTAAAAACACAGTTAACCTCTCATACCAGGCCCTAGGCGCATGTTTTAGACCATAAAAGACCTTATTCAATTTGTAGACATATTCGGGATGACGAGGATCTGCAAATCCATTAGGTTGATCGACATAAAACTCTTCACTGAGAAACCCATTTAGAAAAAGCACTCTTGACATCCATTTGGCGGAGCATGAAATTTAGATGACAAGCAAGAGCAAGTAGAAGACGAATTGCATCCACTCAGGCAACATGGGCGAATGTTTCTTCAAAATCCACACCTTCTATCTGAGAATAGCCTTGGACAACAAGACGTGCCTTATTTATGGTGATGTTCTCCATTTCATCGGCTTTATTTTTGAAAATCCACTTCGTGCCTATAACATTGAAATCTAAGGGGCATGGTACAAGATCCCAGACATCATTTCGTTTAAATTCACCAAGTTCTTCTTGCATAAGAACTATCCAGTATTCTGCAACAAAAGCTTCGTTGATGTTTTTAGGCTCAATGCTTGAAATAAAACATGAATGATTTATCATATCACGTTAGCTAATAAAGGGCTTATCTCTAGTTTCTCTTCCCTCCCAAGGATCACCAATGATAGATGACATGGGCTGATTCTTTCTGGATTCTGGATGATCGCTGAAGATTAAGGATGCCAGAAACCTGCTAGGAGATTTAATTCTCATTCAAGTCCTGAACTTATTCATCATCAGATGATCTAGGAAATTTATCTTGAAGAGTTGCAGAAGTTTCTCCTTGTTCAACTTCTTGCATAACTTTAGTGGAACAAGTTGTTTCAGAGGTTGTACATTCTTCATCATCTAGATCGTCTAGTTTGTCAATGTCTTTGACAGTGACATTGATTGATTCCATTACAGAGTGAGTGCGCTTGTGGAAGACCCACTAGGGACGACTAGAGGTTGAATAGCCAAGACAAATCCCTTCATCACTTTTTGGATCCAGTTTTTTCCTGTAGTCCCTATCATTCGTAATAAAGCACACACTTCCAAATACATGAAAGTATTTGATAGATGGCTTCTTTTTTTTCTTTTTCTTTTTTATAGTTCATAGCAGGTTTTCTCAGTACTGACTCGAATGGATACTCTGTTGATGATGTAGCAGACAATGTTGATAGCTTCACTCCAGACATTCAGAGGCATCTTCTTCTAATGCATCATCACCATGGCCATCTCCTGAATGGTTCGATTCTTGCGCTGAGATTCCCTGAGATGAAAACTGATTAGTTATTCCCTGAGATTCAAAGTACCTCAGTAAATGACTTGTTCTCAAACTCTCTTCCATGATCGCTGAATGTAAGTTATGATGTTTCTCATATATATCTGTGAGAGAGCTTTCATCATCAGTCATGTGTCATGAGCATCCACTGTCGAAGTACCAATTCCCCTCTACTAAGTTACTAGTAAAGCTGAAGCCACTAAGTAGACTTGTTGTTTGACTCTCTATTCATGTCTAGAAGGAGCCTATCTCTCACCTTCTTCATCCTAAGATCAGCCAAGTACTTGAGCAACATGGCTTAATGTGACCGGCCTTGTTGCAGTAGTAGAAAATCAATTTCTTCTTCTCTCTACTATTAGCATAAGTGAAAATTGTAGGGTTGGTTGAACCTCTTCTTGGAATAGAGTTCCAAACCTCTTCTTCCGCTTTACAAATTAAGTGGATGTCTAAGAAAAATTTCCTTGAAAACCAATGCCTCTGTTATACCCACTTCTTTGCTGGGTAGCCAAGATAGAGTCAAAGTTCCTAGACCTGGAGTTGAGCATCTTCACATTCTTCCTCAGTTGATTCAACTCAAAGTGAGCCTTCATCTTGCCCTCCAACTATTCACTGAGATCAAAGATAATATTCATAAGGTCAGTGTTTTATGTAGTAACATCAACTACCTTCTTTTTAAAATCACTCTTCTCAAGTGTTATCCAAGTGATGTTATGACTCAGCTTCTTGTTGTGTTCTATCACATCCAGCCATTTTTAAAGAAAATAGTAGTTCTTGACTATGTCTTCCTCGGTGACTTCATCATCATCACTGCTCGCTTCTTCAAGAAGATCATCAACTAACTTCTGGCTGGTGCTAGATTATGTGAGAACAGTAAAAGCCATAAGATTAGTATTTTCTCATCAGGTTTGCTTCTATCTGACTCACTATCACTCTAGTTAGAAACATATGACTTGTTGTTCTTCTTCAAGTTATTTGCACATTCATCTTGAATATGTCTAAATCCTTCACAGTCTCTGCACTCGATTCCTTTAGACTTTTCACGCTTGTCGTTATTTTTAATATCTCCAAACTTGTTCCTTCTCTGAGAATTTCCATCTCTCATATTATGAGTGGTAGTTGTAGATTGCTGCCCTTGCTCTCCTCATCTTCTGTTCATCTTCTTCATAAATCTGCCAAAGTTCTTGGCCAAGAGAGCAATCTAATCTGACAAATATCCTTGATCTTCATTCTCTAAATGAGCTTCACCCTTCAGAGCCAAGCCCTTGCTCTTCTTTTCAGCTTCCTTCACCTTAAGCTCAAAAGTCTTGAGGGATCCCAAGAGATCATCAAGCTGCATGTTCTTAACATCACGAGGCTCTTCTATAGCCACGACCTTCATGTCAAATCTTTATGGAAGAGGTCTCAACACCTTTCTTACAAGCTTGGGTTCATTGACAGGTTCTCCCAAAGCAAACGTCTCATTAGAAATATCATATATTCTAGCACCAAATTCAGTAATAGTCTCATCTTCTTTTATAGTAAGATTTTGAACCTGGTAGTGAACATTCGGACATGTTGTGATCTGACCTTGTTAATGCCTTCATGAGCAACAAGAAGAATGTTTCATGCATGTTTGGAAATTTAACAGTTGGAGACAAGCTTGAATATGTTCTCGCCAATAGCAGAGAATATGAAATTCATAGCTATGGAGTTTCCCATAAATTCTTTCTGATGATCATCTATCCACTAGTCTTGAGGAAGATCACCATCCTTATCAGTCGTATTCGGGGTGTCTCATCCATTCTCAACAAAACTCCAAGGTTTATCATCAATAGCATTGAGAAAAGCTTTCATCCTAGCTTTCTAGTAGCCATAGTTGTGGCTTTCAAACAGCGGAGGTTGGCCAATACTCTGTCATTCCTTCATGTTCATCTTAAAAACACATTAGTAGACAAACCAGATCACACTCCCTGAATTGAGTGACCCTCACTAGGAATGGCAGTTTAATCCGAAACCCGTTAGCCCGTCGGGTATCCGAACTAAACGGGCCGGGTGATACCCGCTCAAATGGGTTAACGGGTTAACGGGTAATACCCGTTATCATATTTAGCGGGTACGGGTCGGGTGGCAGAAATAACATACCCGACCCGTTAACCCGTTAACCCGACCCGTAAACATTAAAAAAAATCATAGAATTTCGATATAACTTATACGTACTCTCACACATATAATTTCAGCTTTTATACTACTATATAACCTATGTAGTAGTGACAATTTTTTTCTTATAATATGAGTCGAATTTTTATTATTAAAATAAGCGGATTAACGGGTTAACGGGTGCATATTTTTGGCACCTGTCACCCGACGGGTATACCCGTTACCCGCCCCGTTTAAATAAACGGATTAACGGGTATGGGTTAACGGGTATTTTTTTTGGCGGGTACGGGTATGGTAATGGTGTACCCGCTAAAACCCGTACCCGTTGCCATTCCTAACCCTCACTAATACCAACTGAAACGACTTCACGTGATTAAGATTGTTGTTCAACTAACATGTGGAACAAATTGTTAAATAACTGATTACTTTTAACCGTTTTAATCAAGGTGATAAACAATCAAACAATCAAACAAAAAGTAATAAGGACACAGAAGAATTGGTAACCTTGTTCGGTATAAACAACCTACTCAGGGGGATTGCTACATCCGGGTGCAAACAATCCACTATAATCAATCGTCATGGGGTTTATTGTTTTGCTTTCATGTTTTGCCTTTATTTTTCTATTGATATCAATGTTTTTTTCCTTTTATAATGGTTTCGGAGTTTTTTTTAATAAGGGTATATTTTGGACGTTTTACCTATAAAAAACTTGGTTTTCCTAAAGAGTTCAACATGGGGTTTGATTTTCAAATGTGAGGTAACATTAACCTTGATTTCTCAAGTTTCCCATTCCAAATCACATCAAAAGTATGGTCGTAAATTCAAACCATCAGGTGGCATATTCCCCTTTAAAAGAACAAAGCACACTTCAAGCTAAACTGACAACAGAAACATTGGCCATGAACTTGCTTATTCGGTTTAAGTCTCTTCGTTGATGATTATAGAGTTCGAGATGAAGCGTAATATCTATATAGTAAATAACTTTTTTTTATTTGATCTTCAATTTTCTAATATACGGAATTCAAAGTGCAATTTTTATGTGTTATAGTTGAGTTCAATATATATTTTTATTTGTAATTTTTAATATATATATATATCTCCAAATAACGCATACCAAAAAAAATTAATAAGTAACAATTTATGTGGGGATTTGTTGATGCGATAAATCACACCGTAACAGTCACGACAAATTTTTGGTTAAAACGGGTCGATTTAGATTTATAGATGAGCTTCAATTCTCCGTAACAAGTATAAATTCAATCTCTTAAAGAACTCGAGATTAAATGTGTAATTTAAACGAAGAAGAAAACATAATGTAAGAATAGCTTGTGCCTTTTTTGTATTAAGATCACTCATAAACAATACAAAGATTGGATTTCGATAACAATGATTATGGCTAGAAAGCCACTTGCCCTAAAAGGGCCTAGTTGTCATATATTTATAGTATGAGAGGGTGAGCTAGCGAGCTCCGGGTCATTCGGGATACGTCATGCATCTGTTGGAACTCTCTATCGCATATCAAGACACCTGGCATGAGAGACCTATTCATGCGAGGGGCGGTTACGAATCGATCTTGCTAACGAGCTCTCGATACCCATGTCTTCAAGAGGTAGTTACCTTTTGTTGATGATCGATCTAAGGGTCAATCATGTCGATGGACTGGTGCCTTGATTAAACCCGCTAAAAACAGTTTTCTTCGTGATTGGTGAGGCTCGGAAACAACATCAACAATTTCCAATTTAGTTTGAATCTTGTTTGGTTGATTTGAGATCATTCTAATCATTCTAGGTGATCTTGCTTGAGACTGTTTGAGATTGTTGGAATTGGATTTGATTTTACATTATAGTTTTTGCTTAGTGTTGAATTGGATTTATATATTAATTGCTGATTGGTTATATAATTACATGTATACATTTCTCATTCTCTTGATGTTTTTACTTATTTCCAATATTTCTTTAGAAATAAAGTCATGATGAGCTAAGAATTAAGTTATGATGTAGTTGGGGACTTAATTCTGGTCACTTGATCACCTTAGATTTGTGCTTAATTTTTTTTTAGAATATAAAATTTAGGAGAATTGGGTTATTTTACATCATTATTTGGTCATTCATTCTTCGTTGTCTGTTTGAAGCTTTATGGTAAAACTTTAGTCTTTAGTCCATAAACAAACTTAACAACTTATGAAAGGACAAATGTAGATTTGCATGAACAAACTCTTCGTAGTTTGCTTAAAACGATATATTCGCAATCTAAGGGTCAAAGGACTATTGACCTTAGTACGATTGTTAGGAGAATCTATGATGTCTGGTTATAGGACATTGAGAGTTGGAGACTTTATAGTTCTTCTAAGTATCTTCTGAAGGTACTGAATTGACCAGTGCACTTCTAGAGACAAAATAAGAACAAACCATTTAACCTCTTATGTCTCGAAGTCACTACGTATGAATTGCATCATGCTTACCTTAATCCTGAAAAGAGACATGCCATTTCATAGCTTACGTATTCTCATTTGAGAAAGTCAGAGTTCAGACTCACTATGTTATTCCGAACAGGACCTATTGGTGAATTACCAAGCTACGAAGATGTCATGAGTAACTTTGTGAAGTTCTCATAGATATGGAATTCATGTACAAGATTGCTGAAATGCAATGTATATCACTTCATGCTTTGTTGCTTGGAATGTGAATAAATGAACTGGCCAGTGTCCAAATTGAGCCCTGACTCTTTTGGATGAAACAATGTGACTTGTTAGCTCCTCGTCAATACATTGTTTCTAACTTATTCACAAGCAACAAAGGAGTTGAGGAAATAACAGCTAGAAGGGTAAAATGGTAATTTTGTAAATCCCGACTAGCTGATGATATTCATGAAGGGTAAACATAGATAATATTCAGTGGATCCACTCATTACAATTAGGTTGAATTCTTGAGTAGAAAATAAATTCATTTGAATCGAGAGATTTTCAGTGTCAACTCTTTAGTGGAGTTAGTGGACATTAAACTAAACTTGGAAAAGGTTTGTGAACTTTTGAGTCCAAGTATTTAGCTCAAGCTTTGTTCATTTGGATCCATGAGGTCACTGTCACAAATCATATCGAGTAGGAATAGTTAAACTAGAAGCTAAGTCAAAACTAGAACGAGACAAGTTTTACGAAAATTGTCAAAATGGTATTTTTGTCTTTTTGGACATAGGATGAAATGAATGTCAATAAATTTTTTGACATGGTCATTTGATGACTTGCATCCACTCGACCAAGTTAGTTTGTTTGGGCCTTGTGGATTAATTTCATTTCATAAGAGTTTTATTGAAAATTCTTAATGAGCCTTTCTCATGTTGTCATGAACAAATGAAGAAGCTTCTAGAAGCTCCTTCTAGGAGACTTGGCCGCCGACCCTATAGAGAAAAATGAGAGATTATTTTGTGCATTAATGCATGAAGATACTTGCCAAAAGAAAAAGAGCAAACAAATTTCCTCTATGAGGAAAGTAGAATTTCGGCCAAGACAAGTCAAGAGAGAAGCAAAAATAAAAGAAGAAACAAATCCAAGGTGTCATGAAGGCTCATGTTGGCCGTGTGACTCGGATAGGAATGAGAAATAAAGGGTTGCTCATGAAGGCTTGGAAAATAAGAGGAAACTACTTCTTTCCAAGGCCAACCCTTCTCCTATAAATAGGACCTTCATTCCCTTTATTTTATTCATCTCAAAGTTTTAGAGATTGAGAGCCTCTCTCTCTAGAATATTGGCCGACTTTCTCTCTCTCTCTAGTTATTTTTCGTTTTTGTTTTGGCACCTAGTTCCACACTTGACCTAGTGTTTTAGCTCTTCGACTCTTAGACTTGTTCTAGAGTCGTCGTGTTTAAAAGTGTCAACTCACTAATTCCTTTTCTCTCGAGTGATTCTTGTGATAGAAATTGTCGTGGTTGCTCGTGTTGCCGAGGAAAAAAGAGAGACGTGCTGCGAGGGGAGACGAACGTTGCAATCTTCCAAAAGCTTCTCAACGTTCAAGCTTCTAAAAAGGTTAGTAAATTTATAATGCTCATAATAGTTTTTATTTACATGTACTTGCTCTTTGTCTAGGTTAGTAAAATTGTTTTACTTGTCAAAAAGAAAATTTTTAAATTCCGGCGCTTACCCGAAGCGTTAATCTTTTTCTTAAACCCTAGATCAATTCCAACAAATGGTATCAGAGCTATGGTCAAAGATATGCATGCACATCGTTTTCGAAAGTTTACTAATTTTTTGACAATTTATAATTGTTTTCTTAGATTTTTATTCATTTATTGCTCATGCCTTTAAATTAAAAATCATGTTGATTTTCTATGAGTTTGGGATGTTATTAAAACACATTAGAATCAGTTCTAAAAGTTTTTAATTTTTTATATTGAAAAACGTGTTTTAAAGTTTGAGAAAATTTCGGTAAATATTTTGTGACTAGTTTTCTTGTCTTACTAGTTTCTTTTATTTACTTGATCTGTTTTATGCTTGTTGTTATTTCTTTTATACCATGTTATTACCTTGTTAATAAAACAAAAATAAAAGCCTTAACAACTTCCTAAAACGTTCTGTTACACTCGATTCTTTTTACGGACTAAAAGGATGTACTTAAATTATTTCTGTTTTCTTCGAGCTTGAGTAAAACCCGTAGTAAAAGTGGCATAACTCTCTTCGAAATTTAATGATTCTTGAATCAAATTAAAGGTATGTTTGTCCTCTTTCCAATTCCACCGGTTTTAGGTCAAGAGGACATCGGAGCCGCCAGTTATGGAGATTTTACTCTGAGGTGCGCGGCTGTTCTGAAAGTCCAGTTTTTTAGAATTCCGGATTTTCAGCCCCACTACCATGAGTTATAGAACTCTAATGAGAAAAATTTCTTGAGAAAAAATGTTTTTTATAATATTATAAACATAATGTGACAGATTAAAATGTTTTGATTTTTGAAAGTTTAATTGAAATTGAATTTTTACAAAACTAGTTTGAATTTTGAAAAACCGTTTTCACTTTCAAACTTAAAAATATTTTGTCATCCAAATCAAATAAGTTTTCAAAATCTTTTCAAAACTATATCTATATCACATATGTTCAAAATCTATATGCTCTTGAAAATTTGAGTGGGAGGTCTCCTCATAGACGAGTCGAAAAATAAAAAGATGTGTAATCTCAAACTTTCAAGTGTTCGAGTGAGTTGAAGTTCACACTTCCCTCATGCACTTTCCTGAATAGAAAATAGAAAAAAAATCCGAGTATGTACCCTGTGCCTTTATGCACTAACACTGCTCTGAACATGAAGATCTAGGATTCTTTTCTAGTTGTCCACTCTATCGCTCTATAATTAGGAAAACCGTTTCTGAACTTATAAGAGTCGATGTACCAACTCCAAAAACTAAGTGGGAGGGTTATACTTGTTGTTTGTAACCCACGATCCCCAACACTAATGAAAGATGTACTTAACGTGAGACTAAGAGTCACTCTTGTGGCCCTCTCTTAAATGAGAGTACTCTATGGCGTTTTTGCTTCGATCATTGCTCAATGAGCTACGTCTGAGAGTGAGACGATGAAGACAAGGCCTCCTCTTGGGGGATTGTTTTTTCAAAGTTTACCTTTTGGACTAAGTGGTTGGTTGCACACTTAGGCTCAATCCCTAGTAATCCTCCCTTGAGGCTCTGCGAAAGGATGTGAGTGATCAAACCAATTTAAAAGGTGGCTAGTCAAAATAGGTGTATTGACATCTTGGCTAAGCATTAATGATGTGTCATTTACTTATAAATGGAGATTTTTTGCGGCCTTCTCTTGAGGGAGTAAATTATCGTTTGGTTTATAACACCTTTGGATTTTATCAAGTCTTAAACAAACGTAAATCCTAAACCAAAGACTAAATCATAAACTTGTTTCAACTTTTCATCATAATGTCTCTCAACCCTATCTCTATCATCCTTTCCTCAAACAAAACCAAAGACTACGTTAATTGGAAACATAACATCAACATAATCCTTACCAAGCACAAATGGGTACTCACCACCCCGCGTCCTCTTCTAACGAATGATGATTCGACTCAAGAGCACAAAGACGCCTTAGCGGCCTGGCTTCGATCGGATTAGATTGTGAGATGCTATATCTTAGCATCAATGAACAATATGTTGCAACAAAAACATCGTGACATCGAGACTATCGCTGACGTGCCCTACAATCTCAATGAGATGTTTGAAGGGCAAAGGCGTCAAGAAAGGCAACAAGCAGTCCGAAAGTTTATGAATTGTCACATGAAGGCTAGGACTCCTGTCAGAGACCTTATGATACTGATCATTAGTTATCTGAATAAAATGGAAATCCTAAGATATGAGACGGATGGGGAGAATATCATAGATATGATCTTAGAAACTCTCCCCGAGTCTCTTGACACCTTCAAGCTGAACTACTCCATGAACAAGCTAGAGTACACTGTTATCGAGCTTATGAAGGAGCTTCAGACTGCTAAAGGTCTCATTAAGAGAAAGAGGAATCATGAAGAGGATCATGCTACTGAGCACAAAGCCTCCGCCTCTAGATCTAAGAAGAGACCTTACAAGGCCAAGAAGAAGAACTGTCCAACCTACCTCAAAGCAAAGGAACATAGTATTGTACTAATTACTGAAGCATGCTTAGTAGCGTGGATTCTTGACTCCACTGCTACTAACCATATTTGTTGTTCCTTAACTGGTTTAAAGAAAACCAAAAGCTTAGAGGAAGGCGACTTCTGCTTCAAATGGGGTGATGGGAGCCTGGTGTCTGCGAAGGCTGTGGGATCCGTGACGCTGTCTTTTGAAGAACACACTTTAAACTTGAATAATGTTTATTTTGTTCCTACCTTTGGGAAGAACTTAATATCTGTTGCTCGTCTTCTTGAGCAAGATTATTGTTTAAAGTTCATTAAGAATGGAATTCGTATTTCGTTTCCTGATAATTCTTTTGTCACTGATGCATGTATGAAGAATGCTCTTTTCTACATCTATCCCACTCAACCTTCTCTATTAGACACCGAAATAGATAATGATCTAGTTAGGGAGCCAAAGAGGATCAAACTTTCTGAATCCTCCGATCTAATAAAATCAACATATCTCTGGCACTTAAGACTTGGTCATATCAGTCTAGACAGGATTAAGAGACTTGTGAGGGACGGTCCACTCCAAGCCTCTGCAATAGGTTCACTAGCTACTTGTGAATCTTGTATAGAAGGAAAAATGACTAAGCGACCTTTTCTCAGCTAAGGGTCGAAGAGCCACTGAGTTGCTGGAACTTGTACATTCTGATGTATGTGGTCCACTCAGTACACAGGCACGTGGAGGATACGAATACTTCATTACCTTCACTGATGATTACTCAAGATACGGTTTTGTCTATTTGCTCAAGCACAAATCCGAGACCTTTAACGTATTTAAGGTCTTTAGGGCTTTAGTGGAAAATCAAACTGGCAAAGTGATCAAAACCCTTCGATCTGATCTATGAGGTGAGTATATGTTTGGAGAGTTCGATGACTTTCTTAAAGAAGAAGGTATCGCTTCTCAACTTACCGCACCTGGCACACCTCAACAAAACGGAGTGTCAGAGAAAAGAAACCGAACTCTTATAGAGATGGTTAGATCAATGATGAGTTACTCATCACTCCCTCTTTCCTTTTGAGGATATGCCCTCGAAACATCCGCTTACATTTTGAACCAAGTTCCGTATAAAATGGTTCCTGGTACTCCTTATGAATGATGGACTGGCCGTAAAGTAAATCTTGGCCGCATCAAAATTTGGGGTTGCCCTGCACATGTGCTGAGGCAAAAGACTAGGAAGTTGGCTAGTAGGTCAGAATTGTGTATGTTCGTTGGATATCCAAAGGAAACCAAAAGTTTCACATTCTATAGTCCCGAGGAAGACAAGACTTTCGTTAGCACAAATGCTCGTTTCCTTGAGGAGGACTTTATGAAAAATGTAAAACCTAGAAGAAAAATTGTGCTTGAAGAAAAGTTGGGTAAGGAAGCTTCTACCTCATCTGTAAGAATTGTTCTTACCCCAACTGAAACACAACCTAACTCATCAGAACCTCATCAAGTAGTACTTCGACGTAGTGGGACGGCTTCTCAAAAGCCTGACAGGTACATGTCTTATGGAGATACTCTCGTAGCCATCTCTGACATGGATGACCCTATTTCCTATAGCCAAGCGATGGCTTGTTCTGAATCAAACCTTTGGCTTGACGCCATGAAAGTTGAAATGCACTTGATGTATGTCAACAAAGTCTAGAAACTTGTGGACCTTCCTGAAGGGATTAAACCCGTAGGGTGTAAGTGGATATATAAGAAGAAAATGGGTCCGGATGGGAACGTCGAGACGTTCAAAACACGACTTGTGGCTAAGGGTTATACCCAACAAGAAGGGATTGACTATGAAGAAACCTTCTCACCAGTCGCGATGCTTATATCCATCTGCATACTTCTATCCATAGCTGCAGCTCTCGACTATGAGATCTGGCAAACGGATGTCAAGACCGCCTTCCTGAATGGCAATCTTGCCGAGCGCATTTATATGGCTCAACCAGACGGTTTCGTGGATAAAGGTCAAGAGACCAAGGTTTGTGAGTTACTTAAGTCCATTTATGGACTAAAACAAGCATCTAGGTCATGGAATATTAGATTCGATGAAACTGTGAAAAGCTTTGGCTTTGAACAGTCAATAGATGAGCCTTGTGTTTACAAAAAGTTGTGTTTCTGATACTATATGTCGATGATATATTACGCATAGGTAATGATGTGGGTAAGTTATCTGAGGTTAAGGTCTGGCTAGCAAAGCAATTCGATATGAAGGATCTAGGAGAAGCCGCGTACATTTTAGGGATCCAAATCTTTCGAGATCGAAAAAACCGACCCTGTCGCTCTCTCAAGCATCTTATATTGATAAGGTGATGGATCGCTTCTTGATGCAAGACTCCAAGAAGGGCCAAATACCCTTTAGGCATGGAGTCTCACTCTCTAAGGACTTGTCTCCCAAGACTGCACGAGAGATTGAGGACATGAGAAAAATTCCTTACGCCTCAGCTGTATGAAGTCTCATGTATGCTATGCTTTGCACTAAACCTGACATCTGTTTCGCCGTTGGCGTAGTTAGCCGTTTCCAATCCAACCCTGGACCCGAGCACTGGATTGTTGTTGAGCATGTTCTTAAGTATCTTTGAAGAACTAGAAACCTGATGCTTACATACTCAGGTACTGACCTGACTATGACGGGATACAGACTCCGATTTTCAAGCGGATAAGGATTCCAGGAAATCCACTTTGGGATCTGTGTTCATCCTTAATGGTGGAGTTGTTGTGTGGATGAGTATTAAGCAATCTTGCATTGCTGACTCAACAATGGAAGCAGAATATGTGGCTGCTTGTGAAGTATCCAAAGAGGTTGTATGGCTTAGAAAATTCCTTAATTATTTGGAAGTCGTTCCAAACGTCGACGAGCCCATGACCCTTTATTGTGATAATAGTGGGGCTATCGCTAACTCGAAGGAACCTCGAAGCCATAAGCGCTCTAAACATATTGATGGGAAATACCATTTGATTCGAGAGATCATGCAGCGCGGAGATGTGGAGGTGAAGTAGATCTCTGGCAGATTCATTCACCAAGGCCCTAGCGAACAAGGTCTTCGACCAACATCGAGAGGGATTAGGCATGAAGGACTACTCACATCTTCTTGGAGTCAAGTGGGAGTTTGTTGTCAATGGTGCCCACAAGAAGAGTAGTAGTGTCTATTTATATACATTTGATGTAATATAGTCTGACGAAGACTCTTGCTTGAAATTGCTTATTTATTAATAAAAGTTGAAACGTTCATTCATTCTTCCTTGTCTGTTTAAAGCTTTATGATAAAACCTTAGTCTTTAGTCCATAAACAAACTTAACAACTTACGAAGAGACAAATGTAGATTTGCATGAACAAACTCTTCGTAGTTTGCTTAAAACGATATATTCGCAATCTAAGGGTCAAAGGACTATTGACCTCAGTACGATTGTTAGGAGAATCTATGATGTCTGGTTATGTGACATTGAGAGTTAGAGACTCTATAGTTCTTCTTGGTATCTTCTGAAGGTACTGAATTAACCAGTGCACTTCTAGAGACAAAATAAGAACAAACCATTTAACCTCTTATATCTCAAAGTCACTACGTATGAATTGCATCATGCTTACCTTAATCCTGAAATGAGACATGCCATTTCATAGTTTACGTATTATCATTTGAGAAAGTCTGAGTTCAGACTCACTATGTGATTCCGAACAGGACCTATTGGTGAATTACTAAGCTATGAAGATGTCATGAGTAACTTTGTGAAGTTCTCATAGATATGGAATTCATGTACAAGATTGCTGAAATGCAATGTATATCACCTCATGCTTTGTTCCTTGGAATGTGAATAAATGAACTGGCTAGTGTCCAAATTGAGTCCTGTCTCTTTTGGATGAAACAATGTGACTTCTTAGCTCCTCGTCAATACATTGTTTCTAACTTATTCACAAGCGACAAAAGAGTTGAGGAAATAACGGCTAGAAGGGTAAAATGGTAATTTTGTAAATCCCGACTAGCTGATGATATTCATGAAGGGTAAACATAGATAATATTCAGTGGATCCACTCATTACAATTAGGTTGAATTCTTAAGTAGAAAATAAAATCATTTGAACCGAGAGATTTTCAGTGTCAACTCTTTAGTGGAGTGAGTTGACATTAAGCTAAACTTGGAAAAGGTTTGTTAACTTTTGAGTCCAAGTATTTAGCTCAAGCTTTGTTCATTTGGATCCATGAGGTCACTGTCACAAATCATATCGAGTAGGAATAGTTAAACTAGAAGCTAAGTCAAAACAAGAACGATACAAGTTTTACGAAAATTGTCAAAATGGTATTTTTGTCTTTTTGGACATAGGATGAAATGAATGTCAATAAATTTTTTGACATGGTCATTTGATGACTTGCAACCACTCGGCCAAGTTAGTTTGTTTGGGCCTTATGGATTAATTTCATTTCATAAGAGTTTTATTGAAAATTCTTAATGAGTCTTTCTCATGTTGTCATGAACAAATGAAAAAGCTTCTAGAAGCTCCTTCTAGGAGACTTGGCCGCCCACCCTATAGAGAAAAAAGGAGAGATTATTTTGTGCAAAAATGCATGAAGATACTTGCCAAAAGAAAAAGAGGAAACAAATCCAAGGTGTCATGAAGGCTCATGTTGGCCGTGTGACTTGGATAGGAATGGGCAATAAAGGGTTGCTCATGAAGGCTTGGAAAATAAGAGGAAACTACTTCTTTCCAAGGTAAATCCTTATCCGATAAACAAGACACTCATTCCCCTCATTTTATTCATCCCAAAGTTTTAGAGATTGAGAGCCTCTCTCTCTAGAATATTGGCCGACTCTCTCTCTCTCTCTCTAGTTATTTTTCGTTTTTGTTTTGGCACCTAGGTCCACACTTGACCTAGTGTTTTAGCTCTTCGACTCTTAGACTTGTTCTAGAGTCGTCGTGTTGAAAAGTGTCCACTCACTAATTCCTTTTCTCTCGAGTGATTCTTGTGATAGAAACTATCGTGGTTGCTCGTGTTGCCGAGGAAAGAAGAGAGACGTGCTGCGAGGGGAGACGAACGTTGCAATCTTCCAAAAGCTTCTCAACGTTCAAGCTTCTAAAAAGGTTAGTAAATTTATAATGCTCATTATAGTTTTTATTTACATGTACTTGCTATTTGTCTAGGTTAGTAAAATTGTTTTACTTGTCAATAAGAAATTTTTTAAATTCCGCCGCTTACCCGAAGCGTTAATCTTTTTCTTAAACCCTAGATCAATTCCAACATTCTTTTCATAACTGAATAAATCTTTCTCTTATCTTTCCAATACATGTTCATTTGTCAAAATCGGACTCTGAAGCAAGGAGTTATAGAAAATTCAAATTTGTTGTGTGTCCATCTCCGAGCTGCACCCGACAGACGTGTGAGGGAGACGCAACGTGCGCGATGACGCAACCAGTATTCCAATTTTCACAATTTTGAGCTAATCTTGACCCTTGGATCACATCAAAGGGCCCAGAATGCTCTGAAAATACTCATGGAAACACTAAATACCCTTTGTTAGGTTTAGTTTACATCATCTCACATTATACTCAGTTTTGGATAGGGACAGAGAGAAAAGAGAGGATTTGCGAGAAGAGACCATCGAAGCTTTTGGAGAGAAGAAGAAGAGGAAGATGAAGAAGAGCTTGTGAAACTCTCTCCAATAATTCCTTATCAACCTCAATTCATAGTTTATCCTTCTATCCATTTCTCTATCTTATTACTTTGCTTGAACTCCCATTTGTTTATCTTTTCCAATTTAGATTGAATCACATGTGTAGTTGATTTGAGATAATTCTAGTTGATCTTGCTTGAGACTTTAGATTTCTTTTTTATTTCGATTTGATTGGTCCTTGTTGAATGGATATGTCTCTCTATATGTTTACGCTTACTCTCATTTCAATATTGCTTTGCTTAATCCTAATAATGAGTAGCTAAACTTATAGGATGTGTGTGATCTAGTTAGGTGAATTGATTTGGTTAGTAGATTAGTCTAGGTTTGAGCTTGAATGTGTTGTGTTTGTGGTGTTCAAGAAAATTTGGGGGTGGTTAATATCAGTGCTTGACTTGACAACCTAGGTAGTGAATCTCTAGACCCGTTTAGATGCTGAGATGTGGTAATCGAGTGTGCTCAATCCGTTCTCTCATCCGCCTAGCTTGATCTATAGAAATACTAGAAGATTTGTGTAGTTTCAACTCCTGTAGCAAATGCGGTTGTTTATTTTAATATAACCCAAATCGAGAGATGTAGGTTGGTCAACCAATTAGGCTAGTTTCTACTCGAGAGAGGTTATGAGTATTCAAGAGGGAATTATACTAGGTTTACCCAAACACTAACCGTTGCTAGAATCTTATAAACAACCGAACCAAAGAACCCAACGAAGTCATACCCATTCACTCTCTATAATTTTGTCAAATCTTTTGTTTATTGCTTTTGTTTGTTTTTGCATTTCAATTTCATTCCCTTCAAAACCATTCAAAAATCCACACCTTTTGTATTTTCGTAACTCATAAAGATTTCTTAGTTAATTGATATCGATAAACAGACAAGTTCCTTGTGGAATCAATAATTTGTGCCATGCACGATACTACTTGACGACACGTACGCTTACATCGTGTGAGGATTTTCCTAGTTAAGGAATTCTTCAATCAGCCTCAAATACCGAGATTAGAGCTATAATCTTCAAGGCCAAGCCCTCCATCTATAAGAGAGGATTCTTTGGTTTATTGATAAAGTGTTTTGAGAAAGAAGAGCTTGATAATGTGCGTCGTGAGGTATATAAAGGCATCTCTAGAAACTATGTCGAAGACAAGATCTAACGTATATATTCCTCCAACAAGGACTATTGTGACGACCCAGTTTCTTAGAACGTCAAACTTAACTTCATTCATTTACTAATTTTTTTTAAACATCGTTTTTTTCCTCATAAAAAAACAAAATAGCTTTAAAAAATAAACCAAAATTTAAAATATAATATATAGTTTAAAACTTTATAAAAGTATTTTACTAGAACATGGAAAATACTTAAATTTGAATTCAAAACCAAAGCATGATAGTTAGAAATACTTAACGAAAAATAAAACCATTAAATTCAAGTTTAGTTAGGCAAAACCATTTCACCTTATAGATGTCTCAACCAGAAAAATCTCAAACCGAGTATTTAGATTGTGCTAGCGGAAGTCTTAAGAAACACGCGGGAACCCGTTAGCTATTAGCGCCGCTAGTTCACCCTCCTCAATTAGTTGTAGATTGCTTGCCTAAGACCATCTCCAATCCACAACACTAAATTGATACAACTTCTACATCAAATTGGTGCAACAATTACATCAAACAGTGTTTTCATCTCCAACCCACAACACCACTATTCCGACACCAAAAAGAATATTCTCTTTATATACTCTTCAATATTACTTTATATTAATTGCATATCAACCCCTTTATTAATTTTTTATGTCAGTAGTAACCATATTAAATATATTTTCTATATAAGTAATATAAATTAATTTATAATAATATTAAATATTATGTCAGCATCACAAAATTAATTAAAAAAATAATCACCGTGAAAAAAAGATATATTGGAATAACATTTATCAGTTACAACTTACATAAACATTACAATTCATAGGTAAAATTAAATATTAAAAAAAATATAATCCAAAAAAAAGCACATAAAAAAAACAATACAAAAAATGTTGATAGTTGATAATATATACCATTAGTATACTCCTCTCATAAATGATCAATTGACCATTAGTATATTCATTCTTATTTATAAAACAAAACCATGATTTTATTATTGACATTGGATTTCAAATGCTTCGAACACAACTTTGATATGCCAGACTACTAAACTAATTTTGTTCAAGTAATTTAACTTTGTGTTTTTATTTGATATAATGCATCCATCTGTATTTTTTTTAGTATGTAGTGTGTTTAATTAATGTTATGTAATTATGAATGTTATTTACTCTTTTTTTAAATTAATGATTTATATATATATATATATATATATATATATATAAATAAGTTGTAGTTTTGATCCTAATTAAATAATATATATGGTGTGATACTATTCACCACACCAAATTCTTTACCAATTTGTGTAAATTTTGGTGTGTGTTGCAACAACATACATACCAAACGTGTCATTTCTCAGACCAATTTGGTGTGGGTTGGAGATGATCTAAAACACATAAAGATAATTTCATAAAAGTGAGCTAACGCTTAGCTAGAATAATATAAAGCTCATAAAAAGATGAATATACTATGAACCGAAATTTCAAATTTTGAACATGGGAATTCGTTTTATGAGCTCAAACTACGAACCGAGATTTCAAATCCCACGCTCTTTAAAAAGTAAAAGCCGGAATCCCTAAAACTACAAACCAAAATTTCAAATCCTACACTCTTAAAAAGTAAACCCGGAACCCACTATAAAGTAAAATTTTAAATTTGGAAAACATACCTAAAACTTAAAAAACCTACAATTTCGAATATACCGTAAAATCAAAGTGTTGCGTGGGAGAATGACGATATGATGGAGCTTCCAAACCCTTAAACTAAAATTACTAAAATTTCAGATCGGAACATAAAATCCAAACTTAATAAAACTTTCAAAGTTTTGAATACACCTTAAAGTCAAGGAGCTTGCCGGATGGATGACGACGGGAAATAGATTCCAAAACCAGAAACCAAAATTTTAAATTGGGAAAAAAAAATCCCTAAAACTAAATAAAGGTTTCAAAGTTTCGAATATACCTTAAAATTTAGGAGTTAGCCTGAAGAATGACGACGGGGTGGAGCTTCCATGATCTTGTAAATGGTGAAATTTTTAGGGCTAGAGGGAGAAATGAGGGTAAGCGTGGAGGATAAGACAAAGTGAAAGAGACATAGAAGACGAAGTGAGGCATGTAGTGATTTTTTTTCATAAGTTCAGGGTTTCTTTTCAGAACAGGGCGTCACTCATATAATGAGTAACGTCAAAATATTATGTGGTCGAAACACACATTGCCACATGGCAGTGGGTGTCACTCGTTTAATGAGCGACACAATAGGTTGAGGCGTAACTTGTTTATTGAGCGACGCAAAAGGTAAACAAGCGACGCCCCGCCACATGTCACCACATAACAAGACCGATTGAATATTTTAGCGTCACTTATTTAATAAGCAACGCTTAATCAACTCCCAGTCAATAAGGCGTCGTTTTTATACCAAGCGATGCCCCGTGTTGTACACATGACACATTTTTATGATGTCATATCATATGTTGGTGCCAAAATGACTTTGGGCATTGCTCTATTACCCAAGCGACGGTTTTGGGGCAACATGGATAACTCATTTTGTAGTAGTGGTAATGCACTGCATGAATCGGCTATTAGTATTTTAGTTCTAGCGGTGTCATATTATTTCATATCATAAATCTTATCAAATTTTATTATGGACTTCCATAAAGTAGTCATACCGATTTTCAATGCGCACTTTGGAGACGAAAATACGGGATTGCAAGGTCCCATATTTGGCTCCAACTTTTAAACTTATAACATGTGAAAAATTTCCCCATTCGAACTCGTAAGTTAGCTCAAAAAAATCTCCTTAAGACCTTTGTAGTTTGAGGCGGCAAATACTTTGGAAACACCCTACTCATTGGCATATGATTAGAAGCTGTTATGCTGTCATTTTTTACAAGATAAAAACAACGTCCCTAGAGCAAAAACGACAAGAAAAATGCCCAATGACTCAAGCGGCTCTGAAGGCTGAGCCGCAAAACGGCTTTGAAGGCAAAGCCACTAGCGTCTCCCAGCCCCTATTGTTCTCACAAGCGGCTCTGAATGCTGAGCCGCAAAACGGCCCTGGAGGCTGAGCCACAAACGTCTTTGAAGGCAGAGCCTCTAACGGCTCTGAGCCCCCAATGTTCTCACAAGCGGCTCTGAATGCTGAGCCGCAAAACGGCCCTGGAGGCTGAGCCACAAACCACTCTGAAGGCAGAGCCCCTAACGGCTCTGAGCCCTCAATGTTCTCACAAGCGGCTCTGAGCGCTGAGCCGCAAAACGGCTCTGGAGGCTGAACCGCAAACCACTCTGAAGGCAGAGCCCCTAACGTCTCTGGGCCCATAATGCTCCCACGAGTATAAATTCACAATTTGAGACAACTAACTCTCCCTATAAATACCATCCATGATGAAGAAGAGAAAAACCAAGTCTAAGGAAATAAAAAAAAACTACAACTTCTATCTCTTCCTTTCTGTTGGAATTGATCTAGGGTTTAAGAAAAAGATTAAACGCTTCGGGAAGCGGCGGAATTTTAAAAAATTTCTTTTCAAGTAAAAACAGTTTTTACTAACCTAGACAAAGAAGCAAGTACATGTAATTAAAAATCAATATGAGCTAAGAGTTTACTAACCTTTCTTGAAGCTTGAACTTTGAAGAAGCTTTTGGAAAGTTCGCAACGCTCGTCTCCCCTCGCAGCACGTCTCTCTTTCTTTCCTCGGCACCTCGAGCAACCACGAAAGTTTCTATCACTAAATCACTCGAAAAGAAGGAATCAGTGAGTGGGCACTTTTAAACGCTACGACTTAAGAACGAGTCTCGAAGTCGCAGAGCTAAACACTAGGTCGAGTGAGGACCTAGGTGCCAAGACAAGAAAAAATCGAAAATAAACTAGAGAGAGAGAGAGGATTTTCGGCCACAAGTTCTAGAGAGAGAGTCTCTCAAATCTCTTAAACTTGGATGAATGAAAAGTGAGGAAATGAGGCTCCTATTTATAGGAGAGGTCTCACCTTCAATAAGGTAGTTTCCTCTTCTATAGAATATCACATATTCATGAGCAATTTCCTCTTTTTCCCTTTGAGACACTCGGCCAACACAAGGCTTCTAGAAGCCTTGATTTGTTTCCTATTTTGTTCAAGGCCTTGCCTTGTCTCTCACTTGGCCGATTCCCACTTTCCTCTTGGAGGAAATTTGTTTCCTCTTTTTCTTTTGGCAAGTATCTTGATACATTTATGCACAAAATAAACTCTCTTTCCTTGGGTATTATGTGTCACGACCCGCAGGACACCCGTCGCCCTCGGACCGCGACCTTTACCTATACTCATATACTATCAACTCATTCATTATTTATAAACCACATTTTTTGAAAAGAGTAGCATTGAAGTCATGAGTAGTTTGTAGAAAAATACGGTAAAATTTTTCTTTTCTTTTTAAAATGCTTTACAACTACTTATGACCGCTACTCGTAAACACGGCCTAGGCCTTCAGCGCGTGTTTACATTTTACAAAACTTTAATAAAATACTTACTTAATATCAAATGAACTAGAAACAGAGTTCGAGCTGGTTTTAAAGAAAATAAAACCTTACATGTCTTTCCTACATGTATCTGTCCTTGCCGCAGGTCGTCAAGAGATCTACATTGACTAGCACTTCCGCTTCGCCTGAGCTTCCTTCATCTACAGGGAGGGGGTATTGTGGGGTGAGTCACACCGACTCAGTAAGCAGGATATCTAACCTATTGCTATATGAGATGCACGAATGCAGATGATGAATACAGACAATAGATGCTGATGACGAATGCAAATGACAACAGCAGGTAGCAGATTCAGCAGAATAACGATCATTCAGCATCAAGGAAATATCTAACTGGCTAACACGAACAATTTCTTATCGAAGTTCATTCATTCATTCAGGAATCCGGCATTCTCCGGTTCCCTCAGAATCTCATCCATCTCACGCATCCCGGCGCCTTACATCAGTGGACTGGGCCCAATCGACACTTCAGTTCGCAGCCGCTCATGAGAGATGAGTAAGCTATTCCGAAAACTCGAGCCTAGCTCTCGGAAAGCCGAAGTTTTAATGTCTGGGATCCACTAGCACATGTAGGAGGGCCTTGACGCGCGTATGGTAGAGGGGAGCTAACCCTCACCAATCCCTGATTAGTTCAGGGTTCATATTTCCCTCAGGACAGGTAAGCCACTCATCGACTTACCTGAAGCCACCCATCGACTTCCCATTAAAGGGCCTTCAGGAATGCCACTCGCTACATTGCCGACAAGAGTTCGTTATGTTTTACAGGAGCTGTCTACAGCCTACTTGCCTATCCTATTACAGGAGGAGATCTTATCGGGATAAAGCCCATCATTAACATTATTAGTTTTATTGTATGGCTCTTTACGTATTTTAGAAGGAGTTGCCGACAGCTGTGAGGCTGGACCTTCTCCTAGAGCAGTTTCTCTCGGGATTGAATCCGGAGAACACCGTCTTTCCTCCTCCTGTTGTCCTCCTCATCAGGACAAAGGGTTAAAAACCTATTACAGAAGCTTAACATAGCTTTAAAGGCTTCAAGGTTCTTAACTTGCTAATCGTTTAACCCTACCATTTTATTATCTTATTAGTTAGTGGCCGAAGCCTTATTCGGTCATCTTGTCTAACTGAGGGTTTCTCTTTGTTTTAGGATTAAACGAATAAACATAAACAATTATTCTACTAGGCACCATTCCCCTTTTGGCGCCTCAAACTTAAATCCCACTTACCCGGAATAGTTCGTCGGAGAACTTGGTGAATTCCGGAGTTTTCTTGCTTTACACGCTTTCCGAGACTCTACACGTTCTGAAGCGCTAACACGTTCCGAAGCGTCGAGAAACTAAAACCCGAAATTGAAATCTCATTAGTCAATGATTCAGGAGGTGATATCAAGCTTAACGTTTGTTATCAGGATTCACTGCGAGTCGATTCAGGGGTTCGAGAATTTAATTCACTTATTTCCCGGCTTTTCGGAATTTAAACTTATTCAAGACTCGTACAAATTCGTACCAGAGAACAAGTACGAAATAAAATCCAAATCATTGATCGAGTCTTAAATAAATTAAACGCATAATCCGAAAAATCATACAAACCGAGAATTTCCAAAGCGAATTAAATTGACTTCTTTAACGTTAAATAAATAATCATAAATTATTTATTTAAATACAGAAAATACATCACATAACCAAATCCAAGAGTATTTAAACGCTATAAGCGATTTAAAAAACTCACGAGTTTATCGAGCTTTAACTACGATAACTCTTTTCTCGAAAATTCCAAATTACGGCTTCGTTGCCTTCGACTCTGTCGGTTCTCGCTCGTCCCGACCTGATCTGTGACTGAGCTGTGAAATTCAGAAAACGAACCTCGAGTCAATTCACAAAATCCAACTCAATACTCGAAAACTTAGAACCCGAAGCGAACAACTAACACAATTCTCAACTCGTCACAAAATTCCCAAATTTGTCAACAAACCAAGTAACTTGTCACAAAATCCACATTTCAATTCTAACCGTCAACTCATCATCCCCGAGACTCATAATTGCATCACCCAAGCTTAGCAACGATACCCATTTTACAACCCATAACAGAACTTTCAGCCGAAAACACACATACAAATACCCACACACACACGGCCAAACTAAACCAAAACAAAACTCGTCAACGTTCTAAAATTCATCACAGCCTCGATATAACAACATCAACAAAACAAATTCACCTCAAACCAGAATCTCAAAACATTACACAGCCACAAGCAAGAGGCATTTAGAACAAAAACCCCATTCGGCCAAAATCAAACTCATGAGAAAAAACAACAAAAATCCAAAACTCATCACATCAATATCATCATTAAGCAACAACCACTCCGGAAAAACAACTCAAGATCACCAAACCACGCTTAGAAGCAAAACCCCTAAATCAATTTCATGAAACCCTAACATCACGAAATTAATTTTGGGTTGTGATTTCTTACCCAATTTTTTCGTGGATTTGGACTCTCCGGGGTGTATCTTCTCTCTCCCGGAGCTCGCTTCCGGGTCGGCCGGCCACAGCGTGCTCGCGGCGGCGCTCGCTCCTTCTCAGCCCGCGCGCGCGTCCAGTGACTTCGGGTCTCGGTCTCGGTGGCTGTCGGCCGAGCTTTCTCTTCGCGAGCTCAACTCCGTCTCGCACTCTTTCTCAGTCTCTCTTTCGGCTCTCTCTCTCTCTCTCTCTCCCTCTCTCTCTCTCTCACTCCCGCTCGGTATCCTTCTTCTTCTTCTTTCTTTTCTTTTTTCCTGGTTGCCGATTCTCTCACTCGGCCAAGTGATACAAATCACATTGAAGAGGATTCTAGTAAATGATGACGTGGCAAGCTCAACCTTATCCTATCTTTTATAATTTGACCCATTTTTTCCTTGTTTTCTTTCAAATGGGTCCCTAAAAAAATTGTTACAACCACGTCCGTTTCTTATAATTATTTAATTAAATCCATAACCGAACGGATTATAACTATATGATTCGAACCGAGAATTTTCTCATTCGTTCTCGATTAATTAAAATATATTTAAGGTTTCTCGGAATTAATTCTCATTCTTGAGAATGTCTTTCTTAAATTAATTTCCGGAATATTTTCTCGGAATTAATTTATTATTCGAGATAAACTCGATAATTCCTTTACTCATTCCGAGATTTCTCATTACCTTAATATATTTAAATCACTTGATAAACTCATTGGACCATAATTCGTTCGAGAGACGAAAAAAAATATAACGAGGAATCTACTTCACTAATTTCCTTCCGGATTCCTTTCACGTTGAAATCAGCTAGGTCGTTAAAATATATTTTCACTTTCACAATCCTTCTTACATTCGTGAAAATATTCTAAAACCTTATCGACCTTAATATTCTTAATTTCTCATTCTCGATTATTTCCTCGTTCCTTCGAGAAATTCCTTGATATTATTTCCTTTGAAATCTTGAAATCTCACTTGAAATGTGAACCGAGGGAGTATAGAGAAAATCTTCTCGTTTATCTGAGACGAGAGAGGAATGAAATTCTATATAAATTCAAACGAGAGAGAGAAATATAATTTCATTTATTTATTTGCGAGAGAGAGAATCATATGGAGACGGCGTTTAGAAAGTTAGGTTGTGCGGGTCTCACAACCCCTACCCCCTTAGAAAAGTTTCGTCCTCGAAACTTAGGAAAACGACGGATACTTCTTCCTAAGTTCCCATATCGCTTTCTCTTACTTGTGCCATTCTCATTGCACTCCTACTAAGGGGACGATTCTGCTTCTCACAGCTTTTCTTTCTATCGAGAGTTGCCACTATCGACCCTCCTTCCACACCTTTCTCAGAAATTTACTTCTTGGTCGAGAGAAGGTCAGGAGAGATTTCTACATGCTTCCTCAGCTTGAGAGTTTCATGCACATAAAAGTGGTTACATACGCAGTACTAGCAGACAATCACTGCTACAACTTGCTCCAGGACCTCAAAGGATCCTATACATCTCGCAGCTTAACTTACCTTTTCTCAAATTTCATCACTTCATACGTTAGTGAATCATTTGGGAGCTTTTTGTCCCGAATTTTTTTTTTCGAGAGGTCCTTAACGCTTACTTACATAGCTTATGATTATTTTTCCATAACCTCTAAGCAAATCAAATATCTTGATCAGAAATGATAGGCAAAGGAACTCCATACAGGCGTACTTCCTCGTTGATAGATAAAATCCAGCTTACTTATCAACGGAATAGGTGGTTCCTATGGAAAGAAAATGGCATTTCTTTGTCAATTCGTCTACAATTACCCAGACTGCATCACCGTCCTGGGGAAACCCAACATGAGATCCATCATGATCTCATCCCACCTTCTTTGTGGGACGTCCAGGGTTACCATAACCCTATGGGTTTTCGATGTTCAGCCTTATCTTGCTGACTTCTAGACGCATACTGCCACATTTCTCTTCGTATTCAGCCACCAATATACCTCTTTTCTGGGTCTTAGCACATCATTCTCATTCCTGGAAAGATAAAATAAGGAGTTCCATGAGTCCCTGGTAGCGATTGGCTGCAGAGATTATCATCAGCAGGTACATGAACCTCTCCGTTACACATTACAATTCCATTGTTGTACAGTTGGAACTCGCCCCTTCACTTACCATGGGCGTCAAACCTCTTATCAAACAAATGCACGCCAACATAACGCCCTTCTTTAATCTTTATGAGAAGGGTCAGTGCAGTACTAACACGTACTAAACTTTTCCTTATCAACCATAGTTGCGTTCTCTAACCTCACTCAACGTCCTTGCCTCAACAAATTATCATCATCAAATCTTAATTTCTTCGGGGGAAATGCAAGAAATGGAGTTGACATTAGACACTCATTACCTTCTGGTAATGTCCACACATCTCTATGTTCGTCCCAACTTGCTCGCGTATTCTTATCATGGTATGCGATCATTTCCCTTAATTGCTTCAGTCCTTGTTGTGTCATCTATACCTCATTCTTTCAATGAGGACATCACTCAAAGGATTATCTCTTCAAGCCAAGACTCACACTTTGAGAGTCTGGCCTAGGGTCATTTCTCTTGAATTCCACTAAAATTGACCTTTACATGTTGTTCATACCTCGCTCTAGTCTCCCGAGTATATGAAGATATCGTCCACAAGGACGATCATGAGTTTATCTAGAAATTCCTCACACACTTGGTTCATCGAATTCTTAAACGTGATAGAGACATGAGTAATCCAAAAGACATGAAAATAACTCACGATGCCCAAATTGCTTCCAATCAGTTGTCGTCAAGGTATCTCCACCTTGAATCTTAGCTACTAGTACCTTGATCGTAGCTTGGTCTTTGAGAAGACTGTCGTTCTCACTAGCTGGTTGGATAGACTATTGTCCAAACATGATACATATTCGTTCTTAATCGTCACTTGGTTTATGACATCCTTGTCATTACAAATCTCAGGGTTCTGTTGGCTTGGTTAACGTATAAAACACCTTGAGCGTAAGAAAAACTCTTATCCATCAACCCTTCCGGATACCTCTTTGAGTTCTTTGAACTATGTTAAGGTGGTTTGATACATATCTCGCTATATGGCATATCTCGATGAGTTAGCTCCATACGCATCTTAATTTTTTTTTTTTTTATCATGTGGAATTCGTATCACGTTGTCCAAGGATACTTCCAAAAAGTCACTTATGACACAGATATGTATTGGCTCGATCTATCTTGATGATATCGCTTACGTTCGTTAGGGACTCAAAAGCGTTAATCCATAGCACTCCCTTATTTTAAAACTATCAAAGGGAACAATCTTCAGAGCCACCCATGAAAGTAATATGGCTTACTTCCGAGAGCACGTAACTCACCCTTGTCCATGTTAGGGTTTACAACTATGAAATGCCTACACTTGTTAGTCCATTATGAGTATTACGTCATATCGACTTGTCTAGGCTTACCTAGATGAGTCGCTAAGTGTCAACCTTGGACATAGACAAGTACGTTCTCAACTTTAATGTAAACTCAGAAGATCTCTTTCTAGACTAAACTTGTTACACAAAGGGTTTAATCCTCAAACTACACATGCTTGTTACTCAAATTCATGCCACCCTTCCTTGAGTGTTCGCCTATTCCATAAAACTTCACGTTCTTTTATTGAGTCATCTTACCACTCCTTGGTTGAGACCTAGTGCTAAATTCCTTTTGGCCTCAACGATCAAAGCGTTGCTGGAAGTAATTCTTCCTTTGTTTATGCTAGCAAACGGTGGTAACATCACAATGACTGCGACTTCCAAGTCTCCTTGTCAAACATTAATCCACCATGCCCTCTGAACTACAAGGGCGTAGATCCAGAGTCTGGTCTTGCCTCTACTTGCTTCACCGACGTGATAACCAACTTATGCATATGCTTGATTTCCCTTGCTTGATAAGTTGAAACCAGAGCTGAAGATGATTGAACTAGTTCATTGATCTCGCATCTTTTCATTGCATGGATCTATGTGCTCGTGGATCTTCCTTGTTGTACCAACTTCACTTGAACACCTTTTGTTAACAAAATGGCTCTCATTATTGTCATCTTGGTATCATGCATTGCCATGAAAATTTTACTAGCTTATAGGTCCTTTAGACCCACTAGTAAACAACATGCGACATGTTATGTGCATTCTAGCTACATATAGCCAATAGCGGCTGAATATTTTCACTCTAATTCTCAACAACTGGTGGATCATGACTTATGTTAAACACTGAAGACTCTGCTTCCAGAATTGCATGTCCACTGTCTCTTCCACTCAAAGGTCACCTTAGGAAAACGGTAGTGCGGCTTCTTCGCCTTTAATCCCAAAATTAGGTGAAGAGCTCATACGACTTATTTTCGACAGCTGGTCCTTGGACTTGGCCAAACTACCAATCCAGATTGAGCGATCGCACCATCCAGCGAGTTTGTTGCCCCTCTTCTCATCATGACATTTGAGCTCTCTAACGATCGCTCGACTTCAGTTACTCGAGCATCGAGGGTCACACTTCCGTCAACCTGTTTATTTGAAATTTGATCACACCAAGTGATACTAATGTACATTGGAGCGATAACACATACCCTTACACATCACTCAGAGTATGTACAATCCTGCAGGATGGTCTCTTTAACTCGCTTCGGCAAGCATAACCATTTATCTCACAAGGATCCTTCATAAGTTCCTTGGCTATCGACTAGTCTGTTCACAGCTAGTCAAGACTTTTTCTTAACTAAGTAACCATATACTCAAAATTGTTTATATTATCATCCAAAATCATTAGGCGATCATGTCATCTTCAAAGTGATCTTCCGTCATTGGTCAAGGGCTCTACACCAGATCTTGTTCCTCTTACTCGGAGAAGAGATCATCAATCAGCCAAGAGTGACTAGGAATGGGGAGTGGAGTTACTTTGTCATCGCATATCAGGGTACGTCAGTACTACTCATGAGTACAAAGGCATGCAACATCATGCATCAACCGATACCCCTTCTACGAGGATCTGCTCACAGTCCACGTAGGCATATGTCTCTCTCTAGACTTAAACGTTAAACTGCTTCAACAGCTCTCGAGATACTCCTCGATCCACATTCCACACTTCATAACTGATTCTCAGCATCATGGGTTAGGCATCTTGCCTTGCGCTCCCTCTTATCCAGGGTGAAACATCGTAGAACACATTGACTTATCATTTGGGATACTCTGCCCAAGACCTATTCAAGCCCATCACGGCTCCACAGAGCTCTATGCTCGTCAATTTACATGCACGAGTCTAATGAAACGGAAATAGATCACTAGCATACGATGATGGTTTAAGGATGATTGCGTACCTCCTTCGTTGATGAATTACTCGCGTCCAGCGTTCACTTATCGTGAACTTGGGCTCCTTGCTTCATCTAGAAGCCTTAGGAACACTTCGCCGTACTCTAACTAACCAAGCGACCATCGGTTCATAAGCCGACGATCAAAGACGAAGGGGTACGAGACCACAATTACTAGTCCTGAAGATATGGAAGGTCAAGCTAAGAGATCACTTCATTCGTAACAAGAAGACCTTCTTACGCTATCACGTTTTGTCGACCCATAGCTCCCGGAATAACCATTTAAAACATGGTTAATACTGTAGATGCTCAAGCCGTAAACGAAATACTCAGTCAACCGATAGATCTCACAGTCTACAGAAACGACTAAACCTGGGCTCTGATACCAAAAACTTTGTCACGACCAGCAGGACACCCGTCGCCCTCGGACCGCGACCTTTACCTATACTCATATACTATCAACTCATTCATTATTTATAAACCACATTTTTTGAAAAGAGTAGCATTGAAGTCATGAGTAGTTTGTAGAAAAATACGGTAAAATTTTTCTTTTCTTTTTAAAATGCTTTACAACTACTTATGACCGCTACTCGTAAACACGGCCTAGGCCTTCAGCGCGTGTTTACATTTTACAAAACTTTAATAAAATACTTACTTAATATCAAATGAACTAGAAACAGAGTTCGAGCTGGTTTTAAAGAAAATAAAACCTTACATGTCTTTCCTACATGTATCTGTCCTTGCCGCAGGTCGTCATGAGATCTACATTGACTAGCACTTCCGCTTCGCCTGAGCTTCCTTCATCTACAGGGAGGGGGTATTGTGGGGTGATTCACACCGACTCAGTAAGCAGGATATCTAACCTAGTGCTACATGAGATGCACGAATGCAGATGATGAATACAGACAATAGATGCTGATGACGAATGCAAATGACAACAACAGGTAGCAGATTCAGCAGAATAACGATCATTCAGCATCAAGGAAATATCTAACTGGCTAACACGAACAATTTCTTATCGAAGTTCATTCATTCATTCAGGAATCCGGCATTCTCCGGTTCCCTCAGAATCTCATCCATCTCACGCATCCCGGCGCCTTACATCAGTGGACTGGGCCCAATCGACACTTCAGTCCGCAGCCGCTCATGAGAGATGAGTAAGCTATTCCGAAAACTCGAGCCTAGCTCTCGGAAAGCCGAAGTTTTAATGTCTGGGATCCACTAGCACATGTAGGAGGGCCTTGACGCGCGTATGGTAGAGGGGAGCTAACCCTCACCAATCCCTGATTAGTTCAGGGTTCATATTTCCCTCAGGACAGGTAAGCCACTCATCGACTTACCTGAAGCCACCCATCGACTTCCCATTAAAGGGCCTTCAGGAATGCCACTCGCTACATTGCCGACAAGAGTTCGTTATGTTTTACAGGAGCTGTCTACAGCCTACCTGCCTATCCTATTACAGGAGGAAATCTTATCGGGATAAAGCCCATCATTAACATTATTAGTTTTATTGTATGGCTCTTTACGTATTTTAGAAGGAGTTGTCGACAGCTGTGAGGCTGGACCTTCTCCTAGAGCAGTTTCTCTCGGGATTGAATCCGGAGAACACCGTCTTTCCTCCTCCTGTTGTCCTCCTCATCAGGACAAAGGGTTAAAAACCTATTACAGAAGCTTAACATAGCTTTAAAGGCTTCAAGGTTCTTAACTTGCTAATCGTTTAACCCTACCATTTTATTATCTTATTAGTTAGTGGCCGAAGCCTTATTCGGTCATCTTGTCTAACTGAGGGTTTCTCTTTGTTTTAGGATTAAACGAATAAACATAAACAATTATTCTACTAGGCACCATTCCCCTTTTGGCGCCTCAAACTTAAATCCCACTTACCCGGAATAGTTCGTCGGAGAACTTGGTGAATTCCGGAGTTTTCTTGCTTTACACGCTTTCCGAGACTCTACACGTTCTGAAGCGCTAACACGTTCCGAAGCGTCGAGAAACTAAAACCCGAAATTGAAATCTCATTAGTCAATGATTCAGGAGGTGATATCAAGCTTAACGTTTGTTATCAGGATTCACTGCGAGTCGATTCAGGGGTTCGAGAATTTAATTCACTTATTTCCCGGCTTTTCGGAATTTAAACTTATTCAAGACTCGTACAAATTCGTACCAGAGAACAAGTACGAAATAAAATCCAAATCATTGATCGAGTCTTAAATAAATTAAACGCATAATCCGAAAAATCATACAAACCGAGAATTTCCAAAGCGAATTAAATTGACTTCTTTAACGTTAAATAAATAATCATAAATTATTTATTTAAATACAGAAAATACATCACATAACCAAATCCAAGAGTATTTAAACGCTATAAGCGATTTAAAAAACTCACGAGTTTATCGAGCTTTAACTACGATAACTCTTTTCTCGAAAATTCCAAATTACGGCTTCGTTGCCTTCGACTCTGTCGGTTCTCGCTCGTCCCGACCTGATCTGTGACTGAGCTGTGAAATTCAGAAAACGAACCTCGAGTCAATTCACAAAATCCAACTCAATACTCGAAAACTTAGAACCCGAAGCGAACAACTAACACAATTCTCAACTCGTCACAAAATTCCCAAATTTGTCAACAAACCAAGTAACTTGTCACAAAATCCACATTTCAATTCTAACCGTCAACTCATCATCCCCGAGACTCATAATTGCATCACCCAAGCTTAGCAACGATACCCATTTTACAACCCATAACAGAACTTTCAGCCGAAAACACACATACAAATACCCACACACACACGGCCAAACTAAACCAAAACAAAACTCGTCAACGTTCTAAAATTCATCACAGCCTCGATATAACAACATCAACAAAACAAATTCACCTCAAACCAGAATCTCAAAACATTACACAGCCACAAGCAAGAGGCATTTAGAACAAAAACCCCATTCGGCCAAAATCAAACTCATGAGAAAAAACAACAAAAATCCAAAACTCATCACATCAATATCATCATTAAGCAACAACCACTCCGGAAAAACAACTCAAGATCACCAAACCACGCTTAGAAGCAAAACCCCTAAATCAATTTCATGAAACCCTAACATCACGAAATTAATTTTGGGTTGTGATTTCTTACCCAATTTTTTCGTGGATTTGGACTCTCCGGGGTGTATCTTCTCTCTCCCGGAGCTCGCTTCCGGGTCGGCCGGCCACAGCGTGCTCGCGGCGGCGCTCGCTCCTTCTCAGCCCGCGCGCGCGTCCAGTGACTTCGGGTCTCGGTCTCGGTGGCTGTCGGCCGAGCTTTCTCTTCGCGAGCTCAACTCCGTCTCGCACTCTTTCTCAGTCTCTCTTTCGGCTCTCTCTCTCTCTCTCTCTCCCTCTCTCTCTCTCTCACTCCCGCTCGGTATCCTTCTTCTTCTTCTTTCTTTTCTTTTTTCCTGGTTGCCGATTCTCTCACTCGGCCAAGTGATACAAATCACATTGAAGAGGATTCTAGTAAATGATGACGTGGCAAGCTCAACCTTATCCTATCTTTTATAATTTGACCCATTTTTTCCTTGTTTTCTTTCAAATGGGTCCCTAAAAAAATTGTTACAACCACGTCCGTTTCTTATAATTATTTAATTAAATCCATAACCGAACGGATTATAACTATATGATTCGAACCGAGAATTTTCTCATTCGTTCTCGATTAATTAAAATATATTTAAGGTTTCTCGGAATTAATTCTCATTCTTGAGAATGTCTTTCTTAAATTAATTTCCGGAATATTTTCTCGGAATTAATTTATTATTCGAGATAAACTCGATAATTCCTTTACTCATTCCGAGATTTCTCATTACCTTAATATATTTAAATCACTTGATAAACTCATTGGACCATAATTCGTTCGAGAGATGAAAAAAAATATAACGAGGAATCTACTTCACTAATTTCCTACCGGATTCCTTTCACGTTGAAATCAGCTAGGTCGTTAAAATATATTTTCACTTTCACAATCCTTCTTACATTCGTGAAAATATTCTAAAACCTTATCGACCTTAATATTCTTAATTTCTCATTCTCGATTATTTCCTCGTTCCTTCGAGAAATTCCTTGATATTATTTCCTTTGAAATCTTGAAATCTCACTTGAAATGTGAACCGAGGGAGTATAGAGAAAATCTTCTCGTTTATCTGAGACGAGAGAGGAATGAAATTCTATATAAATTCAAACGAGAGAGAGAAATATAATTTCATTTATTTATTTGCGAGAGAGAGAATCATATGG
Source organism: Urtica dioica subsp. dioica (assembly GCF_054948205.1). Classification (NCBI taxonomy): domain Eukaryota; kingdom Viridiplantae; phylum Streptophyta; class Magnoliopsida; order Rosales; family Urticaceae; genus Urtica; species Urtica dioica. Next base: position 23,240,201 of record NC_142759.1, on the reverse strand, counting down.
AGACGGCGTTTAGAAAGTTAGGTTGTCGCTAGGGCCTTGGTGAATGGATCTGCGAGGTTGTCCACCGTTGAGATCTTCTTCACTTCCACGTCTCCGCGCTGCACGATCTCTCGAATCAAATGGTATTTCCTCTCAATATGCTTAGAGCGCTTATGGCTTCTAGGTTCCTTTGAGTTAGCGACAGCCCCACTAATATCACAATAAAGGGTCATGGGCTCGTCGACGTTTGGAACAATTTCCAAATACTTAAGGAATTTTCTAAGCCATACAGCCTCTTTGGATGCTTCACAAGCAGCCACATATTCTGCTTCCATTGTGGAGTCAGCAATGCAAGATTGCTTAATACTCTCCACACAACAGCTCCACCATTAAGGATGAACACAGATCCCGAAGTGGATTTCCTGGAATCCTTATCCGCTTGAAAATCGGAGTCGGTATATCCCGTCATAGTCAGGTCAGTACCTGAGTATGTAAGCATCAAGTTCCTAGTTCTTCGAAGATACTTAAGAACATGCTTAACAGCAATCCAGTGCTCGGGTCCAGGGTTGGATTGGAAACGGCTAACTACGCCAACAGCGAAACATATATCAGGTCTAGTGCAAAGCATAGAATACATGAGGCTTCCTACGGCAGAGGCGTAAGGAATCTTCCTCATGTCTTCAATCTCTTGTGCAGTCTTGGGAGACTGGTCCTTAGAGAGTGAAACTCCATGCCTAAAGGGTGTTTGACCCCTCATGCAGTCTTGCATCGAGAAGCGATCCATCACCTTATCAATATAAGATGCTTGAGAGAGCGACAGGGTCCGGTTTTTCCTATCTCGAAAGATTTGGATCCCCAGAATGTACGCGGCTTCTCCTAGATCCGTCATATCGAATTGCTTTGCTAACCAGACCTTAACCTCAGATAACTTACCCACGTCATTACCAATGAGTAGTATATCATCGACATATAGTACCAGAAACACAACTTTACCTTTGTGTATTAACTTGTAAACACAAGGCTCATCTATTGACTGTTCAAAGCCAAATCTCTTTACAGTTTCATCGAATCTAATATTCCATGACCTAGATGCTTGCTTTAGTCCATAAATGGATTTAAGCAACTCACAAACCTTGGTCTCTTGACCTTTATCCACGAAACCATCTGGTTGAGCCATGTAAATGCGCTCGTCAAGTTTACCATTCAGAAAGGCTGTCTTGACATCCATTTGCCAGATCTCATAGTCGAGAGCTGCAGCTATGGATAGGAGTATGCGGATGGATTTAAGCATCGCGACTGGCGAGAAGGTTTCTTCATAGTCAATCCCTTCTTGTTGGGTATAACTGTTGTCAATGGTGCCCACAAGAAGAGTAGTAGTGTCTATTTATGTACATTTGATGTCATATAGTCTTACGAAGACTCTTGCTTGTAATTGCTTATTCATTAATAAAAAGTTGAAACGTTAATTCAATCTTCTTTGTTTGAAGCTTTATGATAAAACCTTAGTCTTTTAGTCCATAAACAAACTCAACAACTTACGAAGAGACAAATGTAGATTTGCATGAACAAACTCTTCGTAGTTTGCTTAAAACGATATATTCGCAATCTTAGGGTCAAAGGACTATTGACCTCAGTATGATTGTTAGAAGAATCTATGATGTCTGGTTATGAGGCATTGAGAGTTGGGGACTCTATAGTTCTTCTAGGTATCTTCCGAAGGTACTGAATTGACCAGTGCACTTCTAGAGACAAGATAAGAACAAACCATTTAACCTCTTATGTCTCGAAGTCACTATGTATGAATTGCATCATGCTTACCTTAATCCTGAAATGAGACATGCCATTTCACACCTTAGTATTCTCATTTGAGAAAGTCAAAGTTCGGACTCACTATGTGATTCCGAACAAGGCCTATTGGTGAAGTACTAAGTTGTGAGTCTGTCATGAGTAACTTTGTGAAGTTCTCATAGATATGGAATTCATGTACAAGATTGCTGAAATGCAATGTATGTCACCTCATGCTTTGTTCCTTGGAGTGTGAATAAATGAACTGGCCAGTGTCCAAATTGAGTCCTAACTTTTTTGGATGAAACAATGTGACTTGTTAGCTCCTCGTCAATACATTTTTTCTAACTTATTCACAAGCGACAAAGGAGTTGAGGAAATAACAGCTAGAAGGGTAAAATGGTAATTTAGTAAATCCCGACTAGCTGATGATATTCATGAAGGGTAAACATAGATAATATTCAGTGGATCCGCTCATCATAATTAGGTCGAATTCTTGAGTAGAAAATAAATTCATTTGAACCGAGAGATTTTCAGTGTCAGCTCTTTAGTGGAGTCAGTTGGCATTAAGCTAAACTTGGAAAAGGTTTGTGAACGTTTGAGTCCAAGTGTTTAGCTAAAGCTTTGTTCACTTGGGTCCATGAGGTCACTATCACGAATCACATCGATAGGAATAGTTAAACTGGAAGCTAAGTCAAAACAAGAACGAAAATAGTCAAAAGGGTATTTTTATCTTTTGAGACAAAGGACGAAATGAATGTCAATAAATTTTTTGACAAGTTCATTTGATGACTTAATGTCACTCGGCCATGACTTGATCATTGGGCCTTGTGAATTAATTTCGTTTCATAAGAATTTTATTGAAAATTCTTAATGGGTTTTTCTCATATTGTTATGAACAAATGAAGAAGCTTCTAGAAGCTCCTTCTAGATGAGGATAGGCGCCCAAGTACCCAAGGAAAAGAGAGATTATTTTGTGCATAAATGTATCAAGATACTTGCCAAAAGAAAAAGGGGAAACAAATCTCCTCTATGAGGAAAGTAGATGTTCGGCCAAACAAGCCAAGAGAAAGTCAAAGGCAAGGCATGGAATAAAAGAGGAAACTAATCCCTTGGGGATGTGTTTGATGTAGGCGCCCATTTAGGGGATTTGGGCAATAAAAGATTGCTCAAAAAGGCTTGGAAAATAAGAAGAAACTACTTTCTTCCAAGGCCAACCCTCCTCCTATAAATAGGACCCTCATTCCTCTCATTCCATTCATCCCACACAAGTTAGAGATTGAGAGACTCTCTCTCTAGACATTGTGGCCGAAATCCTCTCTCTCTCTCTTTCTAGTTTATTTTCGATTTTTCTTGTTTTGGCACCTAGGTCCTCACTCGACCTAGTGTTTAGCTCTGCGACTTCGAGACTAGTTCTTAAGTCGTAGCGTTTAAAAGTGCCCACTCACTGATTCCTTCTTTTCGAGTGATTTAGTGATAGAAACTTTCGTGGTTGCTCGAGGTGTCGAGGAAAGAAAGAGAGACGTGCTGCGAGGGGAGACGAGCGTTGCGAACTTTCCAAAAGCTTCTTCAAAGTTCAAGCTTCAAGAAAGGTTAGTAAACTTCTTAGCTCATATTGGTTTTTAATTACATGTACTTGCACTTGTCTAGGTTAGTAAAAACTGTTTTTACTTGTAAAAGAAAATTTTTAAAATTCCGCCGCTTACCGAAGCGTTAATTATTTTCTCAAACCCTAGATCGATTCCAACAAATGGTATCAGAGCTATGGTCAAAGATTAGTATGTACATGTTTTTAAAATTATGAGCTTGAAAATCGTTTTCGAAAGTTTACTAATTTTGTGACAAGTTAGAATTGTTATCTTAGATTTTTTTTAATTTATTGCTCATGTCTTTAAATTAAAAAGCATGTTGATTTTCTATGAGTTTGGGATGTTTTTAAAACACATTAGAATCAGTTCTAAAAGTTTTTAATTTTTTATATTGAAAAACGTGTTTTAAAGGTTTGAGAAATTTCGGTAAATTTTGTGACTAGTTACTTTGTCTTTCTAGTTTCTTTTATTTACCGTATTCGTTTTATGCTTGTTGTTATTTCTTTTATTCTATGTTATTACCCTGCTAATAAAACACAAATAAAATCTTTAAACAACATCTTAAAACGTTCCGTTACACTTGATTCTTTTTCGCACCTAAATAGGACCAAGCTATAATTTATTTCTTTTTCTTCGAGCTGGAGTAAACCCGCATTAAAAGTGGTATAACTCTCTGCTCAGAAATCGAAATTTAATGATTCTTGAATCAAATTAAAGCTCTGTCTGTCCTCTGTCCAATGCCACCAGTTTCGGCTCAAAAGGACATCGGAGCCGCCAGATATGGCGATTTTACTCCGAGGTGCGCGTCTGTCTGAAACTCCAGTTTTTTATTAGAAATCCGGATTTTCAAACCCCACTACCATGAGTTATAGAACTCTAATGAGAAAATTTTCTTGAGCAAAAATGTTTTTCATATGATTATAAACATGATGTGTAAGATTAAAATGTTTTGATTTTTGAAAGTTTAATTGAAATTGAATTTTTACAAAACTAGTTTGAATTTTGAAAAACCGTTTTTCACTTTCAAACTTGAAAATATTTTGTCATCCAAATCAAATAAATTTTCAAAATGTTTTCAAAACTATATCTATATCACATATGTTCAAAATCTATATGCTCTTGAAAATTTGAGTTGGAGGTCTCCTTGTAGACAAGCCGAAAAATAAAAAGATGTGTAATCTCAAACTTTCAAGTGTTCGAGTGAGTTGAAGTTCACACTTCCCTCACGCACTTTCCCGAAATAGAAAATAGGAAAAGATCGAGTATGTACCTTGTGCCTTTATGCACTAATACTGCTCTGAACATGTCGATCTAGGATTCTCTTCTAGTTGTCCGCTCTGTCGCTCTCTAACTAGGAAATCTGTTTCCGAAATTATAAGAGTCGATGAACCAACTCCAAAAACTAAGTGGGAGGGTTATACTTGTTGTTTGTAACCCACGATCCCCAACACTAATGAATAGTGCAAGTGTCGCCGGACTAAGAGTCACCCTCGTGGCCATCTCTTAAATGAGAGTACTCAAGGGCGCTTTGCTCTGATCATTGCTCAATGAGCTACGTCCGAGAGTGAGACGATGATGACAAGACCTCCCCTCGGCGGATTGTTTTTCAAAGTCAATCTTTTGGACTAAGTGGTTGGTTACACACTTAGACTCAATCCCTAGTAATCCTCCCTCGAGGCCCTGCGAAAGGATGTGAGTGATCAAACCAATTTACAAGGTGGCTAGTCAAAATTGATGTATTGACATCTTGGCTATGCATTAATGATGAGTCATTTACTTATGAAAGGAGACTCGTTGCGGCCTTCCCTCGAAGGAGTAAAGTGTCATTTCGTTCATAACACCTTTGGATTTTATAAAGTCTTAAACAAACTTAAATCCTAAACCAAAGACTAATCATAAACTTGTTTCAACTTTTATAGGCAATATGTCTCCCAACTCTCTCTCTTTCATTCTTTCCTCGAACAAACTCGAAAACGAAAACTACATAGACTCGAAACGTAACCTCGACATAATACCTACCGTTAACAAGCACAAATGGGTACTCACCACCCCATGTCCTCCTCTGACGAATGATGATTCAACTCAAGAGGACAATGACGCCTTAGCGGCCTGGCTTCGATCCGATGAGATTGTGAGGTGCTATATCTTGGCATCTATGAACAATATGCTGAAAGAGCAACATCGTGACTTCGAGACTGCCGCTGACATGCTCTACAATCTCCTTGAGATGTTTGGAGGGCAAAGGCATCAAACAAGGCTACAAGCAGTCCGACAGTTTATGAACTGTCATATGCAGGCTAGGACTCCTGTTGGAGACTTTATGATATTGATCATTAGTCATCTGAGTAAAATGGAAATCCTAGGATCTGAGATTGATGGGAAGAATGTCATAGATGTGATCTTAGAAACTCTCCCCGCATCTCTTGATACCTTCGAGATGAACTACTCCATTAACAAGCTAGAGTACACTGTTACCAAGCTTATGGAGGAACTTCACACTGCTGTAGGTTTCACTAAGAGAAAGAGGAATCAAGGAGAGGCACATGCTACTGAGCAAAAAGCCTCCGCCTCTGGAACTGTGAAGAGACCTTACAAGGCCGATAAAAAGAACTGTCCCGCCTATCTCAAGGCAAAGGAACATAGTATTGTACTAGTTACCGAAGCATGCTTAGTAGCTGATAATGTATCATCGTGGATTATTGACTCCGCTGCTACTAACCATATTTGTTGTTCCTTGAATGGTTTCAAGAAAACCAAAAGCTTAGAGGAAGGCGAGTTCTGTTTCAAATGGGGTGATGGGAGCCTGGTGTCTGGAAAGGCTGTGGGATCCGTGACGCTGTCTTTTGAAGACCGCACTTTAAACTTGAATAATGTTTATTTTGTTCCTACCTTTGGGAAGAACTTAATATCCGTTGCTCGTCTTCGTGAGCAAGATTATTGTTTAAAGTTCATTAAGAATGGAATTCGTATTTCGTTTCCTGATAATTCTTTTGTCACTGATGCATGTACGAAGAATGCTCTTTTCTACATCTATCCCACTCAACCTTCTCTTTTGGACACCGAAATAGATAATGATCTAATTAGGGAGCCAAAGAGGATCAAACTTTCTGAATCCTCCGATCTAACAAAATCAACACATTTATGGCACTTAAGACTTGGTCATATCAGTCTAGAAAGGATTAAGAGACTTGTGAGGGATGGTCCACTCCAAGCCTCTGCAATAGGTTCACTACCTACTTGTGAATCCTGCATAGAAGGAAAAATGACTAAGCGACCTTTCTCTGATAAAGGTCGAAGAGCCACTGAGTTGCTGGAACTAATACATTCTGATGTATGTGGTCCGCTCAGCCAACAGGCACGTGGAGGATACGAATACTTCGTTACCTTCACTGATGATTACTCAAGATATGGGTTTGTCTATTTGCTTAAACACAAATCCGAGACCTTTAACGTATTTAAGGTCTTTAGGGTATTAGTGGAAAAGCAAACTGGCAAAGTGATCAAAACCCTTCGATCTGATCGAGGTGGTGAGTATATGTCTGGAGAGTTCGATGACTTTCTTAAAGAAGAAGGTATCGCTTCTCAGCTTACCGCACCTGGCACACCTCAACAAAACGGAGTGTCAGAGAGAAGAAACCGAACTCTTATAGAGATGGTTAGATCGATGATGAGTTACTCGTCACTCCCGCTTTCCTTTTGGGGATATGCCCTCGAAACAGCCGCTTACATTCTGAACCAAGTTCCATCTAAAACGGTTCCTGGTACTCCTTATGAAAGATGGACTGGCCGTAAAGTAAGTTTGGGCCACATCCGAATTCGGGGTTGCTCTGCACATGTGCTAAGGCAAAAGACTAGCAAGTTGGCTAGTAGGTCAGAATTGTGCCTGTTTGTAGGATATCCAAAGGAAACCAAAGGTTTCATTTTCTATAGTCCCGAGGACGATAAGACTTTCGTTAGCACGAATGCTCGTTTCCTCGAGGAGGACTTTATGAAAGATGCAAAACTTAGAAGCAAAATTGTGCTTGAGGAAAAGTTGGGTGAGGAAGCTTCTACCTCATCTGTAAGAACTGTTCTTACCCCAAATGAAACACAACCTAACTCATCAGAATCTCGTCAAGTAGTACTTCGACGTAGTGGGAGGGCTACTCAAAAGCCTGACAGGTACATGTCTTATGGAGACTCTCTTATAGCCGTCTCTGACATGGATGATCCTGTTTCCTATAGCCAAGCGATGGCTTGTTCTGAATCAAACCTTTGGCTTGACGCCATGAAAGTTGAAATGCACTCGATGTATGTCAACAATGTCTGGAAACTTGTAGACCTTCCTGAAGGGATTAAACCCGTAGGGTGTAAGTGGATATACAAGAAGAAAAGGGGTCCTGATGGGAACGTCGAGACGTTCAAAGCACGACTTGTGGCGAATGGTTATACCCAACAAGAAGGGATTGACTATAAAGAAACCTTCTCGCCAGTCGCGATGCTTAAATCCATCCGTATACTCCTATCCATAGCTGCAGCTCTCGACTATGAGATCTGGCAAATGGATGTCAAGACAGCCTTTCTGAATGGCAATCTTGACGAGCGCATTTACATGGCTCAACTAGACGGTTTCATGGATAAAGGTCAAGAGACCAAGGTTTGTGAGTTGCTTAAGTCCATTTATGGATTAAAGCATGCATCTAGGTCATGGAATATTAGATTCGATGAAACTGTAAAAAGCTTCGGCTTTGAGTTAGCGCTTATGGCTTCTAGGTTCCTTTGAGTTAGCGACAGCCCATGACCCTTTATTGTGATAATAGTGGGGCTGTCGCTAACTCAAAGGAACCTAGAAGCCATAAGCGCTAACTCAAAGCCGAAGCTTTTTACAGTTTCATCGAATCTAATATTCCATGACCTAGATGCTTGCTTTAATCCATAAATGGACTTAAGCAACTCACAAACCTTGGTCTCTTGACCTTTATCCACGAAATTGTCTGGTTGAGCCATGTAAATGCGCTCGTCAAGATTGCCATTCAGAAAGGCTGTCTTGACATCCATTTGCCAGATCTCATAGTCGAGAGCTGCAGCTATGGATAGGAGTATGCGGATGGATTTAAGCATCGCGACTGGCGAGAAGGTTTCTTCATAGTCAATCCCTTCTTGTTGGGTATAACCCTTCGCCACAAGTCGTGCTTTGAACGTCTCAACGTTCCCATCAGGACCCCTTTTCTTCTTGTATATCCACTTACACCCTACGGGTTTAATCCCTTCAGGAAGGTCTACAAGTTTCCAGACAATGTTGACATACATCGAGTGCATTTCAACTTTCATGGCGTCAAGCCAAAGGTTTGATTCAGAACAAGCCATCGCTTGGCTATAGGAAACAGGGTCATCCATGTCGGAGACGGCTACAAGAGAGTCTCCATAAGACATGTACCTGTCAGGCTTTTGAGTAGCCCTCCCACTACGTCTAAGTACTACTTGACGAGATTCTGATGAGCTAGGTTGTGTTTCAGTTGGGGTAAGAACAGTTCTTACAGATGAGGCAGAAGCTTCCTCACCCAACTTTTCTTCAAGCACAATTTTGCTTCTAGGTTTTGCATCTTTCATAAAGTCCTCCTCGAGGAAACGAGCATTCGTGCTAACGAAAGTCTTATCGTCCTCGGGACTATAGAAAGTAAAACCTTTGGTTTCCTTCGGATATCCTACAAACAGGCATAATTCTGACCTACTAGCCAACTTGCCAGTCTTTTGCCTCAGCACGTGTGCAGGGCAACCCCAAATTCGGATGCGGCCAAGATTTACTTTACGGCCAGTCCATCGTTCATAAGGAGTACCAGGAACCGTTTTAGACGGAACTTGGTTCAGAATGTAAGCGGCTGTTTCGAGGGCATATCCCCAAAAGGAAAGCGGGAGTGATGAGTAACTCATCATTGATCTAACCATCTCCATAAGAGTTCGGTTTCTTCTCTTTGACACTCCGTTTTGTTGAGGTGTGCCAGGTGCGGTAAGCTGAGAAGAGATACCTTATTCTTTAAGAAAGTCATCGAACTCTCCAGACATATACTCACCACCTCGATCAGATCGAAGGGTTTTGATCACTTTGCCAGTTTGCTTTTCCACTAAAGCCCTAAAGACCTTAAATACGTTAAAGGTCTCGGATTTGTGTTTAAGCAAATAGACAAACCCATATCTTGAGTAATCATCAGTGAAGGTAACGAAGTATTCGTATCCTCCACGTGCCTGTTGGTTGAGCGGTCCACATACATCAGAATGTATTAGTTCCAGCAACTCAGTGGCTCTTCAACCCTTATCGGAGAAAGGTCGCTTAGTCATTTTTCCTTCTATGCAGGATTCACAAGTAGGTAGTGAACCTATTGCAGAGGCTTGGAGTGGACCATCCCTCACAAGTCTCTTAATCCTATCTAGACTGATATGACCAAGTCTTAAGTGCCAGAGGTATGTTGATTTTGTTAGATCGGAGGATTCAGAAAGTTTGATCCTCTTTGGCTCCCTAATTAGATCGTTATCTATTTCGGTGTCTAAAAGAGAAGGTTGAGTGGGATAGATGTAAAAAAGACCATTCTTCATACATGCATCAGTGACAAAAGAATTAGAAAAAGAAATACGAATTCCATTCTTTATAAACTTTAAATAATAATCTTGCTCGAAAAGTTGAGCAACAGATACTAGGTTTTTCCCAAAGGAAGGAACATAATAAACATTATTCAAATTTAAAGTTTGATCTTCAAAAGATAGCGTCACGGATCCCACAGCCTTCGCAGACACCACGCTCTCATCACCCCACTTGAAGCAGAAGTCGCTATCCTCTAAGCTTTTGCTTTTCCTAAAACCAGTCAAGGAGCAGCAAATATGGTTAGTAGCAGCGGAGTCAATAATCCACGATGATACATTATCAGCTACTAAACAGGCTTCAGTAACAAGTACAATAGCTTTTGCTTTGGTTTTGAGGTAGGCGGGACAGTTCCTACGCCAGTGACCAGGCTCGTTGCAGTGGTGGCACTTGTCTTTAGACTTGTCCACCTTCGGAGCCTTTGGCGCCTTCTTCTTCGTTTGAACCTTAGGTTGGTTCTTCTTCTCAGCATTGCGAGGTCTCTTCTTAGATCCAGAGGTGGAGGCAGTAGCATGTACTTCTCCTTGAGCCCTCTTTTTCTTAGTGAGTACCTCAGCGGTTTGAAGTTCCTTCATGAGCTCGGTAACAGTGTACTCTAGCTTGTTCATGGAATAATTCAACTTGAAGGTATCAAAGGTTTCGGGGAGAGTTTCCAAGATCATATCTATTTTATTCTCCCCATCAATCTCAGATCCAAGGATCTCCATCTCGTTGAGATAGCTAATGATCAGCATCATATGATCTCTAACGGGAGTTCCAGCCTTCATACGACAGTTCATGAATTGTCGAACCGCTTGTTGCCTAGCTTGACGTCCTTGCCCTCCAAACATCTCATGGAGATTGTAGAGCATATCGGTGGCAGTTTCGTAATCACGATGTTGTTGTTGCAACACATTGTTCATCGATGCCAAAATATAGCATCTCGCAATCTCATCGGATCGAAGCCAGGCCGCCAGGGCGTCTTTCTCCTCTTGCGTCGAATCTTCATTCGTTTGAGGACAGGGGGTGGTGAGAACCCATTTGTGCTTGTCGACAGTAAGGACTATGTCGAGGTTACGTTTCCAGTCGACGTAATTGTCGCCTTCGAGTTTATTCGAGGAAAGAATTGTAGAGAGAGGGTTGAGAGACATATTGCCTATAAAAGTTTAAACAAGTTTATGATTAGTCTTTGGTTTAGGATTTAAGTTTTATTAAGACTTTTATAAAATTCAAAGGTGTTATAAACCAAACGATAATTTACTCCCTCAAGAGAAGGCCGCAAAAAATCTCCTTTTATAAGTAAATGACACATCATTAATGCTAAGCCAAGATGTCAATACATCTATTTTGACTAGCCACCTTTTAAAATGGTTTGATCACTCACATCCTTTCGCAGAGCCTCAAGGGAGGATTACTAGGGATTGAGCCTAAGTGTGTAAGCAACCACTTAGTCCAAAAGATCAGCTTTGAAAAACAATCCCCCAAGGGGAGGCCTTGTCATCATTGCATCACTCTCGGACGTAGCTCATTGAGCAATGATCGAAGCAATAACGCCTTGGAGTACTCACATTTAAGTGAGGGTCGCAAGAGCGGCTCTTAGTCCCACGTTATTGCATCTTTCATTAGTGTTGGGGATCGTGGGTTACAAACAACGAATATAACCCTCCCACTTAGTTTTTGGAGTTGGTTCATCGACTCTTATAAGTTCGGAAACAGATTTCCTAGTTAGAGAGCGACAGAGCGGACAACTAGAAGAGAATCCTAGATCGACATGTTCAGAGCAGTATTAGTGCATAAAGGCACAAGGTACATACTCGATCTTTTCCTATTTTCTATTTCGGGAAAGTGCGTGAGGGAAGTGTGAACTTCAACTCACTCGAACACTTGAAAGTTTGAGATTACACACATTTTTTATTTTTCGGCTTGTCTACAAGGAGAACTCCCACTCAAATTTTCAAGAGCATATAGATTTTGAACATATGTGATATAGATATAGTTTTGAAAACATTTTGAAAATTTATTTGATTTGGATGACAAAATATTTTCAAGTTTGAAAGTGAAAACGGTTTTTCAAAAATCAAACTAGTTTTGTAAAAATTCAATTTCAATTAAACTTTCAAAAATAAAAACATTTTAATCTTACACATAATGTTTATAATCATATGAAAAACATTTTTGCTCAAGAAAATTTTCTCATTAGAGTTCTATAACTTATGGTAGTGGGGTTTGAAAATCCGGATTTCTAAAAAACTGGAGTTTCAGACAGCCGCGCACCTCGGAGTAAAATCACCATATCTGGCGGCTCCGATGTTCTTTTGAGCCGAAACTGGTGGCATTGGACAGAGGACAGACAGAGCTTTAATGTGATTCAATAATCATTAAATTTAGATTTCTGAGCAGAGAGTTATGCCACTTTTAATGCGGGTATACTCCAGCTCGAAGAAAAAAAATAAATTAAAGCTTGGTCCTTTTTAGGTGCGATAAAGAATCGAGTGTAACGGAACGTTTTAAGATGATGTTTAAAGCTTTTATTTGTGTTTTATTAGAAGGGTAATAACATAGAATAAAAGAAATAACAACATGCATAAAACGATTCAAGTAAAAATAAGAAACTAGCAAGATATCAAAACTAGTCACAAAATTTTACTCGAAATTTCTCAAACCTTTAAAACACGTTTTTCAATATAAAAAATTAAAAACTTTTAGAACTGATTCTAATGTGTTTTAAAAACATCCCAAAATCATAGAAAAACAACATGGTTTTTAATTTAAAGGCAAGAGCAATAAATTAAAAAAAATCTAAGATAACAATTCTAACTTGTCACAAAATTAGTAAACTTTCGAAAACGATTTTCAAGCTCATAATTTTAAAAACATGTACATGCATATCTTTGACCATAGCTCTGATACCATTTGTTGGAATTGATCTAGGGTTTAAGAAAAAGATTAAACGCTTCGGGAAGCGGCGGAATTTTAAAAAATTTCTTTTCAAGTAAAAACAGTTTTTACTAACCTAGACAAAGAAGCAAGTACATGTAATTAAAAATCAATATGAGCTAAGAGTTTACTAACCTTTCTTGAAGCTTGAACTTTGAAGAAGCTTTTGGAAAGTTCGCAACGCTCGTCTCCCCTCGCAGCACGTCTCTCTTTCTTTCCTCGGCACCTCGAGCAACCACGAAAGTTTCTATCACTAAATCACTCGAAAAGAAGGAATCAGTGAGTGGGCACTTTTAAACGCTACGACTTAAGAACGAGTCTCGAAGTCGCAGAGCTAAACACTAGGTCGAGTGAGGACCTAGGTGCCAAGACAAGAAAAAATCGAAAATAAACTAGAGAGAGAGAGAGGATTTTCGGCCACAAGTTCTAGAGAGAGAGTCTCTCAAATCTCTTAAACTTGGATGAATGAAAAGTGAGGAAATGAGGCTCCTATTTATAGGAGAGGTCTCACCTTCAATAAGGTAGTTTCCTCTTCTATAGAATATCACATATTCATGAGCAATTTCCTCTTTTTCCCTTTGAGACACTCGGCCAACACAAGGCTTCTAGAAGCCTTGATTTGTTTCCTATTTTGTTCAAGGCCTTGCCTTGTCTTTCACTTGGCCGATTCCCACTTTCCTCTTGGAGGAAATTTGTTTCCTCTTTTTCTTTTGGCAAGTATCTTGATACATTTATGCACAAAATAAACTCTCTTTCCTTGGGTATTATGGGCGCCTATTCTCATCTAGAAGGAGCTTCTAGAAGCTTCTTCATTTGTTCATGACAACATGAGAAAAGCCCATTAAGAATTTTCAATAAAATTCTTATGAAATGAAATTAATTCACAAGGCCCAATAATCAAGTTATGGCCGAGTGACATTAAGTCATCAAATGAACTTGTCAAAAAATTTATTGACGTTCATTTCATCATATGTCTCAAAAGACAAAAATACCCTTTTGACTATTTTCGTTCTTGTTTTGACTTAGCTTCCAGTTTAACTATTCCTATCGATGTGATTCGTGACAGTGACCTCATGGACCAAAATGAACAAAGCTTGAGCTAAACACTTGGACTCAAAAGTTCACAAACCTTTTCCAAGTTTAGCTTAATGCCAACTGACTCCACTAAAGAGCTGACACTGAAAATCTCTCGGTTCAAATGAATTTGTTTTCTACTCAAGAATTCGACCTAATTATAATGAGCGGATCCACTGAATATTATCTATGTTTACCCTTCATGAATGTCATCAGCTAGTCGGGATTTACTAAATTACCATTTTACCCTTCTAGCTGTTATTTCCTCAACTCCTTTGTCGCTTGTGAATAAGTTAGAAACAATGTATTGACGAGGAGCTAACAAGTCACATTGTTTCATCCAAAAGAGTCAGAACTCAATTTGGACACTGGCCAGTTCATTTATTCACACTCCAAGGAACAAAGCATGAGGTGACATACATTGCATTTCAGCAATCTTGTACATGAATTCCATATCTATGAGAACTTCACAAAGTTACTCATGACAGACTCACAACTTAGTACTTCACCAATAGGCCTTGTTCGGAATCACATAGTGAGTCCGAACTTTGACTTTCTCAAATGAGAATACTAAGGTGTGAAATGGCATGTCTCATTTCAGGATTAAGGTAAGCATGATGCAATTCATACATAGTGACTTCGAGACATAAGAGGTTAAATGGTTTGTTCTTATCTTGTCTCTAGAAGTGCACTGGTCAATTCAGTACCTTCGGAAGATACCTAGAAGAACTATAGAGTCCCCAACTCTCAATGCCTCATAACTAGACATCATAGATTCTTCTAACAATCATACTGAGGTCAATAGTCCTTTGACCCTAAGATTGCGAATATATCGTTTTAAGCAAACTACGAAGAGTTTGTTCATGCAAATCTACATTTGTCTCTTCGTAAGTTGTTAAGTTTGTTTATGGACTAAAAGACTAAGGTTTTATCATAAAGCTTCAAACAAAGAAAGAATGAATGAACGTTTCAACTTTATTAATGAATAGATAGGCAATTACAAGCAAGAGTCTTCATGAGACTTTATTACATCAAATGTACAAAATAAAGACTACAACTCTTCTTGTGGGCACCATTGACTACACTTTCCATCTCTCTCTCTAGAAAAAAACCCAATACAAAAGCAAAAGATTTATTTCCAAACACCAAATTCAAGAGAAAAAGAACCACAAAGTTTCAAATGCTCTCAAAGTACTTAATACGCCAAAAAGACGGAAAAATATCAAGAAAAAGATAAAGACGAAGACGGAGAAAAAATCAAGAAAAACACAAAGACGAAGACGGAAAGAAGAGAAGAAAGAGTCAAGACGAAGAAAAGATAACGAAGAGAAGACGAGAAGAATATAATCACCTATCCGAAAGACTCTCAAGAGGAAGCAAACCTTCACCACTCTTTCGAGACCCGAGGAAACGTAACCCCAACAACACAAGATCGAGACACGTCGCAAGCTCGCACCCCGACGCGTGTCCCGTGAATGTTATCCGAGAAATCGCATTAATATTTTGGCGCTAGAAGGAGGGGATGGGAAGCTCCCCTCTGGGCGAAGCTCTCCGCTCACGAGCGCCCCTCGTCTTGTCAGCCATGGTACCTTAAAAAAAAGGCTGAGTAAATAGATGCATTCATGAAGACAGAATGAAGCACACCAAAAATAGAAACAAAAAAAAAATAAAAATATCTAGGCCGCCTAGACTCCAGCCAAAGGCAAAAATACCATCTCGGTCCATCACGAGGGGGTGAGAAATCGGCGGAGCCGATACCGTCGAATGAAGCCCAATCGAAGCCCTCGTCGATGTCGATAGAGGTGACAACACCGGAGACGCCGGAGTCTTGCTTGGTGACCTATAAGGATGTCAACCGATCCTCGCCCACAAGCCTTCGTCCCGATATTGAGCCATGAGACGCTCGGAGTGAGAAGACTCATCGATGAAGAGGTCGAGAGGCACGACGGTCCGGACCGGATTCTCGCAAAAGGAGCCAGAGAATTTTGCAAAATAATTAAGACGAGTGTAAAACCACTCGTCCGGCCAACCCATGTCCCTATCCCGAAGGTCCTCGAGCGCTTGCCCATTCTTGTTCCTATTAACCGGGCTGGGGCTGGCTTGGGACATCAGTGACCGAAGGTACGATGATGGAAATACCCGGCGGAATCCCAAACCGCTTCCGAAAAATCTCGATCCGCCGTAGAGTCGTCACACTCATCACATCAAGACCGGAGAACGGTCCTTCAGGGCCGAGTCCTACGACGTGAGCCTTCGACCGCTTCGCATACGCTTCGGTCGCCAGGATATCCTCAATCATAATCAAATCTTTGACCAAATCATCATCGCATATCACCACGCCCACACCACCGCAAGGGGCAGCCGCACCTAAACCATCAACAGAGCCCACCCCGAGGGAAAAGGCGTCTACATCTTTGACAATGCTCGGACCCTTCGGCGCCGAACGGGAGGACGAGTCCACAACCCATGGTCCATGGGCATCACCGAGCGCCGCGACTCCTTGTAGTTTTGTCGCCAAAGAGGACCCGATGCTCGCTGAAACCGCGGGAGACGCGGTACCACAGACGGGACGGCTTAGAGATACCAGGACCTCCGCCTCGTCAAAATCAGAGTCAAAACACGCCGCCTCGTTTGCCTCGCCCTCGTCAACCTCGTTTGCGGACGCCGCACTCTTGGATGCCGCCAAGGCTCTTGCACCATGGTCTCGAAGAACCACACTTCTACGTGTCAAAGAACCAAAGCCGGAGCCCGTCGAGTCGACGGCTCCGACCGGTGACCTCGCTGAATCCCCTAGCTCATTCGACGGAGCCCCGCCAACTTGCAAACCACCTTGCAGAGCACCGATCACCAGAAAATCGCGAGGAACGGAGCCACCCACGCACGCCGAGCCCCCACCCGCAACCTGCTCCACACCGGGAGCCACGACCACTCGACCTTCCTCACACCGACCTACGACGTCCCAACTAACTCCGCCACCGCCCGAGTCGACGGTCCTCGGCCCTCGCAACGCGACCCCGCTGGCGAGATCTGGAAGACGCGAATCACCACAACAAGGAGGCCCCGAGGCCGAAGCCTTAGACCGAGGCGACTCCCGCGGTCCTAAGCCTAGACCCGGAACTCCCTCGTCGCACCAGGCCCCACCGTCAGGAACACCCGAGACCAGCAAGCGGTCACCGCTACTTGAAGACAACGCTGCACCCTCGACCGAAGGAACGATCGCCGGCTCGTTTCCGCTCATATCAAGACTGTCAAATAAATAATCCTTAAAGTCCCTGTCTTTACGTAGAGAAAGAGAAAGTTTCTCAATATTCTCTTCAAAGTCAAGAGCATTAGAAATTTCATCGATGGTGAAATAACTTTCTGGAGAAAGAAGTAAAGGCTCGGGGAAATCACGTTGATTTGGAGGGCCAACATTGTCGGGGCTGGTGGGCCCGTTGACCCCTTGTTGGTTGGACGACATCAATGGGAGATATGGTTTTTCCTTTATGTTTCCTTGTTTTTGAAAGAAACGAGTTAAAGAAGACAAGAAAGAGACCATTAAAAAAAAGGGAGAAAGAAATAAGAAGTGGGAAAAAGAAGTACCAGAAGAGTAAAAGTCACTCACGTGCATCTACACCAAAAAAAAAAAACAAATATCTATTTCAGAAAATATATGTAAATGAGTATATATGCATACATACAAATATATATATATATATATATATATATATATATATATATATATATATAAAAAGGGGGTACAGGCCCGGGGAAGCCACCAGCAAAAGGAGCTCAAAATAGTATTCAAGACAGTTAATTTTCTCGCGCGACGAGTCGCACAAGAAACTGGGGAGTTAATGTTATGCTGTCATTTTTCACAAGATAAAAACAACGTCCCTAGAGCAAAAACGACAAGAAAAATGCCCAATGACTCAAGCGGCTCTGAAGGCTGAGCCGCAAAACGGCTTTGAAGGCAAAGCCACTAGCGTCTCCGAGCCCCTATTGTTCTCACAAGCGGCTCTGAATGCTGAGCCGCAAAACGGCCCTGGAGGCTGAGCCACAAACGTCTTTGAAGGCAGAGCCTCTAACGGCTCTGAGCCCCCAATGTTCTCACAAGCGGCTCTGAATGCTGAGCCGCAAAACGGCCCTGGAGGCTGAGCCACAAACCACTCTGAAGGCAGAGCCCCTAACGGCTCTGAGCCCTCAATGTTCTCACAAGCGGCTCTGAGCGCTGAGCCGCAAAACGGCTCTGGAGGCTGAACCGCAAACCACTCTGAAGGCAGAGCCCCTAACGTCTCAGAGCCCATAATGCTCCCACGAGTGTGAATTCACAATTTGAGACAACTAACTCTCCCTATAAATACCATCCATGATGAAGAAGAGAAAAACCAAGTCTAAGGAAATAAAAAAAAACTACAACTTCTATCTCTTCCTTTCCATCTCTCTCTCTCTAGAAAAAACCCAATACAAAAGCAAAAGATTTATTTCCAAACACCAAATTCAAGAGAAAAAGAACCACAAAGTTTCAAATGCTCTCAAAGTACTTAATACGCCAAAAAGACGGAAAAATATCAAGAAAAAGATAAAGACGAAGATGGAGAAAAAATCAAGAAAAACACAAAGACGAAGACGGAAAGAAGAGAAGAAAGAGTCAAGACGAAGAAAAGATAACGAAGAGAAGACGAGAAGAATATAATCACCTATCCGAAAGACTCTCAAGAGGAAGCAAACCTTCACCACTCTTTCGAGACCCGAGGAAACGTAACCCCAACAACACAAGATCGAGACACGTCGCAAGCTCGCACCCCGACGCGTGTTCCGTGAATGTTATCCGAGAAATCGCATTAATATTTTGGCGCTAGAAGGAGGGGATGGGAAGCTCCCCTCTGGGCGAAGCTCTCCGCTCACGAGCGCCCCTCGTCTTGTCAGCCATGGTACCTTAAAAAAAAAGGCTGAGTAAATAGATGCATTCATGAAGACAGAATGAAGCACACCAAAAATAGAAACAAAAAAAAAATAAAAATATCTAGGCCGCCTAGACTCCAGCCAAAGGCAAAAATACCATCTCGGTCCATCACGAGGGGGTGAGAAATCGGCGGAGCCGATACCGTCGAATGAAGCCCAATCGAAGCCCTCGTCGATGTCGATAGAGGTGACAACACCGGAGACCCCGGAGTCTTGCTTGGTGACCTATAAGGATGTCAACCGATCCTCGCCCACAAGCCTTCGTCCCGATATTGAGCCATGAGACGCTCGGAGTGAGAAGACTCATCGATGAAGAGGTCGAGAGGCACGACGGTCCGGACCGGATTCTCGCAAAAGGAGCCAGAGAATTTTCCAAAATAATTAAGACGAGTGTAAAACCACTCGTCCGGCCAACCCATGTCCCTATCCCGAAGGTCCTCGAGCGCTTGCCCATTCTTGTTCCTATTCCGAAAGAAAAATGACCCTTTGGTGCGGGGGTTCCGAGCCAAAGTCATGAACCCGAGAAAATCAACAATGGACATCTCTCTATGCTTCTTCCGAGACCAAAGGACATAGCAAGCAATCATGATCAAGTAACTCTTTGGGGTTAGTTGCCCCGGGACCAACTCAGTCCTCTCAAGGAACGATTGGATAAGAGGATGCACAGGAAATCGAAGACCGTATTTCAAGCTATCAACGTGGACGGCGGTGTAACCGGGCGGGGGCTGGCTTGGGACATCAGTGACCGAAGGTACGATGATGGAAATACCCGGCGGAATCCCAAACCGCTTCCGAAAGATCTCGATCCGCCGTAGAGTCGTCACACTCATCACATCAAGACCGGAGAACGGTCCTTCAGGGCCGAGTCCTACGACGTGAGCCTTCGACCGCTTCGCATACGCTTCGGTCGCCAGGATATCCTCAATCAGAATCAAATCTTTGACCAAATCATCATCGCATATCACCACGCCCACACCACCGCAAGGGGCAGCCGCACCTAAACCATCAACAGAGCCCACCCCGAGGGAAAAGGCGTCTACATCTTTGACAATGCTCGGACCCTTCGGCGCCGAACGGGAGGACGAGTCCACAACCCATGGTCCATGGGCATCACTGAGCGCCTCGACTCCTTGTAGTTTTGTCGCCAAAGAGGACCCGATGCTCGCTGAAACCGCGGGAGACGCGGTACCACAGACGGGACGGCTTAGAGATACCAGGACCTCCGCCTCGTCAAAATCAGAGTCAAAACACGCCGCCTCGTTGGCCTCGCCCTCGTCAACCTCGTTTGCGGACGCCGCACTCTTGGATGCCGCCAAGGCTCTTGCACCATGGTCTCGAAGAACCACACTTCTACGTGTCAAAGAACCAAAGCCGGAGCCCGTCGAGTCGACGGCTCCGACCGGTGACCTCGCTGAATCCCCTAGCTCATTCGACGGAGCCCCGCCAACTTGCGAACCACCTTGCAGAGCACCGATCACCAGAAAATCGCGAGGAACGGAGCCACCCACGCACGCCGAGCCCCCACCCGCAACTTGCTCCACACCGGGAGCCACGACCACTCGACCTTCCTCACACCGACCAACGACGTCCCAACTAACTCCGCCACCGCCCGAGTCGACGGTCCTCGGCCCTCGCAACGCGACCCCGCTGGCGAGATCTGGAAGACGCGAATCACCACAACAAGGAGGCCCCGAGGCCGAAGCCTTAGACCGAGGCGACTCCCGCGGTCCTAAGCCTAGACCCGGAACTCCCTCGTCGCACCAGGCCCCACCGTCAGGAACACCCGAGACCAGCAAGCGGTCACCGCTACTTGAAGACAACGCTGCACCCTCGACCGAAGGAACGATCGCCGGCTCGTTTCCGCTCATATCAAGACTGTCAAATAAATAATCCTTAAAGTCCCTGTCTTTACTTAGAGAAAGAGAAAGTTTCTCAATATTCTCTTCAAAGTCAAGAGCATTAGAAATTTCATCGATGGTGAAATAACTTTCTGGAGAAAGAAGTAAAGGCTCGGGGAAATCACGTTGATTTGGAGGGCCAACATTGTCGGGGCTGGTGGGCCCGTTGACCCCTTGTTGGTTGGACGACATCAATGGGAGATATGGTTTTTCCTTTATGTTTCCTTGTTTTTGAAAGAAACGAGTTAAAGAAGACAAGAAAGAGACCATTAAAAAAAAGGGAGAAAGAAATAAGAAGTGGGAAAAAGAAGTACCAGAAGAGTAAAAGTCACTCACGTGCATCTACACCAAAAAAAAAAAACAAATATCTATTTCAGAAAATATATGTAAATGAGTATATATGCATACATACAAATATATATATATATATATATATATATATATATATATATATATATATATATATATATATATATATATATATAAAAAGGGGGTACAGGCCCGGGGAAGCCACCAGCAAAAGGAGCTCAAAATAGTATTCAAGACAGTTAATTTTCTCGCGCGACGAGTCGCACAAGAAACTGGGGAGTTAATGTTATGCTGTCATTTTTCACAAGATAAAAACAACGTCCCTAGAGCAAAAACGACAAGAAAAATGCCCAATGACTCAAGCGGCTCTGAAGGCTGAGCCGCAAAACGGCTTTGAAGGCAAAGCCACTAGCGTCTCCGAGCCCCTATTGTTCTCACAAGCGGCTCTGAATGCTGAGCCGCAAAACGGCCCTGGAGGCTGAGCCACAAACGTCTTTGAAGGCAGAGCCTCTAACGGCTCTGAGCCCCCAATGTTCTCACAAGCGGCTCTGAATGCTGAGCCGCAAAACGGCCCTGGAGGCTGAGCCACAAACCACTCTGAAGGCAGAGCCCCTAACGGCTCTGAGCCCTCAATGTTCTCACAAGCGGCTCTGAGCGCTGAGCCGCAAAACGGCTCTGGAGGCTGAACCGCAAACCACTCTGAAGGCAGAGCCCCTAACGTCTCAGAGCCCATAATGCTCCCACGAGTGTGAATTCACAATTTGAGACAACTAACTCTCCCTATAAATACCATCCATGATGAAGAAGAGAAAAACCAAGTCTAAGGAAATAAAAAAAAACTACAACTTCTATCTCTTCCTTTCCATCTCTCTCTCTCTAGAAAAAACCCAATACAAAAGCAAAAGATTTATTTCCAAACACCAAATTCAAGAGAAAAAGAACCACAAAGTTTCAAATGCTCTCAAAGTACTTAATACGCCAAAAAGACGGAAAAATATCAAGAAAAAGATAAAGACGAAGATGGAGAAAAAATCAAGAAAAACACAAAGACGAAGACGGAAAGAAGAGAAGAAAGAGTCAAGACGAAGAAAAGATAACGAAGAGAAGACGAGAAGAATATAATCACCTATCCGAAAGACTCTCAAGAGGAAGCAAACCTTCACCACTCTTTCGAGACCCGAGGAAACGTAACCCCAACAACACAAGATCGAGACACGTCGCAAGCTCGCACCCCGACGCGTGTCCCGTGAATGTTATCCGAGAAATCGCATTAATATTTTGGCGCTAGAAGGAGGGGATGGGAAGCTCCCCTCTGGGCGAAGCTCTCCGCTCACGAGCGCCCCTCGTCTTGTCAGCCATGGTACCTTAAAAAAAAAGGCTGAGTAAATAGATGCATTCATGAAGACAGAATGAAGCACACCAAAAATAGAAACAAAAAAAAAATAAAAATATCTAGGCCGCCTAGACTCCAGCCAAAGGCAAAAATACCATCTCGGTCCATCACGAGGGGGTGAGAAATCGGCGGAGCCGATACCGTCGAATGAAGCCCAATCGAAGCCCTCGTCGATGTCGATAGAGGTGACAACACCGGAGACCCCGGAGTCTTGCTTGGTGACCTATAAGGATGTCAACCGATCCTCGCCCACAAGCCTTCGTCCCGATATTGAGCCATGAGACGCTCGGAGTGAGAAGACTCATCGATGAAGAGGTCGAGAGGCACGACGGTCCGGACCGGATTCTCGCAAAAGGAGCCAGAGAATTTTCCAAAATAATTAAGACGAGTGTAAAACCACTCGTCCGGCCAACCCATGTCCCTATCCCGAAGGTCCTCGAGCGCTTGCCCATTCTTGTTCCTATTCCGAAAGAAAAATGACCCTTTGGTGCGGGGGTTCCGAGCCAAAGTCATGAACCCGAGAAAATCAACAATGGACATCTCTCTATGCTTCTTCCGAGACCAAAGGACATAGCAAGCAATCATGATCAAGTAACTCTTTGGGGTTAGTTGCCCCGGGACCAACTCAGTCCTCTCAAGGAACGATTGGATAAGAGGATGCACAGGAAATCGAAGACCGTATTTCAAGCTATCAACGTGGACGGCGGTGTAACCGGGCGGGGGCTGGCTTGGGACATCAGTGACCGAAGGTACGATGATGGAAATACCCGGCGGAATCCCAAACCGCTTCCGAAAGATCTCGATCCGCCGTAGAGTCGTCACACTCATCACATCAAGACCGGAGAACGGTCCTTCAGGGCCGAGTCCTACGACGTGAGCCTTCGACCGCTTCGCATACGCTTCGGTCGCCAGGATATCCTCAATCAGAATCAAATCTTTGACCAAATCATCATCGCATATCACCACGCCCACACCACCGCAAGGGGCAGCCGCACCTAAACCATCAACAGAGCCCACCCCGAGGGAAAAGGCGTCTACATCTTTGACAATGCTCGGACCCTTCGGCGCCGAACGGGAGGACGAGTCCACAACCCATGGTCCATGGGCATCACTGAGCGCCTCGACTCCTTGTAGTTTTGTCGCCAAAGAGGACCCGATGCTCGCTGAAACCGCGGGAGACGCGGTACCACAGACGGGACGGCTTAGAGATACCAGGACCTCCGCCTCGTCAAAATCAGAGTCAAAACACGCCGCCTCGTTGGCCTCGCCCTCGTCAACCTCGTTTGCGGACGCCGCACTCTTGGATGCCGCCAAGGCTCTTGCACCATGGTCTCGAAGAACCACACTTCTACGTGTCAAAGAACCAAAGCCGGAGCCCGTCGAGTCGACGGCTCCGACCGGTGACCTCGCTGAATCCCCTAGCTCATTCGACGGAGCCCCGCCAACTTGCGAACCACCTTGCAGAGCACCGATCACCAGAAAATCGCGAGGAACGGAGCCACCCACGCACGCCGAGCCCCCACCCGCAACCTGCTCCACACCGGGAGCCACGACCACTCGACCTTCCTCACACCGACCAACGACGTCCCAACTAACTCCGCCACTGCCCGAGTCGACGGTCCTCGGCCCTCGCAACGCGACCCCGCTGGCGAGATCTGGAAGACGCGAATCACCACAACAAGGAGGCCCCGAGGCCGAAGCCTTAGACCGAGGCGACTCCCGCGGTCCTAAGCCTAGACCCGGAACTCCCTCGTCGCACCAGGCCCCACCGTCAGGAACACCCGAGACCAGCAAGCGGTCACCGCTACTTGAAGACAACGCTGCACCCTCGACCGAAGGAACGATCGCCGGCTCGTTTCCGCTCATATCAAGACTGTCAAATAAATAATCCTTAAAGTCCCTGTCTTTACTTAGAGAAAGAGAAAGTTTCTCAATATTCTCTTCAAAGTCAAGAGCATTAGAAATTTCATCGATGGTGAAATAACTTTCTGGAGAAAGAAGTAAAGGCTCGGGGAAATCACGTTGATTTGGAGGGCCAACATTGTCGGGGCTGGTGGGCCCGTTGACCCCTTGTTGGTTGGACGACATCAATGGGAGATATGGTTTTTCCTTTATGTTTCCTTGTTTTTGAAAGAAACGAGTTAAAGAAGACAAGAAAGAGACCATTAAAAAAAAGGGAGAAAGAAATAAGAAGTCGGAAAAAGAAGTACCAGAAGAGTAAAAGTCACTCACGTGCATCTACACCAAAAAAAAAAAAAAACAAATATCTATTTCAGAAAATATATGTAAATGAGTATATATGCATACATACAAATATATATATATATATATATATATATATATATATATATATATATATAAAAAGGGGGTACAGGCCCGGGGAAGCCACCAGCAAAAGGAGCTCAAAATAGTATTCAAGACAGTTAATTTTCTCGCGCGACGAGTCGCACAAGAAACTGGGGAGTTAATGTTATGCTGTCATTTTTCACAAGATAAAAACAACGTCCCTAGAGCAAAAACGACAAGAAAAATGCCCAATGACTCAAGCGGCTCTGAAGGCTGAGCCGCAAAATGGCTTTGAAGGCAAAGCCACTAGCGTCTCCGAGCCCCTATTGTTCTCACAAGCGGCTCTGAATGCTGAGCCGCAAAACGGCCCTGGAGGCTGAGCCACAAACGTCTTTGAAGGCAGAGCCTCTAACGGCTCTGAGCCCCCAATGTTCTCACAAGCGGCTCTGAATGCTGAGCCGCAAAACGGCCCTGGAGGCTGAGCCACAAACCACTCTGAAGGCAGAGCCCCTAACGGCTCTGAGCCCTCAATGTTCTCACAAGCGGCTCTGAGCGCTGAGCCGCAAAACGGCTCTGGAGGCTGAACCGCAAACCACTCTGAAGGCAGAGCCCCTAACGTCTCAGAGCCCATAATGCTCCCACGAGTGTGAATTCACAATTTGAGACAACTAACTCTCCCTATAAATACCATCCATGATGAAGAAGAGAAAAACCAAGTCTAAGGAAATAAAAAAAAACTACAACTTCTATCTCTTCCTTTCCATCTCTCTCTCTCTAGAAAAAACCCAATACAAAAGCAAAAGATTTATTTCCAAACACCAAATTCAAGAGAAAAAGAACCACAAAGTTTCAAATGCTCTCAAAGTACTTAATACGCCAAAAAGACGGAAAAATATCAAGAAAAAGATAAAGACGAAGATGGAGAAAAAATCAAGAAAAACACAAAGACGAAGACGGAAAGAAGAGAAGAAAGAGTCAAGACGAAGAAAAGATAACGAAGAGAAGACGAGAAGAATATAATCACCTATCCGAAAGACTCTCAAGAGGAAGCAAACCTTCACCACTCTTTCGAGACCCGAGGAAACGTAACCCCAACAACACAAGATCGAGACACGTCGCAAGCTCGCACCCCGACGCGTGTCCCGTGAATGTTATCCGAGAAATCGCATTAATATTTTGGCGCTAGAAGGAGGGGATGGGAAGCTCCCCTCTGGGCGAAGCTCTCCGCTCACGAGCGCCCCTCGTCTTGTCAGCCATGGTACCTTAAAAAAAAAGGCTGAGTAAATAGATGCATTCATGAAGACAGAATGAAGCACACCAAAAATAGAAACAAAAAAAAAATAAAAATATCTAGGCCGCCTAGACTCCAGCCAAAGGCAAAAATACCATCTCGGTCCATCACGAGGGGGTGAGAAATCGGCGGAGCCGATACCGTCGAATGAAGCCCAATCGAAGCCCTCGTCGATGTCGATAGAGGTGACAACACCGGAGACCCCGGAGTCTTGCTTGGTGACCTATAAGGATGTCAACCGATCCTCGCCCACAAGCCTTCGTCCCGATATTGAGCCATGAGACGCTCGGAGTGAGAAGACTCATCGATGAAGAGGTCGAGAGGCACGACGGTCCGGACCGGATTCTCGCAAAAGGAGCCAGAGAATTTTCCAAAATAATTAAGACGAGTGTAAAACCACTCGTCCGGCCAACCCATGTCCCTATCCCGAAGGTCCTCGAGCGCTTGCCCATTCTTGTTCCTATTCCGAAAGAAAAATGACCCTTTGGTGCGGGGGTTCCGAGCCAAAGTCATGAACCCGAGAAAATCAACAATGGACATCTCTCTATGCTTCTTCCGAGACCAAAGGACATAGCAAGCAATCATGATCAAGTAACTCTTTGGGGTTAGTTGCCCCGGGACCAACTCAGTCCTCTCAAGGAACGATTGGATAAGAGGATGCACAGGAAATCGAAGACCGTATTTCAAGCTATCAACGTGGACGGCGGTGTAACCGGGCGGGGGCTGGCTTGGGACATCAGTGACCGAAGGTACGATGATGGAAATACCCGGCGGAATCCCAAACCGCTTCCGAAAGATCTCGATCCGCCGTAGAGTCGTCACACTCATCACATCAAGACCGGAGAACGGTCCTTCAGGGCCGAGTCCTACGACGTGAGCCTTCGACCGCTTCGCATACGCTTCGGTCGCCAGGATATCCTCAATCAGAATCAAATCTTTGACCAAATCATCATCGCATATCACCACGCCCACACCACCGCAAGGGGCAGCCGCACCTAAACCATCAACAGAGCCCACCCCGAGGGAAAAGGCGTCTACATCTTTGACAATGCTCGGACCCTTCGGCGCCGAACGGGAGGACGAGTCCACAACCCATGGTCCATGGGCATCACTGAGCGCCTCGACTCCTTGTAGTTTTGTCGCCAAAGAGGACCCGATGCTCGCTGAAACCGCGGGAGACGCGGTACCACAGACGGGACGGCTTAGAGATACCAGGACCTCCGCCTCGTCAAAATCAGAGTCAAAACACGCCGCCTCGTTGGCCTCGCCCTCGTCAACCTCGTTTGCGGACGCCGCACTCTTGGATGCCGCCAAGGCTCTTGCACCATGGTCTCGAAGAACCACACTTCTACGTGTCAAAGAACCAAAGCCGGAGCCCGTCGAGTCGACGGCTCCGACCGGTGACCTCGCTGAATCTCCTAGCTCATTCGACGGAGCCCCGCCAACTTGCGAACCACCTTGCAGAGCACCGATCACCAGAAAATCGCGAGGAACGGAGCCACCCACGCACGCCGAGCCCCCACCCGCAACCTGCTCCACACCGGGAGCCACGACCACTCGACCTTCCTCACACCGACCAACGACGTCCCAACTAACTCCGCCACCGCCCGAGTCGACGGTCCTCGGCCCTCGCAACGCGACCCCGCTGGCGAGATCTGGAAGACGCGAATCACCACAACAAGGAGGCCCCGAGGCCGAAGCCTTAGACCGAGGCGACTCCCGCGGTCCTAAGCCTAGACCCGGAACTCCCTCGTCGCACCAGGCCCCACCGTCAGGAACACCCGAGACCAGCAAGCGGTCACCGCTACTTGAAGACAACGCTGCACCCTCGACCGAAGGAACGATCGCCGGCTCGTTTCCGCTCATATCAAGACTGTCAAATAAATAATCCTTAAAGTCCCTGTCTTTACTTAGAGAAAGAGAAAGTTTCTCAATATTCTCTTCAAAGTCAAGAGCATTAGAAATTTCATCGATGGTGAAATAAGTTTCTGTAGAAAGAAGTAAAGGCTCGGGGAAATCACGTTGATTTGGAAGGCCAACATTGTCGGGGCTGGTGGGCCCGTTGCCCCTTGTTGGTTGGACGACATCAATGGGAGATATGGTTTTTCCTTTATGTTTCCTTGTTTTTGAAAGAAACGAGTTAAAGAAGACAAGAAAGAGACCATTAAAAAAAAGGGAGAAAGAAATAAGAAGTGGGAAAAAGAAGTACCAGAAGAGTAAAAGTCACTCACGTGCATCTACACCAAAAAAAAAAAAACAAATATCTATTTCAGAAAATATATGTAAATGAGTATATATGCATACATACAAATATATATATATATATATATATATATATATATATATATATATATATATATATATAAAAAGGGGGTAAAGGCCCGGGGAAGCCACCAGCAAAAGGAGCTCAAAATAGTATTCAAGACAGTTAATTTTCTCGCGCGACGAGTCGCACAAGAAACTGGGGAGTTAATGTTATGCTGTCATTTTTCACAAGATAAAAACAACGTCCCTAGAGCAAAAACGACAAGAAAAATGCCCAATGACTCAAGCGGTTCTGAAGGCTGAGCCGCAAAACGGCTTTGAAGGCAAAGCCACTAGCGTCTCCGAGCCCCTATTGTTCTCACAAGCGGCTCTGAATGCTGAGCCGCAAAACGGCCCTGGAGGCTGAGCCACAAACGTCTTTGAAGGCAGAGCCTCTAACGGCTCTGAGCCCCCAATGTTCTCACAAGCGGCTCTGAATGCTGAGCCGCAAAACGGCCCTGGAGGCTGAGCCACAAACCACTCTGAAGGCAGAGCCCCTAACGGCTCTGAACCCTCAATGTTCTCACAAGCGGCTCTGAGCGCTGAGCCGCAAAACGGCTCTGTAGGCTGAACCGCAAACCACTCTGAAGGCAGAGCCCCTAACGTCTCAGAGCCCATAATGCTCCCACGAGTGTGAATTCACAATTTGAGACAACTAACTCTCCCTATAAATACCATCCATGATGAAGAAGAGAAAAACCAAGTCTAAGGAAATAAAAAAAAACTACAACTTCTATCTCTTCCTTTCCATCTCTCTCTCTCTAGAAAAAACCCAATACAAAAGCAAAAGATTTATTTCCAAACACCAAATTCAAGAGAAAAAGAACCACAAAGTTTCAAATGCTCTCAAAGTACTTAATACGCCAAAAAGACGGAAAAATATCAAGAAAAAGATAAAGACGAAGACGGAGAAAAAATCAAGAAAAACACAAAGACGAAGACGGAAAGAAGAGAAGAAAGATTCAAGACGAAGAAAAGATAACGAAGAGAAGGCGAGAAGAATATAATCACCTATCCAAAAGACTCTCAAGAGGAAGCAAACCTTCACCACTCTTTCGAGACCCGAGGAAACGTAACCCCAACAACACAAGATCGAGACACGTCGCAAGCTCGCACCCCGACGCGTGTCTCGTGAATGTTATCCGAGAAATCGCATTAACAGAAGCCATCATACAATTGATGTCGGCGTACTCTCATTTTACTCTGAGGAGGTAAATACTATTATTAAATTAAAACTGATCACTCTAAAGAGAATAGAGAAAAATGCTAGATTATTGATCTCGGCCACTTGTCCTCCCGAGAAAATAATTTCTTACACACCAAGTCAACGATGGAGTTCGCGGACCAACATGGTAGGGGCCATATTTACGTAGGGGTCATATTTACGACCACTCATCTTTCGAGAACGGCACATGTAATATCAAGGAGACAAGAACACCGAACAAAAAGAGGTCTATTCTGATCATATGCACATCTTCCCCTAAAATGAAAAAAAATTCGATAGCACCAAGTAATTTCCTCTATTAAGTGTCGTTATTATATATAGGCCTTTTCTGTGGTGTAGTCAACACAGAGTACCGTGGAATCTTCACAAATACAAGTATGTACGACCAAATTTTTACAACATGTTTAACAAGTTGGCGTGTAATATAAATATAGGGTTATTAAGCTATATAGCCACACGGATATAGTGGATTGAGATATAGTCCACCTTTAGTTAATTTCTTGTAAATAGCCAAGTAAACTTATTAGCAGATTAATAAAAGACTTATTTAACAAAGTCAAACATATATTTTAGGTAGTTAATAGACTGCCACATATGCAAGTTGGCTATTTACAAAGTATTTATCAAATGTTGGCTAATTTACAATTCCTATAGCTTAGGTGACTTATGTAGCCAATTATTTTATAAATATACTCATATTACATCGGAAAATTCTAATCTCGTTTATAATGCTGGGTTTAACATATTTTTCGTTGGCCTTTCTAATGTCAATAAACTTATATGAGTACTGTGAACCTTTTCTTTTATGTTCTTTGAATGTTTCATGTGTTTAGCTTTTAGATATGACGTTCTTTACGGATTGTTATTCATTGCTTGTGGACTTTTGACACCAAATAATGCATACAATTCCAATTTACTTTTAGTCGAAGACTTGAAGCCTTGTACAAGAATATAGAAAAATTTGTTACAATTATTTAATCTCTCAATTTCTGTTAAAATTTTAGTTAAAAATTTATTTTATTAAGAAAATAACTCATCAAGTCGAAGCAAATTAAATGAACTAAAACAATTAATTTAATTTACTTCGGTGTGTTGGACTATTTTCTTAATTAAATAAAATTTGACTGTTTTTTAAAAACATATTGGACTATTGGCCTAATTGTTTTAACAATATATACACACATATATATACAATTAAATATATAGTTTTATTTACATATATGGTTTTTTATTTAGTCAACCTCTAATAAATTTTTGGTAAATAACCATAAATCATTATTTTCACGTTCGAAAAGCTTAATTGCAATAACAAAAAGGAAAATAAAAATATGTAAATAAATCGAGTCTGTATCTATTTACCTAATATTAAATGAAAGTTGGTCAAACAACACTTCCGAAAGTTTAAGTGTGTTAGTTTCCTAATTTAATATTGGTCTAATTTTCAGTTTTATAGTATTATTCTTCTTATCTTTAATTTAGCATACATCTCTCTCTCTCTCTCTCTCTCTCTCTCTCTCTCTCTCTCTCTCTGAACAAAATAATGGTTTTCAGGAATATACATATTGTTCCTGTAATTATCGTTTATGGATGTCTGGGTTTAAGTTTTCTGGGATCAAACGCTGAACTTCTGCCTCAAGAAGAAGGTTAGTTAAGAGCACTTGGTCTGTTAATTAATTATCAGACAGTCGTCATATTTATAATTAAGTAGTCTTGTTAATCTTTTTAAGAACGGTGTTAATATTTTTGTCAACTAGTTGGTTCAGGCGCTAAATAATTTGACAAGAAAATGAAAGGCAGATGCCTTTTATTTCATATGAAAATTAGAGGGCAGTAATTAAGTAAAATTAGAAAAATTCGAAGAATTAAATAAAATGATGTTTAAATTTTTCCTCTTTCTCTATGTTTTTAGCGAAAGAGAAAATAAAAATGTTTATGTGTGGTCATATAGATTAATTATTTTACACGCGCGCAGACACATATGTATCTATATATTAGTTATTTGCTTGATTAACAACTTTTCATTAATTTGTGGCGTGCAGTTCAAACTCTTCAAGTGATTTCGAAGAAACTACAATTGAACCGTTTTTGGAAACCCCTCAGTGAAGCTTCATGTAGAAATGGCGACTTCAATAACACAATAGTGGACGACAGAATTACGCATAATGTCACATGCAATTGTACTTATAATAATGACACGGTTTGCCACGTGGACCGAATGTAGGTTTTCCTCAAAATAATTCTCAGTGATAAATTATACATACATATATATATATATATATATATATATATATATATATGTATACATTAATACATATATGGATTGCACTACAAATGTATGTAATATAAGGGTATTGCAGCTTCTTGAAGAGTCTCAACTTAACGGGTTCCCTGCCAGAAGAATTCGGAAATCTTACGCATTTGGAAGAGCTGTGAGTAAACTATCGCTATCTAGAACTTTGGTAGCTATATAACCATAAATATTAATAGCTGTGTGAGGAAGTTAAATATACATTGGAATTTATATTGTCACATTTAGTTTTGTACACTATGAATTAAGATACTTCGAGAAAACTTGTATTTACTGAATTACATGAAGCCCGTGAACAACCTGTAAAAGGTGTTTTAGTACAAATAATGTGATTATTTATGATGAGATTGTAGCCGGTGACATCGGTATACAACATTCATTTCTGTTAATTAAAAAATTGATGTTTATTTTAGCTATTTTAAAAATATTTATGTAAATTTATCAGTATAAAACACATGCGTAATATGTCATTTGGCTCAAATTGAAGGTTTTGTGTTTTTGTTTTTGGGGTGATATTTTGCTAATTTCATACAGTTTGCATTTGAACTGTTAATGTTTTGTCGTTTACAAGTTTTTAAAGTTTCAATATATGTCGTCTCCCTCAAGAGAATTCGTCCCCATATATGTGTGGAAAAGCTTTCCCGTCCCACCAAACGCAGTCTTATTTTGGCGCCTTTTTTGGCCAATAAGTTTTTCTTTTATGTTCTAATCCTTCAAGTATCTTTAGAATCACCCATTTATACTTTCTTTTATTTTCGTTCTTGTTCGATTTCGATTAACAGTGATCTTGCTCGCAACTACATCCATGGACGAATTCCTCCGAGCTTTTCTCGTCTTCCGTTGCGAAATTTGTAAGTCCAATACCACTTGTGTCGATTCATTCGAATTCCTGGTTCGATATTAAAATCTGAATCTTTCGGTGCCCTAGGTCCCTCATGTCAAACCGACTCAGTGGTTCGATTCCTGCTGAGATCGCCAGCATTTCATCGCTGACTGAGCTGTAAGTCACGTGAGTAATCAGTCAAAAATCAAATTTCTTTTGTAGTTTGAAGAAGATTGATCTTTTTTTTTTATTTTGCAGGGTACTGGATCAAAATCAGATGGATGGAGACCTTCCTGAAGCACTCGGGGATTTAAATAATTTAGAGAAACTGTAAGACCCGACTTCTTGTTTTTTTTACCAAATTTCTTTTTTGTTGTTGAAACTAATTTGAGAAGTTTACAAGAAAAAACAATAAAATAGCTGATCATCATTGCGTAATCCTATTGCTATAGCGTAAAATTGTATGCCTTAACAACATATTACAGCGTATAAAAACCCATAGGCTTTATGTGACACTCATTTCAGACCATTTTCCATATGCAACTGCTAACCTTATCATGTTGAAAAATCAGTACCTGGGTCTCAAGAGATATCTATGGTGCTTATTGCTAGCTATGCCTTGAGGGTGATTGACTGATAACAGTTTTCTCGATCGGACAGTGTTCTCTCGTCAAATAATTTTACAGGAACATTACCGGAAACGTTCGGAAATTTAAAGAACTTAACCCAGTTGTAAGTTATATATAAAGTACAATACTTACGAGGTTTGTTTATTTTGAATTCAAAGATTCACCGTCCTCATTTCCTGACTGCAGTATGATAGACGGGAATGGAATTTCAGGAAGAATACCTGATTTTATTGGGAAGTGGACCAAAATTGAGGAACTGTAGGCGCTGCTGAGTACTTCAAAATCATTGTGTGTGTTTTTTTTTTTTTTTTTTTTGTGCTGAGTAACTCATTGCAGGAATATGCAAGGGACATCCATGGAAGGCCCAATTCCTACCAATTTATCTCTTTTGACCAACTTAAAAGAATTGTGAGGAAATCGTTTTGTATCTAGTTGTGTCATGCTCAGTTTAATGATCCAAGTGATAACAAGTTAATGCAGTATGTAAACTGATTGGCTTGAGTTTTTATTAGGAGGATATCTGATATAAAGTCGTCAGCTATAGCCTTCCCTGATCTGAGGAACTTGAAAAACTTGCAAACATTGTGAGTTTAGTATGACTTGAATTCCTGAAACAATATCTACAATCCTATACAATACTTCTGTTGTGGCTCTCTCAACTAAACAAGTCCTTGGTATCACCTTTTGTGTGTGTGTGTGTGTGTGTGTGTGTGTGTGCAGGGTGTTGAGGAACTGCTCAATCAATGGAGAAATTCCAGGCTACTTGAAGAACATTAGTGAGTTAAGAACATTGTAAGTGCTTGTGCCCATTATGACAAGAAAATTAACTGTTCCAAGATTTTTCTTTTCCTACTTCATGTTTATGGGTTTCCATTCTCTTATGTTTAAAAAACTTGATTTTTTTATCCTTTGTCTTCCTAAGAACCACCAGTTTCTGTAGCATAATACATAAACTGTATATACAATATATACATCTGATACTATAATTTTTGTTGACTTCATTGCAGAGACCTAAGCTTTAATAACTTGACTGGTGTAATTCCATGGAATCAAAGATGGGGACTGAGTAACTTGTGAGATTATCAAGCAGAAGCTCCGTTTTATTTTTATTTATCTACTTATCTGTGTGTGCTTGCCAAGTACCTGTTTGTTGAAAAAAGTGCAATACGTGGGTATAGGTTTTTGACCAGCAATTCCCTGACTGGAGAAGTACCGAGTTGGATGTACACAGAAAAAAGGCCACAGTTAGTTTACTTCTCTGTCACACGACTATGGACTCAACTTCATATGAATAGGATCGAGTTTCAGATCTCCTTCATCTATCTTTCATTGACTCTTAACTAAGACATTTAATACTAAGCTCACTCAATCCTCTACTTGCAGGGATTTATCTCACAACAACTTTAGTGGGACGCCCGAAGTCATTTGTGATGAGATGAAATATCTGTAAGATTTTTTTGGTACCTTTTTCTGACCGACCTCTTGGTTTGTTGTGGGAGGTTATGAATTGGTCTGGAGAGCGTTTTGCTCTCTCTTTTTGTAAATTGGCACTTTTAGCCTGTTAATATAAGATTCTTGTTTCAAAAAAAATATATATCTGTAAGATTATTTATGAACAAATTTTTCCAAGTGTCCATAGACTGGATTGGCACCTATGCTTTTTAACATTTGCGGGGTGTGTGTGTGTAACAGGAATCTAGTTTCAAGCTACCCATCTTCTCCTAATGCAAGGTAAGTGTCTCATTATTACTTGCTTCTGTGTAGTCTTGATTATCGAGTTGTTTTTATTAGGATTCTGGGTTTTAGTTTTTGTATTTGGTTTAGTTTTGGTCTAGTTTGTTTCTTTAGTCCTAAGTAATCTTTTAAACGCTTGTTATAAGATTATTAGGTTTTATTGTTTTACCTTTTTGCCCTTCACTTAAACAATCAAGTAAGGTCTTTTATGTCATTTTCTCTTTACTCTTGTACGCTTAAATTGGGTCTTCGTCCCCAATTCTCAATCAATGAAAGAGTTTTTCTAGTTTTATTTTTCTCTATTTCATCTCTTTGAGCTTTCTCTTCTGCGATTCGATCGTAAAATGGTATCAGAGCATAGTCCGCAAATCGCGTTCTGATCAAATCACCATAGAAACTAATCTTTTCTTTCTCTCTCCTTTTCCTTCTTCATCTTTCTCAAAATGTCGAGTGAAGAAGCTTTTAGCGGAGAAAGATCCGTGATTGGAGTCATATCTCGAAAGGCCTCAATCGATGAAGCGATTGATCCTTTTTTCTTGCATCATACTGATTCGCCAGGAATGATCTTGGTGACGCAACAAATGAATGGTGAGAATTTTCATTCATGGAGTCGATCGATGAAGATGGGTCTGCAGATCAAGAATAAGCTAGGTTTTATCGATGGCTCAATTTCGAAACCTGATGATTCTGATCTGGCTCGTCTCAACTCCTGGAGAAGGAACAATAACATTGTGATCGCCTGGATCCTAAATTCGTGTGCAAAGGAAATCTCCTCGAGTGTGACCTATGGAGATTCAGCGATGGACATTTGGAAAGATCTACAAGAGAGGTATGAGCAAAGCAATGGTCCAAGAATCTTTGAGCTGCGTCGAGAGATCATGAACTTGGTACAAGATCAAATGACAGTGGGAGTGTACTACACCAAATTGAAGATCCTTTGGGAAGAGTTGAGCAATTACAAGCCGCCGTGTACCTGTTCTTGTGGAGGATCGAAAGAACTCAGCAACTTCATGACCAGCGAGTATGTGATGAAGTTCTTGATGGGACTCAACGACTCCTTCAGCACTGTGCGTGGTCAGATCCTTCTCATGGATCCTTTACCGCCGATCAAAATGGTTTTCTCGATGGTTTGTCAGGATGAAAAGCAAAGGTCAGTGAGCTCCGACTCCTCATCAGGCCAAGATCAATCCAATCCCATGGCAATGGCTGTGAATGACCAAAAGAAGCTCAACAAGAAGGATCGTCCGATGTGCACTCACTGCAAGATGTCAGGTCATGCAATTGACAAATGTTACAAATTACATGGTTATCCAACCGGATATAAGCCTAAGTCAAAGAACCAAGCGAATGTTGCTGAAGGATCTCTCAACAATCAAGACTCCAAGACAAGATCAACACCAAGCCTTACCAATGACCAGATTCACCAGATCATCAACATGCTGTCAAATCAATTCGCTGCTCCAATAGGACTTGAAGGCCATACAAACATCAACATGACAACCTTCCACACAGGTTCATGCCTTTATAATAAAGATCAGGTCGTGTCTCTAATTTTAGCACTAGATGGATTCTTGATTCAGGAGCTACTCGTCACATTTGTTCCAATAAGTCTCTTTCAGAGCATGAAAGCTCTACATAATTCTACTGTCACCTTACCTAATCATACAGTCATTCCTGTTTTTTTACTGTGGTGACATTCATATCAGTAGAGATCTTGTGCTGAAAGATGCCTTATTGGTATATGATTTCAAGTTTAATTTGATATCTGTTCACTGGTTGACACAAGATCCCTCTATTGTTATATCATTCTCACATGATTTATTTGAAATCCAAGACGCCTTGAAGAGGAAGACGATTGGCAGGGGTGAGACACATGAAGGCTTGTATGTGCTCTCAGATGACTCAGACTCTCAGATCAACAACGTCACTTCTCAGACTTGGCACAATAGGCTTGGACATCTATCTTTTAAAAGATTTGAATCTTTAAAACATAGGCTGTCTTACATTTCCTGCAATAAGAATGTTCCTTGTTACATTTGCCCTCTTGCTAAGCAACGTAGATTACCTTTTCATAGCAATATTAATCTCTCTAAAAATATCTTTGATCTTGTGGACTTTGATATCTGGAGACCAAACTCAGTTACTTCACACACAGGTTTCAGATTTTTTCTCAACTCTTGTAGATGATTAGAGCAGATTTTGCTGGGTGTTTCTCATCAGAAATAAATCTAATGTTCACAAGATTCTCCCTAGATTTTGTGCTATGGTTACTAATCATTTTTCTTGTACTATCAAGCATTTCAGATCTGATAATGCCAAAGAATTAGTCTTTTCTGACTTTTTCTCAAAGCTGGGTGTTTTACATCAGTTTTCCTGTGTTGAAACACATCAACAAAATTCAGTGATTGAGAGGAAACACCAGCACTTATTAAATGTCGCTCGTTCCTTATACTTTCAATCTCAAATTCCCATTGTTTACTGGTATGAATGTGTGATGACTGCTGTCTATTTGATAAATAGAACTCCTACACCTCTTTTGTCTAAAAAATGTGCTTATGAGCTTTTGTTTCATAAACCAGTGGATTATGATTTTTTACGGGTGTTTGGATGTCTAGCTTTTGCTTCAACTTTGCAGGCACATCGCACAAAATTCCAACCACGTGCACGGAAATGCGTGTTCATTGGTTATACCCCCGAGGTTAAGGGTTACAAATTTTTCGATTTCATACTATTCAGTCTAAGTTTAATTCTATTGACCCTTTCCCTGACATTGTTCTACCTATGCCAAACCTTGATCATACAGATATTAATTCTAATGATCAAATACATATGAAGGAAATACAACAACCTGCACAGGACATTCCAACACCACATTCCTCAGAAGATCAAGAACTACATGATGATCCAGATGACACAATGCCATCTACATCTGAGTCCCCTATCACAAATGAGGCCATTATTAGAAAATCTGGACGTCCACGTGCACCTCCCACACGCCTCAAAGACTACCATTGTAATCTCACAAGTTCCAAATCAGTTGTACAACTTCCTTCACCACATCATATCTCAAATTTTCGCGCTTGTGATGGTTTATCTGAGCATTTTCAAAACTTTATCCTATCTGTTTCTGCTCATTATCAGCCTCAATATTATCATCAAGCCTGTAAATATCCACATTGGAGACAGGCAATGGCTGATGAATTAGCAGGTATGGAGGAAAACTACACCTGGTCCATTGTTCCTCTGCCACAGGGCAAGAAATCTATTGGTTGCCTGTGGGTTTATACCAATAAATTCAACTCAGACGGGTCACTAGCTCGTCACAAAGCACGTTTGGTAGCTAAAGGTTATAACCAGAGAGAAGGAGTTTATTTTATTGACACATTCTCTCCGGTGGCAAAACTTATTACTGTCAAAGTACTCTTAGCCTTGTCAGCTTCTCAAAATTGCTTTCTTGTTCAGTTGGACATCAACAATGCCTTTTTAAATGGTGAATTATTTGAGGAAGTATACATGGACTTACCTTTGGGTTATGATAAACAGGGGGAGCAAAGGAATGATGGGCCTAAACGTGTTTGTAAACTTCACAAGTCGATTTATGGGCTTAAACAAGCCTCTAAATCCAAGTCTGACTACTCCCTTTTTACACGTGGTGATGGAACTAAGTTTGTTGCCATTCTTTTATATGTTGGTGATATCATTGTGGCAGGTCCAAATCTAGATGAAATTGCCCTGGTCAAACAGTTTATTCATTCCAAGTTCAAACTGAGGGACTTAGGTCCTCTAGTATTTCCTTGGTATTGAAGTGGCAAGGTCTGCCTTAGGCATTGTCATCAGTCAAAGACAATATGCCTTGCAGTTTTTGGAAGACTATGGATTCCTTGACTCTAAACCTGTCACTACTCCTATGAACCCCAGAGTTACTTTGAATTCTGAAGATGGGGTTCTGTTGGCTGATGTTACTCATTATAGGAGTCTTATTGGTCGCTTGTTATATTTGACCATTTTTAGGCCTAATATTACATATTCAGTTCATGCCTTGAGTCAATTCTTACAAGCTCCTCGCGATACACACTTGCAGGCAGTTCATCACTTACTAAGGTACATCAAGGGTGCTCGTGGACAAGGCATTTTTTATGCGGCGGATTCTTCAACACAGATCAAGGGATTCTCTGATGTTGATTGGGGAACTTGAACGGATACTCGAAGATCTATTACGGGATTTTGCATCTTCATTGGTGACTCACTCATTGCTTGGCGATCCAAGAAGCAGAGTACAATCTCGCGGTCTTCAGCTGAGGCAGAATATCGAGCCATGGCATCAATCACCAGTGAACTTATATGGTTGTAGCAATTGATACGTGACTTCCATGCCACTCAGAGCGGTACAATATTTCTTTTCTGCAACCAAGCAGCGGTTGACATTGCATCGAATCCTGCGTTCCATGAACAGACAAAACACATAAAGATTGACCTCTATTTTGTCCGAGATCATGTGCAGCGTGGAAACATCAAGCTGTTACCAGTTCGCACACAAAACCAACTGGCCGATGCATTTACAAAACCGCTTCCTTCTCCAGCTCTGCGACTTATCATGTCCAAGCTGTCACTCAAGGATCTCTTTCGTCCACCTTGAGGGGGAGTATTAGGATTCTGGGTTTTAGTTTTTGTATTTGGTTTAGTTTGTTTCGTTAGTCCTAAGTAATCTTTTAAACGTTTGTTATAAGATTATTAGGTTTTATTGTTTTACCTTTTTTCCCTTCACTTAAACAATTAAGGTCTTTTATGTAATTTTCTCTTTACTCTTGTACGCTTAAATTGGGTCTTCGTCCCCAATTCTCAATCAATGAAACAGTTTTTCTAGTTTTCTTTTTCTCTATTTCATCTCTTCGAGCTTTCTCTTCTGTGATTCGATCGTAAAATTTTTAGGTCTGTTTAGTGGTAGGACACACCGCATAATTTTGTTATACATTACCCCAATTGTTGGAATTATCTTTCTACACATACCAATCCCACTTCAAATATAAGTTTCATAAGTCGGAACATCAATTCGTGCATGTATGTGGTAGTATCTCGTGTATTGTATGTTACATAAATGTATATACATTTTCATACATATCTTATGACCAAAATTCAAATCCTGTAAGCAGCTCATGGTGCTTCAAGAGGGACCTTCCTTGCCTATCGGGACAACGGTGTAAGAAGATTTTTAAATTCAATTATAATGGATCATCTAGTCCAATTGACATATATGCTAATTTATTCCCCGTCGTACTTGCAGTTGATTCTTTGTTCATCAACTGTGGAGGTGAAAGAGTTGATGACTATCAAGAAGACAGAACCGCTGGTGGGCCATCGTACTTTTCTTCATCAGACAGATGGGCTTATAGTCTTACTGGGTCTTATAGGGAGTCCACAAGTTCAAAAGGACCATACATTCAGTCTTCCGACCAACCGTCTCTCAGAATCTTCCAAACAGCTCGCATTGCCCCAATATCACTCAAGTATTATGGGCGTTGCCTGAGACAAGGCAGCTATAAAGTGACGCTACACTTTGCTGAAATAATGTTCACCGACGATCAGACATATAGCAGTCTTGGCAGGCGCATTTTCGATATATCAATCCAAGTGAGTATCTAATTTTGACCCCCTATAAATGTCAACTTTTGAAGAGCGAAATTTTCTATCGCAAGAAAGTAAATGTTTGAACGAACAGGGAAAGTTACGTGCAAAGGATTTCAATATTGTGGAGAAGGCTGGCGGTGTTAACAAAGGCTATAATGAGACATTTAGCGATATTATTGTTGATGGTGGAACTCTAGAGATCCACTTATACTGGGCTGGAAAAGGGACTACAGTAATTCCTTTCGATGGTGGCGTATATGGACCTCTTATATCGGCTATTAGCATGACAGCAAGTAATTTCGCCTCCTATCTTTGGCTTCACTTTTCTCCAGTATCTCAATATATATATATATATATATATATATATATATATATATATATATATATATTTGCAGATAAGGACTGGAGAGGCTTATCTGCTGGAACTATTATTGGCATTGCAGTGCTGTCATGTGTTTTGGTCACACTGGCATTATTTGCGCTTCGAATGATGGGATATTTAGGCAGGAAAGACCTTGAAGATGAAGGTAGGAATAATTTACACTTCCACTGCTTCGCATGTGCGATTTTTTATTTTTATTGATTTAAACTAATACTCTTGTAGAACTACGTGGATTAGAGCTTCAGACTGGATACTTTTCATTGAGACAGATTAAATCTGCCACTGGTAACTTTGACTCTGCAAATAAGATTGGCGAAGGAGGGTTTGGACCAGTCTTCAAGGTATCCAAAAAGTTTACGAGTATTGGTAATACATGTAAACACTTCCGTTTAGGAAAAAAAATAATCGGTATCACTGTTTGATATTGATATAAGCTGTTTGAATTTTTTTAGGGTGTGCTTCCAAATGGCTTGGTAATTGCAGTCAAGCAGCTCTCGGCCAAATCAAAGCAGGGAAACCGTGAATTCTTGAATGAGATAGGC
Organism: Urtica dioica subsp. dioica; assembly: GCF_054948205.1. Taxonomy (NCBI): domain Eukaryota; kingdom Viridiplantae; phylum Streptophyta; class Magnoliopsida; order Rosales; family Urticaceae; genus Urtica; species Urtica dioica. The sequence goes on along the minus strand of NC_142759.1, from coordinate 23,198,552 downwards.
ATGATATCGGCATTGCAGCACACTAATCTCGTAAGACTGCATGGTTGCTGTATCGAAGGAAAGCAATTGCTACTCGTGTATGAATACCTGGAAAACAATAGTCTTGCCCGTGCACTTTTTGGTACTTTTTGAACATCTTTAATTCAATTTCGTAGTTTCTAGGTTTGGATAAAAATTGTCTTCTCTCACTCGCCGTCTGGTTTAATAGGACCCGAGGAACACCAAATGCATCTAGACTGGTCAACCAGACAAAATATATGTTTGGGGATAGCGAAAGGATTAGTGTACCTCCATGAGGAGTCAGCTTTGAAAATTGTTCACAGAGATATAAAAGCAACTAATGTTCTTCTTGACAAGGATCTAAATGCCAAGATTTCGGATTTTGGTTTGGCCAAACTTGACGAGGAAGAGAATACCCACATCAGTACACGAATTGCTGGAACGATGTACATTTTCTTTCCTGTATATTTTAGTTGCCTAGTTCTGAAGATAATTACATGGCAATATCGTGTAATGTATTTCTCTGCAGTGGTTACATGGCCCCCGAATACGCAACAAGAGGTTACCTTACTGACAAGGCAGATGTTTACAGCTTCGGAGTTGTAGCTTTAGAGATCGCCAGTGGGAAGAGCAACACTAATTACAGGCCAAAAGAGGAGTTTGTATATCTTCTTGATTGGGTAAGTTATATCGCACACCTTAGCTCAGTGTAACGGTTTTTGTGACCTAAACGGGTTTCGGCCAACAGGCCTGAAATACCCGCGGTGCGATAAAATATGATATTCAAACTATATTTTTCGTATTTCCGCCTTGAGTTTTGTCACTTTCTCTTAGGTGTTTCTACTAGTTTTCGAATACTCTTTAATTGTAACATATTTTTTTGATATAGTGAACTTCTCTCTACTGCCTTGTGTTCTGTTTGTTTATTTTATATATACTGTATACTGGATAAATGTCATTAATTTCTAACACATAATTGGGAATCCAAAACATCTTAAATTTCTCGGTTCAGCTTTACCTATTGGCACCCGTGTAACTTTTAGCTCAAGTCATATTTCAGAGGTGCTAACTGTTTGTTTCTGTTATGTATGAAATTGTATCTAAAGGCTTGTGTCAAGCAAGAACAAGGGGAGCTCTTAGAACTCGTGGACCCAAGGCTTGGGTCAAACTACTCAAAGAAAGAGGCCATGGCTATGCTAAACTTGGCTCTCTTGTGCACCAACCAGTCTCCCTCTCTCCGACCATCCATGTCCTCTGTGGTCGCCATGCTCGAAGGCAAAGCTCCAATCAAAGCACCGGAAATCAAACGCAGCTCGACGGACAGCATGGTGAGGCTCAAAGCGTTTGAGAAGCTGGCGTTTGAAAGCCAAACTGACTTCTCATCGTACTCGAACGACAGCGAACAAGTAGTCATGTCCATGGACGCGCCATGGAACGATTCATCGGTTTCTAACCAGAGCAAAGATGGTCGCCATGAAAGTTCTTCCTCTGCATCAGCGAAGCACCTTGAATAAGTAGATATATTTACTTTACGAGTTTGGAAGGCGGTCTCTTATTTCTTTTTTGGCACAATGGCCCTTATCTTGTGGAAACGTGGCACCCGTGACCCTTTCGCGCAATCTCGTCAATTATTATTCATCGAATATCATTCACTGTTATTGTTATATATTTATTTAACAACAGAAAAATATTATGCATTCATTGTATCACACTATAGAACCGCAGGACGGTTAATAATGTTGCAGTTGTATAAACGTTTTTGGTTTAAATCTCCAAGTGTCCGCTGTCCAAGCCTCTGTGACATTGTCATTATTATTTTGGTCTAAAGTGGTCAATTTATATGATTTTGTTAGGACTTAAATCCATCAGTTTTCGGTTACGTACGTTAGAATAATGTTTGTATATTGTTCTAATAACTGATAAATTGTATAAATAGACTATTTTACTTATATATATATAAATATATATATATAGAGAGAGAGAGAGCGCTCAAGGTTAAAACATATTTCATCACAGCCCTCCATCTGACGGGTCGCCCAAGTAAGTATTTTAAAGGAAAAGGCCGAATCTGTTAGTCGTTGATGACCCATTTATTATTCTCAACTAAAATGCTAATTTTGACAATTCTATTAGTGAAAAGAGAGTATTTTGTATCCATTTTTTACCCTCTTCTTTTTTTATATACTTTTTTTCTAAATTTTTTTTCTCTGATTCTCGTATGTGTCAATAAATCTGGGTTTGTTTGACGATTTGTTGACATATATGTCAACAAATGGCACAATTTGTTGACATGTTAACAAATGACATAATTTATTGATATATATGTCAACAAATGACATGATTTGTTGACAGAAAGCCCGAGCAGCGAGCCTTCATCGTACTTGTATATTGTATATGATATTTTTAATGCATCTAGTATAAATTTGTCAATGATTAAAAAAAATAACATATCTCGTTGATATATTTGTCAACAAACGAAACGATTTGTTGACATGTATATTAACAAACAAACGAAACGAAAATCGTTGACATGTATGTCAACAAATCTGGGCTTGTTTGACGATTTGTTCACATATATGTCAACAAACGTGTCACGACCCGTGAGCGACAGCTCGCCAACGAACCGCGACTGATCAACTCAAATCTGTATATAACTCTTAATATAAACACATACATTAAACAAAATATCACATAAGAGTTGCGAAAACCCGGGGTGATTTTTCGCTTTTACAACTTAGAGTCTTATAGCGACTCCTATACATATACGTTCCGGAACGTTTTTACATAATTAATGAATCTCTGGTTACCCCATAGCCTATAGGTCAAGGCGATACGCGCTCGGTCTCGGTCTACAACTCCGCCTCTTGCTCACGAGCTTCCCCTTATCTACATGACCAAGGGTCATAAAATTATGAGTCGGGTGACTCAGTAAGTAGGAGTCTATCTAGGAAAGAAAATAAACTAAATGCCATGTGACGTGTAAACAAGCATACAAGAATGCAGAATGAGCGCTAGATGCAGCTAGATTCTCAGACTAGAGCATGACTGACGCGTGAGCACACTCTACCTACATACTTGCCGCTCCACCAGATCGTGCATCCTCTCCTGCTACGATCTCTAGAACGACAGGAAATCAGCATCAGACCTCGAGCAACGATCTTACGGTGGCTTGGGTGTTTTAAAACTGTCTGGGATCCACTAGTGGTACCATCTTCATCTAACGTCGGCGCATGTGTGCCGCCTTGGCATGACAACAAGATCACTCGAGGTGGCTGCTCATTGCTGAATGAGTTCACTCTAGGCGACTGTCCATTACCATCGGGTTCGCTCATGGCGACTGCTCATTATCATTGGGTTCGCTTGAGGCGACTGCCCTTTACCATCGGGTTCGCTCGAGGCGTCTTCCCGTATTGTTGAGTTCTTCCCAGTTTTGAGTACTCAGCGCCATACAGACTACCTTGGTCTGCCACATACACAAGTCGTTGACTTGTGGGTACCACCGACAACCGTTCAATTAAGGTTCGGATACCCTGCAGCACGCAGAGTATACATCTATACTACTACAAGAGAGCATCTCGGGATAAACCCCAAAAGAATTAATGTTTCTCTTTCGTGATCGTTAAGTGCTTTAGGAAGAAGACTCGGGATGTGACTCCCGGTACTTCCACCCTTGGTTCGAATCCAATAGTTTGATTTATGCTCTCCCGTCACCCTTGATCTAACCTATCCACTACGGTTAACAGAGGGATCTAAAAAAACAAGATAACATCGTGGCTAGTTCAAGTTAGCGTTTGAACCTCACGGGCAAAACCCGAGTCTACATTTTCAAGAAAGATGGCCGAAGCCTTAATCTTATTAGTGTGTTTGTTTTAAGGTTTTCACTTACTCTTGTTTACTAACACATAAGATGCACGTAAAACGGGGTTATCCTAGGTAAGTAGTTGACCTATGTCTCCACATTTGCCCAGAATAGCTCGACGGAAACTCGCTATGTCTTGGCTTCGATACGCTCGATTCCTCCGTCTCTCACTCGTCTTGATCCAATCTATGAATAAGCTGTGAAATCCAGAAAAATGAGCATCGAGTCAAAACATAATACCGATTCCCGACTCGAATCCTAAAAACTAGATTCTCAGTCTCACTTCGAGATCCGAGAAATTCCCGACCTAAACAACGAACCAACATGTCACAAAGTCATTAAACTTGTCACAAAATCATTAAACTTTTCAATAAAACCAACTAAAAAACATCCCACAAAAACAGTTCATCAATTCGGTATTCCCAGTTTTCCAGCTATGAACTACAAATTTCAAAAATTTATATCTCACTCAATTCTTAACGGAATTACACGTTCTTGGATGTTTCAGAAACCTCATAACGTCTATTATCCAGGAAAAATATCAACAAATCCAAACTTAACTCGTATTGACCTGCCCACGTCAATTTACAGAGGCTATTCACAACAAATTGTTTTTCAAAATTCCGACCAAACTCAAGAACTTAACACAACCAATCCAATTCTCAACCTAAATGAGCACCAAAACAAGTCCAATATCACTTCAATTCCACGAATCAAGCTCAGAAATCAAAAGCCCCAATTCCAAACTAAGAACCCTAATTTCCAAAAATCCATTCGGGGGAAAAGGTTTCCTCACCTTGATTCGTGAAATTACTTGACCCCGGTGCTTCCTTGTTCTCTTCCCGGCGTTTTTCCCTTGGTTCGGCGTCTCGGTGGCTCGCACCGGCTGTGGCTCATCTCAGTCGGAGCGCGCGCACAAGCTGGAGGCGCGGTCTTGGTGGCGCACGGGGAAGAAAGAAGAACAAGGGTGAAGATGAAGATGGGTGATGGTGATGATGGCCGGATGTTGTTGAGCTTGGTTGTTTGGTTTTTTTTTTTTTTTCTTTTCTTGTTCCTCTTGCAGACTCGCAAGGGGGAGAAGAAGAAAGAAGAAGATAAGGAGAAGAGAATGAAGAAGAAAAAAAACTACATATATGATTAAGTTTTCGGAATTTATTCATTAAATCCCTCCTTTCATTCTCTATCTCAAACTGACTCCACTTTCGAAATACATTTCAAATGAGTCCTGAATATTGTTACAATTATATCCTTCATCACATAATTATTTAATTAAATCTGTGACCGGTCGGATTTTAATTATATGATTAAACCGAGAATTTTCTCATTCGTTCTCGATTAATTTAAATATATTTAAGGTTTCTCGGAAATAATTCTCGTCCTTGAGAATTTATTTCTTAAATTAAATTTCGGAATATTTCTTCGAAAAATAATTTATTATTCGAGACGAACTCGATAAATCCTTTATTTATTCTGAGATTTTTCATTACCTTAAAATAATTAAAATTAATTCAATAAACTTATATGACCATAATTCATTCAAGAATTTTAATTGTAACAAACGGAAGCTCGTTTATTAAACGTGAATTTACAAGTCGAGAGATTCAAAATTTATCATTTACAATCACTACCCCCTTAAAAGAGTTTCGTTCTCGAAAGTTAGAACAGAGCAGGGTATTTCTTTTGCATCTCACTCTCGAGCTCTCAGGTGTCTTCTTCTACAGCGTGCCTCTTCCACAATACCTTGACCAAAGGGATGGTCTTGTTTCTCAAAAGTTTATCCTTGCGATCAAGAATCGAAACAGTTGGCTCTTCATATCTAACTTCAGGAGAGATCTAAACATCTTGCTCTTGTAGAATATGTGAAGGGTCAGACACGTACTTCCATAGCATGGACACGTGAAACGCATCATTGAGGTTGGACATGGATGGCGGTAACGCCAAGCGATAAGTTGTCTTACCTACACGCTCAAAGATTTCAAAAGGTCCAACATACCTCGGACTGAGCTTTCCTTTCTTTCCAAACCTCATCACACCTTGCATAGGTGAGATTTTCAGAAAAACTTTCTCTCCTGCTTCGAACTCTAGAGGCCTCATATGCCTGTCAGCGTAGTTCTTCTGATGACTCTGGGACGTCTTCATTCGAGCTTGGATTTTCTTAATCGCTTCAGTGGTCTACTCTAGCATTTCAGGTCCAATAAATTTGCTCTCACCAGCTTCATCCCAGTGAACTAGAGAGCGACACTTCCGTCCATACAAAGCTTCGTACGGCGCCATACCGATCGTCGCTTGATAGTTGTTGTTGTACGAGAACTCAACTAGCGGAAGGTAACGACTCCACGAGACCTGGAAGTCTAACACATAAGCTCGAAGCATATCTTCCAACGCTTGGATCGTTCGTTCGCTTTGACCCTCGGTTTGGGGTTTAAAAGCAGTACTACGCTTCAAACAAGTCCCCAAGTTCTCATGTAGACTATTTCAAAACTTGGATGTGAAGCGAGCACCACAATAAAAAACAATCGAGCTAGGAATTCCATGGAGACGTACAATATCCTTTATATAGAGTTTAGCGAACTTATCCATGGTGTGAGTAGTCTTGATGGACAGAAAATGAGCTGACTTGGCAACCTGTCGACAATGACCCAAACTGAGTCGTGACCAGCTATGGTTTTTGGCAAACCCGATACGAAATCCATCGTTATTTGCTCCCACTTCCACTATGGAATCTCAAGTGGTTGGAACATTCCAGCTGGTTTATGATGATTTTCCTTAACTTGTTGACATGTTAGGCACTTCTGGACGAACTCAGCTACATCTTTCTTCATTCTTGGCTACCAATGCACCTTTTTCAAGTTTTGATACATCTTTGTCACACATGGATGTACCGAATATGGTGTCTCATGAGCTTCTTCCATCAACTGCTTCCTGACTTCCTCATTGGATGGCACATAAACTATTCCATTGCATCTCAGAATTTCGTTCTCATCCAACTTCAAGTTACCCTATTTACCGTTTTGAGCCTTAAACATCTTCCCAAGAAGATATTCGTCTGCGTACTAAGCATCTTTGATCTGCTCGAGCAATACTGGACGTATGCTAAGAGCGGCTAACCTACTTGTTAAGAACGCTACAGACTTGCGACTGAGAGCATCTGCTGCCTTATTGGCCTTACCAAGGTGATATTGCAAATCAAAGTTGTAGTCGTGCAGGAGTTCCATTCAACATCGTTGGCGCATGTTCAACTCCTTCTGAATGAAGAGATACTTTAACGTCTTGTGATCTGTATAGATGTCGCAATGAACTCTGTATAGGTAATGTTGCCATATCTTTAGCGCAAACACTACTGTCGCAAGTTCTAGATCATGAGTAGGATACTGAGTCTCATAATCTTTCAGCTGTCGTGCGGTGTATGCGATGACTTTCCTGTGCTGCATCAAAACTGCGCCCAAACCTTGCTTAGACGCATCGCAGTTATTGGCAAATCCGTCAATTCCTAGTGGAATGGTGAGCACTGGCGTGGTTGTCAACTTGTTCTTCAGCTCTTGGAAGCTCTTTTCACACGTCTCGGTCCAAAGGAACCTCTGTCCTTTACGAGTTAGTTGGGTTAACAGCATGGCCAGCTTAGAAAATCCTTCTACGAACTCCTTGTAGTAGCCCGCAAGACCCAAGTAACTCTTTATTTCAATGACCGTCTTTGGCTGACTCCACTGCCTCACGGCTTCTACTTTGGTAGGATCTACCATGATACCATCACTACTGGCAGCATGACCGAGGAACACAACCTGTTCTAGCCATAATTCACACCTCGAGAACTTTGCGAACAATTGTTTCTTTTTTCCTCGGCCTACTTAGCGCTAGTTCCAGATGCTGCTCATGCTCTTCGTTAGTCTTCGAGTAGATTAAAATGTCGTTGATGAATACGATAATGAACTTGTCTAAGAAGTCCTCGAATACTCGATTCATCAGGTTCATAACGTTGCTGACGCACTAGTCAATCTGAACGACATAACTAAGAACTCGTAATGACCATATTTGGTGCGGAATACCGTTTTTGAGATGCCTTCATCTCGACCCCTTAGCTGATAGGATTTGAGTTTAGTGGTACTTAAACATACTTTATTAAACACTAATAAAGTCATAAACCTCCCACAGTGCATGCACAGTTATACACCTTCCATTCCCCCAAAGGTAACAGAAAACTATAAACAAACTCTTACAAGAAAACGCTTATCAGCATCCACTAGTGAGAGCGAAACAAAAGATAGTGTTTTTCAAAAACTTCATGACCTTAAACTCCGAGTCGTCCTAACCTTTCTTCTGGTTCCTGGTGGTGGTTATGGACGTCCATGCTCGGTCCTCATCCTGACATATCGTGAAGACCCGTGCATTTGCTTTCGATTGCTCTTGTGGTGCTGGTACGTTAATCTCTAGATTCTGACAGACCCGAGACAAATGACCTTCCTGACCACAGCGGAAACACACCAACGTACGTGCAAAGAAATCTCTCTTATGTACTCCACCACACCTAATGCATTACGACGACAGGTCGTTTGCAGAAGTCTTGGCTTTTTTTATTGGATGGCTCTTGTCCATTATTACTCCATCCGTTCATGAATAGCTTCCTCTCATGCGATCTATTCCAGGAAGTAAACTGAGATCAATTAGTAGATCCTGGTAAGGACTTATCGATATCCTCATGTCTCGACTGAAATCTACTTCGCTTCCGGGTGTCGACCCGATTTAGATTGGGGGTCTCCGATGGAATTGCAGCATCTGGCTTTGGAGCATGAGTTCAATTCACCTCGCACCATCCTTTAATTCGTAGGGCTCTCTGCACATCATTGGCATAGGTGCGATGTCCAGTATCACCGCTATCCACTTGGCTCACGATGTCCAAGTTGAGACAATGCATATATTTCATCTTCTGACCCTGATAAGTATGGACTAAGGAAGGAGCGAACCTTGCCAACGCATCGAACTTCGTCGTATATTCTAATACAGACATTGAACCTTTTCGTAGGTTCATAAACTCGCATACCTTGTTTGATAGGTTAGCTTCACTCATGTACTTCCCACGGAATAGATTGAGGAAGCGAATCCACGTCATCGAGTGGACATCCTCAACCGATGCCATCACCTACCACCAGCCCCTAGCCTCATCTTCCAGCTGATTCACGGCGCAAGCCACTCTCTTTGTATCAGCCAGCTGCATGTAATTGAAGACTGAATCTTCTTGACCCAATTCTCAGCTGCAGTTGGATCAACATGGCCATCAAACGTCGGAGGCTTCTTATCATATCCCACGAGCATCGTCACCTTGCCCGCAAGCCGCGATTCGTCGGAACCAACATCACGTATCATGAGCATGTCATCGCATAAGCAATAATATTTAAGTAAAATACTCAAGGTAAATATATAATTTATTAAACATATAATAAACGAAATACAACATTATTTAAACTGCGGAAACATTTAAAATAAAAGTGATTATCCAAAAATCTCGGAAATTTTTTTGATTTTGGTTTAGAACTTAGAAGTCGTATATCGACCCTTATATATATATATATATATATATATATATGTGTGTGTGTGTGTGTGTGTGTGTGTGTGTGTGTGTGTGTGTGTGTGTGTACATAGTAGCTCTCGAATTTACTCATATACATGGGATATTATTCTAGGAAAAGTTGATATTATACAAAATATTACATAGTAGATCACTTCCCGAGTCAAAATCCATAGCCCGTAGGTCAAGTGATACTCGTTCAGTCTCGGTTCTGCCTCTCTTCTGCTTACATTGCCATTTTTCCTTTATCTACATTACCAAGGGACATAGAACTATGAGTTGAATGACTGAGTAAGCGGGAGTCTAACATAGGAAAGAAAAACAGTCTAGTGCAGATCAAGCGTACAAGAATGCAGGATGCAGCTATCACCTAAAAGTGACTAATGTCATGCATCGTAAAACACTTGCCGTTCTGTAAGGTTATACACTCCTAACTTGCTTTAACCTCCGGTCCGACCAGAGACCAGCTTCAGACTTCGAGCACACTACTACAAATGTTGGATTCTACAACCCATATCTACAACGCTTACGGCTAAGTGTTGTAGAAACTGGAGATTCTACAACGCTTAAAATAAGTGTTGTAGAAACTGGGTGCTTCTACAACGCTTGTGGCTAAGCGTTGTAGAAGCTTGGTGTTTCTACAATGCTTATGGCTAAGCATTGTAGAAGCTTGGTGTTTCTACAACGCTTATGACTAAGCGTTGTAGAAGCTTGGTGTTTCTATAACACTTATTATAAGTGTTGTAAAATTTCACCATATTTCAGATCTCCCACAACGCTTAGACTATCCGTTGTATAAGCCTCGCCGCGGCGACGTGTTTCTCTCGCCGCGGCGAGAACTTTCTACAACGGATAATCTAAGCGTTGTAGGATTAGTGAAATTTAATGAACCTCGCCGTGGCGAGAATCCTTCTTCGCCGTGGCGAGAACCTTCTACAACGGATATCAGAGACCCTTTTTTGGAGAAGATATTTGTGCCGCGGCGAGACAATTCTGGGTTTACTTTTCAGCAGTCTCGCCGCGGCGAGAAATAGTCTTCGCCGCGGCGAGAGTTCTACAACGCTTACTCTAAGCGTTGTAGAAGCGTTTTATAACCTAAAAATTTAAATTTTTTCAAAAAGCCCGCCCGAATTTCAAACTTAGTCAATTTTTCTTCTTCATTATTATTCTTCTTCTTCATTGTTCTTCATTCTTATTCTCCACCCTCTCTCTCTCTCTCTCTCTCTCTCTCTCTCTCTCTCTCTCTCTCTCCACCCTCACTCCTCTTCTCCGCCCTCACCCTCTCTCTGTTGTCAATGGTGCCCACAAGAAGAGTAGTAGTGTCTATTTATGTACATTTGATGTCATATAGTCTTACGAAGACTCTTGCTTGTAATTGCTTATTCATTAATAAAGTTGAAACGTTCATTCAATCTTCCTTGTCTGAAGCTTTATGATAAAACCATAGTCTTTTAGTCCATAAACAAACTTAACAACTTACGAAGAGACAAATGTAGATTTGCATGAACAAACTCTTCGTAGTTTGCTTAAAACGATATATTCGCAATCTTAGGGTCAAAGGACTATTGACCTCAGTATGATTGTTAGAAGAATCTATGATGTCTGGTTATGAGGCATTGAGAGTTGGGGACTCTATAGTTCTTCTAGGTATCTTCCGAAGGTACTGAATTGACCAGTGCACTTCTAGAGACAGTATAAGAACAAACCATTTAACCTCTTATGTCTCGAAGTCACTATGTATGAATTGCATCATGCTTACCTTAATCCTGAAATGAGACATGCCATTTCACACCTTAGTATTCTCATTTGAGAAAGTCAAAGTTCGGACTCACTATGTGATTCCGAACAAGGCCTATTGGTGAAGTACTAAGTTGTGAGTCTGTCATGAGTAACTTTGTGAAGTTCTCATAGATATGGAATTCATGTACAAGATTGCTGAAATGCAATGTATGTCACCTCATGCTTTGTTCCTTGGAGTGTGAATAAATAAACTGGCCAGTGTCCAAATTGAGTCTTGACTCTTTTGGATGAAACAATGTGACTTGTTAGCTCCTCGTCAATACATTGTTTCTAACTTATTCACAAGCGACAAAAGAGTTGAGGAAATAACAGCTAGAAGGGTAAAATGGTAATTTAGTAAATCCCGACTAGCTGATGACATTCATGAAGGGTAAACATAGATAATATTCAGTGGATCCGCTCATCATAATTAGGTCGAATTCTTGAGTAGAAAATAAATTCATTTGAACCGAGAGATTTTCAGTGTCAGCTCTTTAGTGGAGTCAGTTGGCATTAAGCTAAACTTGGAAAAGGTTTGTGAACTTTTGAGTCCAAGTGTTTAGCTAAAGCTTTGTTCATTTGGGTCCATGAGGTCACTGTCACGAATCACATCGATAGGAATTTCGGCCAAGAGAGCAATAGGCAAGCCAAGGAACAAAAAAGGAAACAAATCCTAGCCTTCTAGAAGGCTGCCTTGGGCGCCTAAGAGGAATGGGAAATAAGGGTTATTTTCCTCATGAATATGTGATATTCTATAGAAGAGGAAACTACCTTATTGAAGGTGAGACCTCTCCTATAAATAGGAGCCTCATTCTTCTCACAATTCATTCATCCAAGTTTAAGAGATTTGAGAGACTCTCTCTCTAGAACTTGGCCGAAGTCCTCTTCTCTCTCTCTCTAGTTTATTTTCGGTTTTCTCTTGTCTTGGCACCTAGGTCCTCACTCGACCTAGTCTTTAGCTCTGCGACTTTGAGACTCGTTCTTAAGTCGTAGTGTTTAAAAGTGCCCACTCACTGATTCCTTCTTTTCGAGTGATTTAGTGATAGAAACTTTCGTGGTTGCTCGAGGTGCCGAGGAAAGAAAGAGAGACGTGCTGCGAGGGGAGACGAGCGTTGCAACTTTCCAAAAGCTTCTACAAGGTTCAAGCTTCAAGAAAGGTTAGTAACTTCCATAGCTCATATTAGTTTTTATTTACATGCATATGCTCTTGTCTAGGTTAGTAAAAACTAGTTTTACTTAAAAAGAAAATTTTTAAAATTTCGCCGCTTAACGAAGCGTTAAACTTTTTCTCAAACCCTAGATCGATTCCAACACTCTCCGCCTTCACTTCTCCTTCTCTCTCCGCCCTCACTTCTCTCTCTCCGCCCTCGCTCTCTTCTTCTCTTCCCTCACTCTCTCTTCGCCCTCACTATTCTTCTCCATCCCCACAAACCCACAAAACCCAAACTCAAACCAACCAAAAGCCACAACCAAAAACCCACAAACTCCACCGCCACGTCAAACTCACACAAGCCTAGGCATCTCCGGCGACAACTCCGACTCTCTCTTTCTTCCACGCCTCCATGCTCCTCATCTACACTCCGGGTTAGTTTATGGAATTGAGAATTATGTATAATTTAGGTTGAAACACCATATTTGTATGATATTTCGTTGGAATTGAGTTTTCATTTGATATTTAGTTGGAATTGTGTTTCTTAGATTTCATGTCGTCAACTACTACTAGTTCTAGCGGTAGCGGTAAAAGAAAAACTAGAAGACAACCTCAAAATGTACATCACCACGACGAGAATTTGGGTCGAAAGAACCCAGATATTTCTCGTCACAGCGGTGTATATTTTTCGCCGCGGCGAGATAGTTCTACAACGGATGTCTTATCCGTTGTAGAATACCTCGCCGCGGCGAGAAATATACATCGCCGCGGTGAGAAATTTTGGAATTTTTGAAAATTGGACAATGAAACTCTATCGTTGTAGAAGCTTCTACAACGGATGCGTAAGCGTTGTAGAAGCCAAGCTTCTACAACGGATATTTAAGCGTTGTAGATGCTTCTACAACGCTGGATTCTACAACGCTTAATAAGCATTGTAGAATCATTCTACAACTGTTTTTAAGCGTTGTAGGATCCCAGTTTTGTAGTAGTGGCAACAGTTATCAACTGACCTAAGTTTTAATACTTGTTTGGGATCCACTAGTGATACTTTCTTCATCATGACATCAGCGCCGTTGGTCTCTGGCATAGTGAGCTCGCGAACCGCGAGCTTCACCCACTACGCCCCGGGGCACTCAATGCAGCTCCCATTGAGTTCTCCATCCAGCAACGAGCTCGCGATGCGCGACCTTCACTCGTTGCTTTGACTACTCGGTGCACTGACCGACATGGCCCGCCAAACACAAGTCGTTGACTTGTAGGTTTCACTGACATTAGTTTAATTAAGGTTTGGGTACTCTGCAGCTAGCAGAGTACACGCTTAACTCATATGCGGAAGAGCATAACGGGATAAACCCCGAGAGAATTTATTGTTTCCATTTGATGCTCGTTATGTTTTAAACTGAAGAATCGGGATGTGACTCTTGATTCTTTTACTCTTGATTGAATTCAAGAGTCTACTGCTCTTTCGTCAAGAAATCTAACTATGCATATAGTAAACGTGGTTGGTTCAAGTTAGTGTTTGAACCTAACGGGCATACCCGAGCTAAGTTTTCAAGCAAGAGTGGCCGAAGCCTTAATTCTCAAGTTTATACATTTTAGGGCTTTCACGTACTCTTGTTTACTAACAAATAAATGCACAAACAAACAGGGTTATCCCCATGGTAAGTAGTTGACTTATGTCTCCTCACTTACCCGAAATACTTCAACAGAAAGCTCGACGACTTCCGGCGATGTCTTGCTTTTCGCGTTCTTCAAGATACTTGACACTTGTCGAAACGTCGGAAGAACTAGAATTCAGAGTTAAAATTCTGTTAGTTATTGGATTCAAAATCACTTGAAAAAGATAGGGTTCGTTGTCAGGATTAGATTCGAGTCAGTTAGGGATTCGAGAATTTAGTTCATTATTCTCCGGTTTTTCTTGAAGTCAAACTTATTTAAGACTCGCGTACTTTCGTATCAAGAATAATACGAAATAAAATCCAAGAATATAATTATAAGTCTTAAATAAATTAACTAATCCGAATTAAAATAACCGAAACTTCCAAAGCGAATAATTAAATTAAATTCTTAAACGTTTTTAAATAAATAATCATAAATTATATATTTAAATAAAGTAATAAACTACATAATGAAATTCACGATTTAATTTCAAGAGTTTTAAATGCTACAAGCGATTAATACACTCATGAGTTAATCGAGCTTTAACTTCGATAACTCTTTTCTCGAAAACTTCAAATCCCGGCTTCGCTGCCTTCGACTCTGCCGGTTCCTGTTCGTCCGCCTAAGTCTTGATTTCGTGAAATTTCTCGCTCTCAGTGCTTCCTCGTCCTTTCCCGAGGGTTCCTCTTCGGTCCAGCGTCTCGGCGGTTCACGGCGGGGTTGTTCATCCCGGTCGGAGCGCGCGCGATGGAAGAGCTCGGGTGGGATGATGGCGCGCGAAGGAGAAGGAAAGAGGAAGAGAGGTGATGTCGGGTGGTGATGGTGAGGCTCGGCGATGATGATGATTTAAGCTAACAATTTTTGTTTTCTTGTTTGTTGCAGGTGTATGCGCGCGGGAAGAGGAGAAGGAGAAAGGAAGAAAGAAAGAAGAAGAAGAAGAAGAAGAAGAAGAAAGAAAAGGAAGAGAGAATGAGAGAGAGTGAGGTGGCGGAAAATGAGAGGATGAGAGGAAAGAATGTCCACGTGGTGGCTCCTCATTAAGCCACACGAGGGACAAATGGCTGTTGAACCATTAGACACGTGTATATCCAAACAACCCCTTTTTATTTTTTTTCTTTCAATCACGTCCCTCATTTTGTTGCACATAAGTCCTTCCAAGATAAAACTTCACAACCTTGTCCTTAATTAATTAAAAATATTTTTGAAAAATAAACCGAGAAAATTCTCTTTAATTCCTGTTACCTTGAATATATTTAAGGGTTTCGGAATTTATTTTATTCTCGAGATTTTTAAATCTCCGAGTAGGAAAAATAAGAATATTATCGAGTTTACTCGAGTATTCTTATTCCAAAATTTTGTCAACCTTAAATATTATCTTTTTTTCAAGATATTTAAAATTTAAGGACGTCTCATATACAACAAGAATTTGATTTAAAATAAAACTTGTCTATTTTATTCAAATTCACAAATCGAACGTTTACAAAAGTTTGTACATTACACTTATGCTTACGAAACCTCTCGTACACGGACTTGCCCAGTGGAGGAACGACGTCAGGAATTTGAAAGTTGAACTCTTTGGGAGGATCCATAGGCACCGGAAGTGGATTCTCACGTCGTTCTTCCGGGACTAGAGGCGTTGGGTGTTGTTGAGGCGGCACGTTCAATCTCATTAACAGCTCTGCGATATTGCGGTTCTGCTCATCCAGCTGCTTCGCGAACCTCCGATTCATCTCATCTCTCTGGGTCGCATTAGTAGCTTGTCTCTCTAGCGCGCGTCTGATCTCCGTGAGATCCGCTGCTGTAACATTCTCGGCATTAGACGGGTCTTCTCTAGGGCCCATGTTTTCTCAATTCTACACATAGAAGAGGGGCATGGTCAATATACAATTCACAGCATCGAGAATGAGAGAAAAGGGACATATCAATACACGATCGTAATTCAAAACGAGATCTCATACAAAATGATACATCAAGTCAAAAGATATATATAACCTGCATTCATACAACTACTATGTACACATCACAACCAACCCTATCCATGAGTATATCCAACCGAAAAGATACCAGCCTGATGGCTTAGTCGAACGAGGAACTCGAAGATAAAACACTAGTCCCCTCGTTACCTTCATAAAAACAAGAATGCCACCATCTCTCGTGGTCTCCAAGCAAACTTCTACGCAGCTGGGTCAGCCGGAGGTTCGAAAGGATCCTACTCGGGATCCCCCTCATCATAATCAACCATCTCGTCATCATGCGGAACAACCACCGGAAACAACCATCGGTAGTGAGGTACCCAGGTACTACATCGCGTCACGACGACGAACTCAGCCTGCATTTGCAAGACAGCAAACGAGGGACAATCAGATTCCAGTGTCGGATATTGGAGCTCTACACACAACTCTCAATACTAGATACCTCGCTGGAGTCTATCCTCGAGCACATCGGGCACCGATCCACAATCTCTTCAACAAATCGATTTCCATATCGGACAACCGATTCTAACTTGAGCTCGTAGAATCCATAAGCTTGCTCCTCCCATTCGTCCCTCTCCCCTGGCCCCGAACGTGTATTGTATCACCTTCTGGAACATCTCCCAATCTCGGCTGACATTGCCGTCAGCGGTGAAACGAGTCAATCGACTCAACGTACACACAAGGCTAGGAAAGACTTTATTCGAAACCCTAGGTCTTGATAACTTCATCAAACTTTTGATTCCAGGATCTAGATGCTTGCTTAAGTCCTTAAACGGACTTCAATAATTTGCAAACCTTGTGCTCCTGACCCTTTTGTATGAATCCATCTGGTTGAGCCATATAGATTTCTTCTTCCAGATAGCGCCATTCAAGAATGCCGTCTTTACGTCCATTTGCCAGATCTCATACTCATAATGAGCTGCAATGGCCAAAAGACACTAGGACAAAAAAAGTCATCCGGTGCGACGATTGTCGCACCAAATACCTCAAAAGTCGCACCTAATAGTTTATTAGGTGCGACAAAGTCGCACCTAAAAGTCCGTCGCTAAAGGCATTAGGTGCGACATGTCGCACCTAATGCCCAAGCTATTTTCCTACCAAATTCATAGAAATTGGCGGGTAAATTCATACCGGGTGAGACATTGTCGCACCTAATACTCTTCCTGCCACTATATTTGGTGCGACATGTCGCACCGAATATGTTATTTTAATTAAAAAAAATTACAAAATTAAAAAATTAGAAAATTAAATCAAAATTCATCTAGAATTAAATAAAAATTAATTAACAAAATTCTAAATTAGAAATAATATTCTGAAAATAGAATTCTTAATTAAAAATACAAATTCATTCTAACAAAAACGAAAAAATTAATTCCTAATTTTTTTTCCTATACAACTTATCGATAGTAGAATTCCCTCTACAGAATAAGTTGGCAGAACTTTAGGAACCACTTCTGCGTCCTCGTCCACCGCTGCCTGACGCGCTGCCGCTCGTTTCGCCGCTTCCGTAAGGACGGTTTCACAAGAAATCCATAGAACCAGGAGTAGAACCCGACGTGGAACCTGGCGTCTGCTGAGGTTGGGGAGTCGTGGGAGGCTGGTTGTGCAACTGGGTGAGAAAAGCGATCTGTTGCTGCATCTCTTGCAGCTCGGCTTGTTGGGCATCCATCTGAGCTCGCATCTCGGCAACCAATGGATCGGTCTGAGATGACGAACTTGATGAGCTTTTATCTAGCGCTTGGGCAACACCCAACGATGACCTTGGGATCGAAGGCCCTAAACCGACTTCCCAGTCTCTGCGTACTCCCAAACTGTCGCTCATCGCGTACATCTCTGCATCTTCTTGGGAGATCACGGTGTTTTGCTCCTCCGCCTTGCCGCAAAATATCTAACGTCTGGGCGGTGATTTGATCCGTCACAAAAAAAACAACAAAAGCTTATCAGATAAGAATAATTTATATAATTAAATATAGTAAATAAACAAATAACTTACAAATTGCGACTTCGCGAAGTCCGTCGTCCACGATCCCTTAGTGTCGTCCACGATCCCTTAGCGTCACCATATCGCTAAAGCCGAGCCCATACTCCCATCTTCTCTTCGCTATAATTTTTCAACATTAAAATATGAATCACATATATATTGCATATTAATATTAAGCGACTTACGTTCCTCGAGCGATGACCAAAAAAACTAAGCGACCCTTGTCTCGCCTTCATCTTCTTCTTCTTCGAATTTTCCCGGTTGCAGACAGACTTCGCCTGCGAGACATAAATTCGTTAAGTTCAATATTAAGAAATTCAAATAACCATCGGAAGTTCAACTCATACCTTATGCTCCGGCGAGTCGAACGTCTCTATTGCCTCCAACCAGGCTTCCTTGTTATAGCCTTCGGGAGTTTCGTTTTTAGCGAGATCCTTACTCCTGCAAAACATCTTGAAGAAGAGCTGCGACAACCTCGACTTCTGGCCACGGCGCATTCTCTTCGCATCGCGAATGATAGCCATATCAATCTCGTTGCGAATAGGATCTGCTGACACAAGCTCGCCAGTGTCGGGATGAGCGTATACGAAACGGTACTCGTTATGAATCAAGTTCATAAGAGCCGCCACACTCTGCACAGGCACATGATTCCAGTCTGGGAGGTCGACTGGAATGGTACTCTTGATCAGGTTTCCTAATCGGTTTTGGAACGTCCCGATCAATGGAGTTTGCTCCCATACGTCTTGGTAGAACACCTGATGTGTCTGATCGTAGCGAACTATGTTCGCTCCAGGGGTCCCAACACCAGCTCTCGCAGAAACGAGGCCAGTCATTGGTCCCCGCTTCTTCCTCGGCATCTGCGGGGGATCACGCTCTCCTCCTGATGGGTCCTGACCTGAAGTAGACATCTTGCAAAATGAATTGTAGTTAGTATTTACTATTTAATTAGTATTCGACGACTATGGTTATTACATGGTATTAGTCATTCATCGTCGTCACTCGATGTAATGTTAGTATCGACATCAACATCGTCTCCCTCAAAAACGGTGCATGCCTCATCTTCTTCATCCACTTCTTCAACAACAGTAACAAGCTCGGCCATAGCGGTTTCGTGTCGATGATTAAGACGGTCGATATTTGACAATTCTATTATCAACGGAATCGATGCTGAAGTGGTCGGGTCAACTTCAGGAATGTCCCATATCCCTCGATGATTGCATTCCTGAACGATTTCCCATTCGCGACCCTTAGCGAGATCTTGGATGTAACACTTGCTTCGCTTGAGTCGCGAGTATAAACGACTCTTCTGTAAACCACCCTTTGGTGGTATATGAACTCGTTGCTCCGGTGGTCGTATCAACGTGCACTATACGTCATGCATTGTACTTGTCACCATATATTAGTACAAAATATCACAAACTATCAAAACATGGCACAAACTATTTTTCTTATTTAAATTACAATTTCATTACATGTTAAATCAACTACACAAACTTATCACAAATTAATTAACTAATTATAAACTTATTTAAATTACAATTTCATTACATGTTAAATCAACTACACAAACTTATCACAAATTAATTAACTAATTATAAACTATGCAACATAAATGTAATTATTAAACTAATTACAATTTCTAGGTAATAATTTACTTACAATTAATCTAAATTAATTAAAAGCAAAAAATTTAAAAATGTCACAAACTATATATCAAAACATGTCAAAAAACAATTAAAAATTAATTTTAACCTAATATAAAATAATCACATTATTAAACATGTGAAATTATCATATTAATACTAACTAATTTACAATCAATTTAAACTTTTAACCTAAACTAATAGAATTATTAAACTTAACCAAATTACTAAACATGTTAAATTATCAAATTAATACTAATTAAGTTACACATTAAATTAAACTAATCCAATTAAAATTACTTAACACAATATACAATACTATAATTAGTAACCTATATAAACTAAACATATATGCAATATACAAACACACACACATATATATATATATATATATATATATATATATACATATATTATTACATATGTATACATATATTAGTAACATATATACATATATATACTGAAACAGGAAAAAAATAAAAACACTAACCTTGCGTCGGAGATTCAGCAGGGACGGCGGAGACGGTGAGGTCCGGTGGCTGAGGCGTTGTCGGAGATGAAGCAGGAACGGCGGAGATGGTGAGGTCCGGTGGCGGAGCTGGACGAAACAGAGAAAAATAGCAGTGAGAGAAAAAGAGAGCCAGAGATAGAGTAAGAGAGAGAGATAGAGAGATAACCTGGTGGCCGAAGCAGGGACGGTGGCAGTGGTGACTGAGGATGTCGGACCTGAGGCGAGGTCCGGTGGCCGGATGAGGCGGAGGTCCGGTGGCCGGGTACGATGCGGAGGACCTGAGACGCGCGGTAGCTTGTGGGGTCGGCGAAGGAAGAGGCCGAGAAGAGAAAGACGGAGGAGAGGGTGGTCGGAGTCGGCTTTGAGACCGGTGAAGGGAAGTTAGCAGAGAGAGAGAGAGAAAAAAACTGGGTTTGAGCGGCTGCTGAGAAGAAAGGGTCGACCTGCGTTTTTAAACAAACCCTAATAATCAGGTGCGACTTTAACGCACCTGATAAATCTTCAGGTGCGACTAGTCGCACCTAATACCTCTACCGATGCGACAAGTCGTACCAGATTATAATTAAAAAAAATAAAAATTTCATTCGCCATGTCAGATTAATGAAATAAAAGAAGGGGAGATGAGGCCCGCCTAAAAATTTAAAACTATCTGATGCGACAAAGTCGCACCTGAAAGTTTCAACATATTTTCAGGTGCGACTAATCGCATCGGATTGTCAAAATCAAAAGACAATTTGAGCTAATTTTTTGGCTTCTGATTGACTATCCGATGCGACTAATCGCATCTAAAAGTTATTTAGATGCGACTAGTCGCATCTGATAGTCTTGCGCATCATAAAACCAATTTTGTAGTAGTGATACCATATGCATTTGAACAATACGACATGACAGTCTTCCATTCGACCGTAAAAGTTGAACTCGTTCACGGGCACACAAACACCGCTATTCTGGGTGATTCGTTGGTTATCACGATGATGAGTGATGAACTTCACGCCATTCACAAAGCAACTCGGATACTGATGAGCAATTTGCATAGATCTCGTAGACAATGTGTAAAGCTCTTCGGACACGTCGGAACCACTAACTTTCATGTCATAAATCTGGAATATGCAAATTAAGATGATATCATTAGCAGTTTTAGTATGCTTTCAGCAAATGAATCCTTTGAGTTTACCTTTTTCGCAAACCAAATTTTGAATTCTTTTATATGCATTGCTTCGATATTAGAATCTGCAGTTCTCGCGTCAGAGTTATTTTGTATAAGTTCCAAATGCTCACTGTTAACATTACGTAATTAGATGTAAATCAATGAGCTAGATAATGTACATATATAAATGAACGATTCCCTTCCGTCAAATACGGATCGATTTTTGGACAATTGGTATAAATGTACCACTCCGCCTTCTCTTTCTGGTCGTTGTCTAAAACTATCGGCTTCATCATCCCGTAAGGCACACAGTTTTCGGATCGGAAAACATTAAGTTCCCGCACTTGAACTTCATCGACAGTTTTCTTATCTTCGAGTTAACTTGCAACAAATGTCAATGCCTCTTCTACAATGTACTCTTCCGCAATGGAGCCTTCGGGCCTAGCTCTATTTATGACAAATTGTTTTAACGTTCCAAGGTATCTCTCATCTAGGTACATCCATCGCATATGCATTGGACCGCCACACAACGCTTCATCTGGTAGATGAATTGCCACGTGAACCATGTGTTGGAATCGATCTAGGGTTTAAGAAAATAATTAACGCTTCGGTAAGCGGCGGAATTTTAAAAATTTTCTTTTACAAGTAAAAACGGTTTTTTACTAACCTAGACAAAAGAGCAAGTACACGTAATTAAAAACTATTATGAGCTAAGAAGTTTACTAACCTTTCTTGAAGCTTGATCTTTGAGAAGCTCTTAGAAAGTTGCAACGCTCGTCTCCCCTCGCAGCACGTCCCTCTTTCTTTCCTCGGCACCTCGAGCAACCACGAAAGTTTCTATCACTAAATCACTCGAGAGAAAAGGAATTAGTGAGTGGGCACTTTTAAACACTACGACTTAAGAACGAGTCTTGAAGTCGCAGAGCTAAACACTAGGTCAAATGAGAACCTACGTGCCAAAACAAAAGATCAAAAATGAAGAGAGAGGGAGAGAGAGGATCGGCCACAATGTCTAGAGAGAGAGTCTCTCAATCTCTAACTTGTGTGGAATGAATAGAATGAGAGGAATGAGGGTCCTATTTATAGGAGAAGGGTTGGCCTTGGAAAGAAGTAGTTTCCTCTTATTTCCAAGCCTTTATGAGCAATCCCTTATTGCCCAATTCTCCATAATGGGCGCCTATCTCATGCACATCCCCAAGGGATTAGTTTCCTCTTTTATTCCATGCCTTTGACTCTCTCTTGGCCGAAATTCTACTTTCCTCATAGAGGAAATTTGTTTCCTCTTTTTCTTTTGGAAAGTATCTACGCACATTTATGTACAAAATAATCTCTCCTATTTCTCTATAGGGTAGGCGCCCAAATGGTGTCTAGAAAGGCCTTCTAGAAGCTTTTCTATTTGTTCATGACAACATGAAAAAGGCTCATTAAGAATTTTCAATAAAATTCTTATGAAATGAAATTAATCCACAAGGCCCAATAAATCTAATTTTGGCCGAGTGATACTTGTCATCAAATGACATTGTCAAAAAATTTATTGACATTCATTTCATCCTATGTCTCAAAAGACAAAAATACCCTTTTGACAATTTTCGTTCTTGTTTTGACTTAGCTTCCAGTTTAACTATTCCTACTCGATGTGATTCGTGACAGTGACCTCATGGACCCAAATGAACAAAGCTTGAGCTAAACACTTGGACTCAAAAGTTCACAAACCTTTTCCAAGTTTAGCTTAATGCTAACTGACTCCACTAAAGAGTTGACACTGAAAATCTCTCGGTTCAAATGAATTTATTTTCTACTCAAGAATTCAACCTAATTATGATGAGCGGATCCACTGAATATTATCTATGTTTACCCTTCATGAATGTCATCAGCTAGTCGGGATTTACTAAATTACCATTTTACCCTTCTAGCTGTTATTTCCTCAACTCCTTTGTCGCTTGTGAATAAGTTAGAAACAATGTATTGACGAGGAGCTAACAAGTCACATTGTTTCATCCAAAAGAGTCAGGACTCAATTTGGACACTGGCCAGTTCATTTATTCACACTCCAAGGAACAAAGCATGAGGTGACATACATTGCATTTCAGCAATCTTGTACATGAATTCCATATCTATGAGAACTTCACAAAGTTACTCATGACATTCTTACAACTTAGTATTTCACCGATAGGCCCTGTTCGGAATCACATAGTGAGTCCGAACTCTGACTTTCTCAAATGAGAATACTAAGCTGTGAAATGACATGTCTCATTTCAGGATTAAGGTAAGCATGATGCAATTCATACGTAGTGACTTCGAGACATAAGAGGTTAAATGGTTTGTTCTTATCTTGTCTCTAGAAGTGCACTGGTCAATTCAGTACCTTCGGAAGATACCTAGAAGAACTATAGAGTCTCCAACTCTCAATGCCTCATAACCAGACATCATAGATTCTTCTAACAATCGTACTGAGGTCAATAGTCCTTTGACCCTAAGATTGCGAATATATCGTTTTAAGCAAACTACGAAGAGTTTGTTCATGCAAATCTACATTTGTCTCTTCGTAAGTTGTTAAGTTTGTTTATGGACTAAAAGACTAAGGTTTTATCATAAAGCTTCAAACAAAGAAAGAATGAATGAACGTTTCAACTTTATTATTAAATGAATAGGCAATTACAAGCAAGAGTCTTCATGAGACTTTATTACATCAAATGTACAAAATAAAGACTACAACTCTTCTTGTGGGCACCATTGACAACACCATGATCGTGAAAAAAGCTGGCGAAAATATCATCTCAAGCTTACATAATATCTCAATGATTCAATCTTTCGCTTTTTCGAGATCTTCCACTCATAGGGTTCTAGAACTGATCAACTTGAAAAAGTTGCAGAGCTCGGAGATCGTCTCCTGTATCGGTTTTGACACAAAAGGGCAAATATTATCAGCCAACAGCCTCTGCATGATCACGTGACACTCGTGCGACTTCAAACCTGTGAGCTTCCTGTCAGCAGTCACATTTTTCTTCAAATTTCAAGCGAGCCCATTTGGGAATTTAACAGATTGGAGGAACTCGGTAAACCGTTGTCTCTGCTCAAGGGTTAACGTGTACGCTGCTGGCGGTTTGTACCACCCATTGCTTTATTGTCTCAAGTGCAGAGAAGACTTGATTTTCGAGTCCATCAAGTCAAATCTCAACTTCTCCGTATCATAGTTCTTCTTTTCCAAGGTGGGCATCCTCCCGAGAATATTCTCGTCCACGTTCTTCTCTATATGCATGATGTCCATGTTGTGCTTCAACTCTAACTCTATCCAGTAAGACAACTCATAGAAGATGCTCTTTGTGGTCCAATTCAATTCGCACTCAGCACGTTTTCGTTTACCGGCATTTTTTCCAGTTGTCGTGGAAGAAACACTAGCCAACGGATCGAGTATGTCTTGTGCGGTCAACTTGACAGGTTTACGGCGCTTCTCGTGGTGATCTACGTAGTGATCAATGCTTTTCCTCAATCGGTGAGGCGTAGGCAAGAATCAACGATGGTCATAGTAGACGATCCTATTTCTGACTTTCATAGATGGCGTCTCAAGGTTGTACGCGGGGCACGCAAGATACCTTTGGCCACTCCATCTCGGCAAATACGATCGAGCCGGAAAGTCGTTTATCGTCCATAGAAACACGGCACGCAACCGAAACACTTCATCATTCGCCCCATCTCGCACTTGGAACCCATTATCCCATAATTATTTCAGCTCTTCAACTAGTGGTTCTAAAAACACGTCCATGTGTTTTCCATGTGAGCTCGGTCTAGGTATCAGAAGCGTCAGCATCAAGTACTTTTTTTTCATGCACAACCAAGGTGGCAAGTTGTACGCAGTTAGTACCACGGCACATACTATACGCTAGACTCATTTCCCCAAACGGGTTGAACCCATCAGAAGCTCGTCCCAGACGTACGTTACGAGGCTTTGCAGCAAAATTTGGGTATCTCTTGTCTAGATTCTTCCACGTCGAACCATCCGCAGGATGTCGCAAAACGCCTTCTTCTTTGACGCGATCTCGTTCGTGCCACTGCATCTCAAGCGACGTGTGTCAAGAAGCGTACAATCGCTTCAATCGATCTTTCAAGGGAAAGTATCGTAATATCTTTGGTGATACATTCTTCCCGGTTTGCTTCCATCTGCTCTCATTGCAAATTGGGCACACTTCAGCTTTCTCGAGATCTTTTCGAAATAACACACAATCGTTGATGCACGAGTCGATCATATCGTATACCATGCCGAAACGCTTCAGCTTCGCCTTTGCCTCGTAGTGTTTTTCCGGAATTCGGTTACCAATTGGATGAGACTTCCTCAAGAGCTGCAACAATTCTGTAAACGACTTGTTCGTCCAATGGTTCGTGACTTTGATGTGCATCAACGAAACCAAGAACAACAAAGACGAAAACTCTTTGCATCCAGGGTACAATTCTGCTTCCAACTTGACGAATAAGTCTTCCACTTGCTCCTCTGCACGCACTTCACTCGGAGTCGGATCCGTAAAATCGTCGAAGTCCTCGTGATCCATTATATCATGGAGAGCATCGTGCAATCCACCAACTCCTCTCTGGTTAGTCTCGCTGGCATCTTCTACTTGGGTAAGCACACGACGTTCACCGTGATTATACCATTCGGTGTATCCCAGGTAAAAGCCTTGTTCAAAAGGTGATTCTTTACGACCCTGATGTCCAGCCATCTCACGTTATTGCAAGACTTACAAGGACAACGATAATGACCGTTTTTGTTAGGGAGTTTGCTTGCAAGGCGTTAACCCCTGTCTTATATTGCAAACTCAACCGATTGTTCTCGGTAATCCAATCTCCACTTGGATTTGATATTCTGCTGAATGAGACGACAAATTGAGAGATAAAAATGAATCGTTAGAATTCATTTTGTAAGAGTGAATTATTAGGAAATTGAGAGGTAAAATTGAGAGTGAATCGTTAATATTTGAAATTTAGAGTGAATTGTTATGAAATTGAGAATGAATCGTTAATACAAATTCACTCACTACTGATTTCATTAACGAGTTAACCAATTTCGAGAAATTAGTTAATTCGTTAAAATATATTGTCGAAAGAGTTAATTTTTTGACAAATACGTTTTATTCTACCATAAATTCGGCAGAGTTTCCCCTATAATATTGACTAACCAAAATCTGCAATTTAAAAAAAACCACATATATAACCAACCAAGACTATCCTATTCATATGTATATATTACTAATTAATATATCTAAACATGTTACTAATTAATTAATTAATCAAATTTTCAACAAATTACAATCAAATTAAACAAATAATTTAACTCAACATATATCCATTAAACTAATTAGCCGTCGAAAAATAGTAAATTAACTTAACTAATTAAATCACGTAAACATTTCAATTTCAATTTCAATTCAAATAATTACAATAATCTAAAACTAAACTAAATTTTACATTTCAATTCAACATAACTAACTAAACTACTAAGTAACAATCACATAAACATTTCAATTTCAATTCAAATAATTACGATAATCTAAAACTAAACTAAATTAAAATTTCAATTCAACTTAACTAACTAAATTACTAAGTAACAATCACATAAAAATTTCAATTTCAATTCAAATAATTACGATAATCTAAAACTAAACTAAATAAAACATTTCAATTCAACTTCACATAAACTTAACGAACCTCACCAATCCAAAATCTCACAAATCCAAAATCTCTAACCAATCTAATCAAAACATGATTTTTAATCATTACCCAAGCATTAAGAACCTCACGTTCCAAAAACAAAATCAAATCCAAAATCAATTCCTAAAGTCAATTCAATCAACAACATTAACATACTATTTCAGAGTTCTCTGCCGGAAACCACATGGCCAACAAAACAAATTCTGAGACCAAAACATCAACGAGGGGAACCCATAGCTCCACCGGTGCTCAGCTCGTCGTCAAGGATGGAGTAGCCTCGTCGCGATGGTCGGGCTCAGTTGAGGCGTGTGGCTCGAGTCAGTTACGCGTCGGTTCACCGAGGCTCGGAGCTTGCCGGGACTCGCGTTGGGGCAGGGGGCTGGTCCAGGCGGCGGGGCGGGGGGGGGGGGGGGGGGGCTGGTCACGGCTGGCGGGGTGAGGGGCGGGGGGCTGGTCTGAGAGAGACAGACATACAGACAGACAGAGTGAGATTGAGAGACGGTGAGACAGAGAGAGAGAGAGAGAGGGGACGTACCGGAGGGGTTTGGGTTGGTCGCCGAGGTCGTTTTGTCGGAGATAGAGAGTCAGATTGAGAGAGACGGGGCGTGGGGGGCTGGGTCGAGGTCGAGTTGCAGAGAGAGAACGAGTGAAAGAGAAGAAGAGGGCTCGGGTTTATAACCCCTAAGACTATTGGGTGCGACACTGTCGCACCTAATAATCATATTGGGTGCAACATTGTCGGACCCAATATGAAATCCCAAATCCAAAAAATTTAAGAGGGATTCGCGTGACAACTTTAAATTTAAACCCATTGGGTGCGACATTTGTCGCACCTATTACCTTTAGGTGCGACAATTTCATATTAGGTGCGACTTAGTCGCACCGAATACCACTAAACATTAGCGAATTTTTTAGTCATCCGGATGAGTATCCGGTGCGACATGTCGCACCTAATATAGGCTTAGTTGTGACATTTAGGTGCGACATGTCACACCTAATACCCTTTCGCACCAGAAATGTGAATTTGCAGTAGTGAGAATTCTGATGGATTTGAACATGGCTACATGAGAAAAAGTTTTGTCGTAGTCGATAGATTCTCTCTGGGTGAAACCCTTAGCCACAAGTCTAGCCTTAAAGGTTTCGACTTGTCCATCAGCTCCTTTCTTCCTCTTGTAGATCCACTTGCAACCAATCGGTTTGATTTGTTCAGATGCATAAACTAGAGTCCAGGCCGAGTTTGAGTGCATAGACGTTATCTCTTAATTCATGGCATCTAGCCATTTATCTTTGTCCAAGTCAACCACAGCCTCATTATATGATGCGGGGTTGTCGTCGTTTGCATCCAATGCAGCGACGTTTGCTTCAAAGCCAAGATATCAGCAGGCTCTCTAGAGACCTTCCCACTACAACGAGGCAGTGAAACACTTGGATGAGTGTTTGTGTTTTCTTCTTCATCTCCCACTCTCACAACATTTGTAGGTTGATATGGATCTCATTCGATGTTAGTCGTTGGAGTTGGTCTGATCATTTCCTCGAGTAAAATCTTACTACGAGGTTTGTGGGTTTTAACATAATCATCTTCAAGAAAAGTAGAATTAGTAGAAACGAAAGTTTTCAGATCTACGGGATCATAAAATATACCTCATTTTGTCCCTTCAGGATAACCAACAAAGAAGCATACGCTTGTTTTTGGTTCCAGCTTGCTCGATTTCTTTTTCAAGACATGAGCGGGATAACCCCATACACGGAAATAGCGCAAACCAGCATTAGCTCCGTTCCACAATTCCATATGGGTTTTAGATACCGATTTAGAAGGAACATGATTTAATATATGCACAACAGTTTTTAATGCATAAACCCATACTGTTGTTGAAAGTGAAGAGTAGTTTATCATGGATCTTACCATGTCTAATAAAGTCCTATTTCTCCTTTCAGCAAGCCCATTTTGTTGCGAGTTACCAGGAGCCGATAGTTGTGACATAATCTCATGTTCCAGCAAATAATCGGTGAACTTTGTATCTAAGAACTCGTCTCCCCGATCCGATCAAAGGTCTTAATAGTTTTACCTAATTGGTTTTTAACACAAGCACAAAATTCTTTAAACTTCTCGAAAGTTTCATATTTTCTATGCATTAGGTAAATGAAACCATATCGCGAATAATCGTCAGTAAAAGTGACAAAGTATTCGTAACCCCCTCTCGCAGCTTCACTCATCAGTCCACAGACATCAGAGTGAACTAGTTGCAGAGGTTCGGTGGCTCTTAATCCTTTTCCACTAAAAGATCGCTTGGTCATTTTTCCTTCTATACAGGATTCACAAACTGGCAGAGTTCCCACTTTGAGATGTTTCAACGGCCCAAGCCTTGAAAGTCTCTCTAACCTTTTAACGTTTATGTGACCAAGTCTTAAGTGCCAAAGATATGTTTGTTCATCTTCAGATAAGTTAATTTTCTTATTAGAGGTGGGAGAAGCTACTTTGAACATTTATATTGAGGGGTTAACACATATAAGCCGTTATATAAAAGTGCATCACATATTTTTCTTCCATCAAAAGAAATACTCATAGCATTCTCATCCAAGGACAAAGAAAATTTATGTTTTAATAACTCAGAAATTGAAATAAGGTTTCTACAAAAACCAGGAATAAAATAAACTGAATCAAGTATCAAATATTTATTTTCAAATAGATGTCAAACTATCCCCAAATCTTTAGCCGTGACGGACTCTCTTTTCCCCACTCTAAGTTGTAGTTCGTCTCCTTTCAGTTCTTCCCAAGAGTCAAACATCTGTAAAGATGTACAGACATGATTAGTTGTTCCTGAATCTACAATCCAGGACGAGAACGGATCTCCAGCATAAAATGCTTCTAATACATGTATGTTTGTGAACGGCACATTACCTCCACAAGACTCGGGGTTTGAGTCATCTTCATCATCAGAAATCTCTATGATTGAAGGCTCTTCCACTACGAGAACGTTCTCCAGCGGTAAATCAATAGGTGAATATTGATGGGATGATGGAACCAATCTAGCTTCCATTTGATGGTAAGCGTACTTTACCAAACCATCATGCCATCCAAGGAGTTCACTATGAAACTTCGCCATCTCATAATTCGGGCCGAAACCACGAAAATAAGTGACGAAGTCAGCATACTCCTCGCTAGCGAGTTTAGAATAATATCCACTGGTGTTGCTTCATCAATCTTGATACCTTTCCGGGCGGCTTCATTCATCCAATCAACCATGTCCCTCACAAAGAAGGCAATACATTCACCAACCATCATCTTACAATCCATTATGTGTTTAAGTAGGTTATAGTTCGAAGTCATGCTGAAATTAATAAAATAACGTTGTCCACAGGAGAATAACATAAAATCCAAAATGAAAATACATTATCTAAATGTTTAATATCAAACAAAAATAGGATCTATATCCTTACGAAGTAGATGTGACACATCGTCATCATTAAAATCATCCACCTCTTGATCAATTGGCGGTAATCCTGATGTGAACAGAGGAATGCTAGACATGTCTTCGTCTTCTTCTTCGTTACCGTTTCTCGCTTTCATATGAACCACTAACGATAACTCGGGATTTGCTGGATCCGAAACATAAAACACTTGACTTGCTTGCGAAGCCAAAATAAATGAATCATTCTCGTAGCCAATCCGTCTAAAGTCGACAATTGTAACTCCTTCATTATCAACTTTAACGTGATTATTGTCTGCCCATTTGCACTTGAATAATGCGACTCGCAACCCGCAATAATCAAGTTCCCAAATATCTTCAATGTATCTGTAATACTTCATAAAAGCATGTTTTGGATTCTTATCTTTTGCCGATGAAACATGTAAAGCTTCAGCAAACAATGTAACACCACTATTTTGTACGGGATGCTTGTTGTCTCGTTCCCTTGTGTAAAATGTAAAACCATTAACAGACCAAGCAGTGTACCTTGTAACCATTGAGGACGGCCCGCCAGATAGTTTACTCAACGTAGATGAATGTCCTGCCTCTATAAATATGCGTTTTCCAAGCCAGTTTTGAAACAAACGGTTGTGCTCTTCTTGCAACCATTTTTCATTTCTACCCTTCTTTGGATTATTCACTCTCAACTCATTCAAATGAATATCCATAAATGGCTTGACCTCGGAAACGTTGTGTAGCACATGGAGACTTGCTTGCTCCCATTCTTTTCGGTTGACGATCGAATAAGTACCTATAATGAAACAAATACTTAAAAATAATGTTCATATATAATTTAAATAAACAAATAAAGTGTTAAAAAAATACCTTTAGATAGAGCTTTTGAATCAAAATTGGTATTCTTGGGTAACCCAATTTCGTCTGTATTAGCTAAATACTCAGAACAAAACTCAACCGACTCTTCTGCTATGTAATTTTCAACTATGCTTCCTTCCGGCCTATTGTAGTTCTTCACGTAGCTTTTCAACACTTTCATATAACGTTCGATTGGATACATCCACCGTAAAAACACGGGCCCTCCTAATTTCACTTCACGTACCAAGTGGACGGTTAAGTGGATCATTATGTCGAAAAACGAAGGTGGAAAGATCTTTTCGAGCAAGCACAGAGTTTTCACCAATTCTGACTGCATTAAATCCAATCGAGTTGGATCGATGACCTTCGAGCAAATCGAGTTAAAGAATACACATATCTTTGATATTGCAAACCTCACATCTTTTGGCACAATTCCTCGCAAAGCAAGAGGCAACATTTGTTGTAGCAGCACATGACAGTCATGCGTCTTCATTCCAGTAAGTCTCAAATCTTTCAAAGACACGAACCTCTTATAGTTTGACGAATGACCTTCGGGGACTTTAATAGAAGCAAACCAGTTACACAATTTCTTTTTCTCCTTTCGATCTAGAGTGTACTTTGCCGGTGGTAATTTTGTTTTTTTCCCACCCCCCTCCTCGGGATGCAAAATGCTTCTCAATGTGCATAACATCACAATTTCCGTCTTTCGATTTATTTGGATCATCAAGAAGTGTACCAATAAGCGATTCGCAAACATTTTTCTCGATGTGCATAACATCCAGACAATGCCGGACGTAGTGTGTCTTCCAATAAGGAAGGTCGTAGAAAATCGATTTCTTCTTCCAAGGATTCTCTTTGAACGATTCTTTAGTACTAGCACTCCGCTTTCTTTTCCCAAGCACTTCATTGACGTTTTTAACCATCTCATAGACATCTTCACCAGACAAAATTCTAGGAGGGGGTCGTTCTTCTGAATTTCCATCAAACGCTTGTTTCAATCTTCTATACGAGTGATCTCTTGGTAAGAATCTTCTATGACCCAGAAAAACAGTTTTCTTACCATGCTTCAAACGGATGGAAGATGTGTCTTTCATGCAAATCGGACAACCAATCGAGCATTTCACAAAGTATCCTGACAAGTTTCCATAGGCCGGAAAATCGTTAATAGTCCACATTAACATTGCCCTTAAGTTGAACGAATCTCCACGGTAAGCGTCTTTAACTTCCATCCCTTTCTCCCATGACATCTTCAAATCATCGACCAACGGTGCCAAATAGACATCAATATCATTTCCTGGTTGATTCGGTCCTGAAATCAAAAGCGTTAACATCAAGAACTTTCTCTTCATACATAGCTTTGGAGGGAGATTGTAGTTCACAAGTATAACCGGCCAAACACTGTATTTACTGCTCATCATGCTGAACGGGTTCATTCCATCAGAAGCTAGACCAAGGCGCAAATTTCGAGTATCAACACTGAAATCCTTATACTCTAAATCGAATGATTTCCACTGTGCAGCATCAGCAGGATGTCTCAACATACCATCATCGATACGCTTTTCGGAGTGCCAAACCATGTTCTTCGCGTGTTTGACACTATTAAACATTCGACGAAAGCGCGGCATGGGAGGAATGTACCATAACGACTGAAATATATTTAACGAAAATCAGTAATAAATAATGAATATGAGCTACATGTATTTCCTAATCAAGTGATGAAAATGTACGTACCTTAACTGGAACTCCTTTAACCCCGTTACATGGAATTTTACCC
Organism: Urtica dioica subsp. dioica; assembly: GCF_054948205.1. Lineage (NCBI taxonomy): Eukaryota > Viridiplantae > Streptophyta > Magnoliopsida > Rosales > Urticaceae > Urtica > Urtica dioica. The sequence goes on along the minus strand of NC_142759.1, from coordinate 23,165,536 downwards.
TTCTTCCACCGTGACTCTTTGCACGTCGGACATTCATCTAGATCTTCATACCCATGTCTATATAAAACACAATCATTTGGGCACGCATGGAATTTCTCGTACTTCATGCCTAATGTACCCAAAGTCTTCTTTGCTTCATACATACTTAAAGGTACTTTATTGTCTTTCGGAAATGCTTCTTTCAGTGCTTCCAACAATAGAGTAAAACTAGTGTTAGTCCAACCCCCCGACGCCTTCAAATGAAATAATGTAACTAAAAATGACAACTTCGAATAGCTTGTACACCCTTCATATAATGGTGTCTCCGCATCATTCATCATGGACTAAAACAATTCCGGTCGCTCAACAAAATCGTCCTCCAAATCATTAATCATTCCGCACATATCATCAATATCATCTTCAACATCATCCTCATTTGCCGTAGAACGAAAAAACTCACCATGGTAGAACCATCTTTGATACGAGGTCATTATTCCATATGCAAACAAATGGGTCCGAACGACATCAATCGAAAAATGTCTATGATTTCCACATTTAATACAAGGACAACGAATAGATTTCAAATCTACCATGTTCTCTCTAGCAAAATCACAAAACTCATCTACACCTTTCCGATATATCTCATTCAATCTATTCTCCCACATCCACTTTCTCATATTCATAGAAAAACCCTAATTATACAAAAAATTGCCAATTCTAATTAGTAAACAATCAAGAGAACAACAACAATTAGAACAAGTTAATTAAAGAAGAACTTACAAGATTTGAATGTGTAGATGAGACTAGTAAACGAGGACGCTCTAGAATGAGGTTATGAGAATTTTTTCGAGTGAGGTTATGAGAGAGTTCAAAGTGAAAAAGACCAGAAATGAGAATTTATATCACCAGTCTCGTGTCACTCGCCGCGGCGAAATTTCCACTTCGCCGCGGCGAGACATTCTACAACGCTTCACATAAGCGTTGTAGAATGTCTTCGCCGCGGCAAAAATATGCGTTCGCCGCGGCGACGTACAAATCCCGCCGCGGCAGGAGTCCTGCGCCGCGGCGGGAACACGTCGTCGCCGCGGAGAAAATCTTACCGAGAGCACCATCTTCCAGACATATAGTCTCGCCGCGGCATCATACATTTTCGCCGCGGCGAGGGTATTCCTCGCCGCGGCGGGAATTCACTTTCGCCGCGGCGAGGCTTCTACAACGCTTCTTTAAGCATTGTAGAAAGGTTTCGCCGCGGCGGAAATTGTATAGTGCCGCGGCGAGGACATCTAGGGTTACCTCGCCGCGGCGATGGCACATTTTCGCCGCGGCGAGACGTTTCTGGGTAACTCTCGCCGCAACGAGAATTTGGTGTCGCCGCGGCGAGGCTCCTACAACGCTTATTATAAGCGTTGTAGAATCATCTCGCCGCGGCGAAAAATACACTTCGCCGCGGCGAGCTCCTACAACGCTTAGAATAAGCGTTGTAGGAGCGTCTTAAAATCTGAAAATTTCAAATTTTTTTAACTACCCGCGCCCATTTCATATCTATACTTAGCGTTTTTTTTTCAATTTTCCCTCATTTCTCATTCCTTTCATTTCTTCTCATCTCTCTCTCCACTACTCCTCTCTCTCTCTCTCCGCCACTCTCTTGCCGCCCCGCCCCTCTCTCCCCACCACTCTCTCTCTCTCGGACTCTCTCTCTCTCTCCGTCCCTCACCTCGCTGAGCCCCCGTGCCCTCGCCCCGCGCGCTCTCTCCCTCTCTCCGACCCTCACCTCACTCATCTCTCTCGGCACCCCCGCCCCCTCCTTCACCTCGCCGTGCGTCCACGCCGCCCTCCGGCCCTCACCTCGCTCGCGCCCACCCTCGCCGCGCTCGCGCCCACCCTCGCCGCGCGCCCTCACCTCGCCGCCTTCGGCCATTACCTCTCCGGCCCTCATCTCACCACCTTCTCTTCGCCGCCCTTGTGCTCGTCCAACTCCGGGTAATGTTTTTGAACATTTTTACATAGACTTATTTAGTGCGAATTCGATATTGATTTGAAATTAGGAGATATTGTATTGGATTTGAGTTTATTGAATTGAAGTTTGATATTGATTTGATTTGGGAAATATATTTGATATTAGATTGAATTGAGATTGAAATTGTGTTTTTGTTTAGAATCGGATTGGATTTGAGTTTATATTGTGATTGGAGTTGAGTTTATATTGGATTTTTGTTACATTTGAGTTGAAATTTTGATTACATTTGAGTTGAAAATTGAAATTATGTTTTGAATTTTGTTTATTAGATTCAATGTCGTCCACTACTACTACTTCTAGCGGTAGTGGTAAAAGAAAAATTAGAAGACAACTAGCGCTTAACTCCGATGAACAAGGAAAATGAAGAAACACTCTTATGGGTCGGGTTAATAAGGCTAAAACACTTGGTAAAAAAATCTCGGTACAATTTGATGATAAAGGGCAACCAATCGGTAAAGAGGGTGATGAGTTGTCGAGTTACTTTGGCGTGTTAGCAAGAGAACACGTTCCACTTTCGATGCGTGATTGGAGATGTAAAGACAACGCCCAAATTAAAGAACGGATTTGGAACGAAATGCAAGAAGGATTTACGATTCATATCGAACAAAAACACGATTGCCTTATGAGAGTCGGAGAAGCCGCAAGGTTATTTCGTCATGAGATATACAACGATCTACTCAAAGACATAATCAACGAACCAATCGCCTTAAAGAGACCGGCTTGTATTTTGAAATACTATACAAGTATCACCGAAGAAGATTGGATAGCATTTGTTGAGTATAGACGAACCGAAATGTTCAAACAAACATCGGAACATGGGAAATCAAATATCGGAAAAAGTGTGTACAAATCTCGAAAAGGTTAGATTCATTTTTTTCTTTTAGTTATTTCAAATGTTGCAATTATTTTTTAATTTATTATATAATTACTTCTTACTAGCATGACGAAACGGGAGAATGGCCTACGAAAGAGGAACTTTGGATTGACTCGCAAATGAAAGACGTAGATAACTACAAGGATGAGAAAGACAAATGATGGGAGAAAAAATCGTAAGTTCTTTACCTTTGTTATAACAATTAACCTTCTAATTTTATTTTCAAATAATTTTATGTGTAGAAAACGTTATCACAACAAGCATCGCAAGGGACATGGTTGCCGGAATCGGGAAAGAGTGTTTTGCAAGAAGCTTTGGGAACGTCCCGAGTTTGCGGTCAATCCAAACACACGTCGCGTTTTAAGTACTTTGTTCCTCCAACGCCCAACGAAGAAGTAATGGAGATGCGTCGGGAAATGAGCGAGTTAAAGTCTTTGGTGATGAAGGCATTCGGTGGAAATGGTAGCATTAATGTCGAGTCGCCTAGTGTCGAGCAAGTGGAAGAGAATCTCAACGCGAAGGTTGTTGATGATAAAGAGATGGCGAATGTTGAAGAACACGTCAATGAAGCAGTCTCTTTAGGTATGTTTAATTTTTTTTTATCTATTTATTAAAGATAAATGTTTTGGTATTAAGTTATTGATAAAATTCTTGATTCGCTTAGAACACGACGATGTTGATGATCGTCCGAAGATCGATCCTATCATTGTTGATGATCGTCCGAAGATCGATCCTATTGTTGTGGAAAAACCCAATAGTGTTCGTGCTAGTTGCTCTTTGAATCCAACCACGCCGGTGACACCGAGTTCGGATGAAAGCATCGAGTGTCTTCTTTTCATTGATGACACCGAGTTCGGAGGCACAATTCATGTTGCAAATGGGCGAGCGTACATGAATGGAGGCGTAGTTCATTTCTCACCTTTGGAGGAAGGAAATTTACGCGTGGCCGTTTTGGGGGTTTTGATTAAAAAAGCAAAATTGCCAATTCCCACCGAAGAAGCTCAAACCGTTGAAGATGCTATAGGCGGGTTTGTCTCGTGGCCGAAGAGACTCATGGAAATGGACTCGGGAATAGAGAGTCGCGGGGTTTTGAGAGTGAAGCTAGCATCGATGATGCTAAGAAGATTTCGTACAAGGTGATTAATCCCAAGTATCGATTGCTCGCTCAACATGCCAACAAAGTAATGTTACCGGAAGGAGATGTGATTATGGTCAATGTTAGTCCAAGTCTCGCGGCTATCCCGATTCCGGTGTCATTTGAAGACATTTCCGATTTTTTGCAATACTTGGAAATTGGCGCGGGGAGCATAACGGTTTATATGGAGTAAGAGTTTTCTTTATATGCATTTTTTAATATCAATATTCAATATTTAGTGTTTTGATCAACTAAATATTTGTTTGTCATAGCTATCTACGCTCGAGGCTAGAAAAGGCGAAGAAGACTCGAAATTATTGTTTTATAAATCCGAGCTTAAGTTCGTATATCGAAAATGACGACGAGGAGGCTTATTTGTCAAAACGAGTCAAGGACGTTGGAGACGTGGTACGAGATTGCAAATTTAGTGAATTAGTTTTGATGCCGTATAACAAAGGTGCGCATTGGATGCTCGTTGTCCTCGACCTTTGGAGAAATAGCGCTATGTTCTTTGACCCGTTGAGAAATAAAATCCCAATCGATTTAAATCGATTGATAAAAAGGTAATATTCTGATTTCTTAAATAATTTTCATTATAAATCGTTCTAGATGTTTTTTCTCTTATAATCTCCGTGTTATATAGGGTTCTTGTTGATTTCAAGCTCGAGCATCAAAACGCCCATAGTAACGGGCAATCAACGTACATCAAGGCTTGGGATGCTCCGAGACAAACGGGAAACACAGAATGCGGGTATTTTGTCATTTCTTATATGCGTGATATAGTCGTAGGAGGTGTAGGAAAATTAGAAAATAAGAAATCCTATACAAAAGAGGATTTAGAGAGAGTTAGGGAAGAATGGGTAAGTTATGTACAAACATTTATTAACTGTGATGATTAGCTAGTTTTTTTTATTGAATTATGGATTGGTTGTAGATGTATATATTATTTTGAATGTTTTGAAGATGAGGATATTTGAAGATGAATGTATATATTAGATATTTTTTGTATTGAAGATTATTTTCAGGTGCTAGTACCGTGTAAAAACATATTTTGGATTGAAAATAAATGATTCTCGCCGCGGCGAACTATACTTCTCGCCGCAGCAAGTAATTCGAGCCGCGGCGGGAAATATTATTCGCCGCGGCGAGACAAGATACCGAGAGCAGGCAAATTAGAAATCTTAGTCTCGCCGCGGCGAGATTTTTTCTTTGCCGCGGCGAGTTTTAAAAAAAAAATTCATCGTCTTCCTACAACGCATAATAATCCGTTGTAGAATAATCTCGCCGCGGCTAAGATTTGACGTCGCCGCGGCGAAGTGTATGATTCGCCGCGGCGAGTTGATTCTACAACGCTTCAATATCCGTTGTAGAATGTTCTCGCCGCGGCTCGGAACGTACCTCGCCGCGGCAAACATCTCGCCGCGGCGACGTATATTTCTCGCCGCGGTGACGTGCTTCTACAACGGATTGAAGATCCATTGTAGAATATGTCGCCTCGGCAAGAAATATACTTCGCCGCGGCGAGATGTTTGAAAATATTTAAAAATTACACAATGGATTCAAACCGTTGTAGAAGCTTCTACAACGCTTAAGAATCCGTTGTAGAAGCTTAGTTTCTACAACGGATAATTAAGCGTTGTAGAAAGCTGTTGGATTCTACAACGGATTTTTAAGCGTTGTAGAAGCTTCTACAACGCAGGATTCTACAACGCTTAAGAAGCGTTGTAGAATCATTCTACAACTGTTTTTAAGCGTTGTAGAATCCTATTTTTGTAGTGGTGAAGTACATAAATAACTTTTGAAAAAGAAAAAACTTTCATCATATATAGTTTAGGAATTAAAAACATAATGCACCAAGCACAGGGAAAAATACTAATCTATAAAAAGACCCAGTTTTTAAAATTCCCGGGTAATCCACCAATAGCCACAGTCCGTCCCACTATGGTAGCGTAACAGAGTGCACCTAGTGAAAATAAGTACCATCTCAGATTAGTGAACAATCATGGTTCATGTACATTCATAACTATACTCACTAACTACCCAGTTTTATCGGAATTGTTGGCCACATGAGCAACCAAAGGTTGGTTCATGCTTGAATCGACCCAATATTTCGATGAAAGTAGCCTAGCCCAAACGCCCTGACTTAGCCAGTACATGCCGGATTCGACCCTCTAACCTATCGCCAAAGACACAACCTTGGTATTGGAATCAAGAAAAACCTGTCCTTAGGAGCAGATCACCATGTCTTATATAAGACTGCCGATCAAGCAGGGATCTATCATCCTCACGGTGTTGTGCCAATGTTGGAGACCTAAGACTGATAGGTGCGCTAATCACACGTAAACTCCTATCTCCCGAGCTTAAAACCAACGAGTCCTCAAGGATTTTAATTATCTCTAGAGTGTTTTTGATGGATTTTCAGGTCTATATGGGTTTTATTAGTGTTTGGGGTCTCAATAGGGAAAAATAAGCTAATCGGAGTCAAAACAGAGCAAAAACGAAGAAAAGAAGCGAAGAAAACATTTTTTTCCAACTTCGCGCGCCGCGAGGTCCATTTCACGCGCCGCGCGGAGTAGGAAATCTGCAGCAAAAGCTAAAGAGTCTAACGCGCGAACCACGCAGAAGCGAAAAGAAGGACCGCGCGACGCACAGGGTGAAGCGCGCGGCGCGCGGTCGTCCTGACAGACTTCGTTATCTTCATTTTTTTATCGATTCTCAGCCATTGGATGAGATTTGAAGGCTTAGATTGCTCCAAAAACAAGCCCATTCAACCTTAAAAAGACCAATGTTCTCAGAAGAAGGCATGCATGGAAGGAGATTTTGTAGAATCTATCAAGAACATCTTTTCATGTTCTTAGTTTTTCATTATTTGTCCTAAATTTTCCAGACTTGTTCATACTTTGTGGCTGCAATTTGAAGAGAAGGAGAGAGCTGCAGAGTTCTACCAATGCTACAATCCTAATCAAAGTGTTCTATTCTCTAAACTCTTTTTTTATTCAAGTTCTCCATATGTTTATGATGTTTTTTGATGTGTTGTTCTTGTGTTCATCTTTAAGTATTTTATTGTCATAGTTATTAATATGAACTAGTCTCATGTAGGGCTATGGTGTAGCGGGTTCATTACGATGTAGGATTCATGGTATTAGAATTGTTAGGTTGTTGTTTTTCTCATCACTTTTACTTAATCCTCAACTATGCTTAATGCTTGTATGAATGTCATGAACTCATGCTTGTTTTATGTTCAATTCTAATGCTTGAGAAAGATTAGGTTGTTGTGTTTTTGTGTGGGTTACTAGAATACATTCCTAGGCTAGATATAGCTAAGTTGTTTTAGACTCGTGAGAATACTCTTGTTTTTAATGCTAGCCGTGCTTGTTAGGAGTTGAGATCGAAAGATGATATTCCGGTATCGGTTTAATTCGTAACAAGTTTTTGGCGCCGTTGCCGGGGATTAGTTTTAAATTGCAATTTGACTCATAAGCTTTTATTTGAACTTTCTTTTATTTTTGTTTTCTCATCTATTTTCGTGTTTACTTGCGAAGGTGTATGCGAAAAGACGGTGAATCAAGCCTCCTACCGATCAATCCCGAAATCGAAAAGACGTGTAAACGAAACCGGAAGGAAAAACAACAAAGGATCGAGGGAGCAACAATGGCCGAGGAGCGACCTCTTCTGGACTGTGTCCTACCTACCACAAATGGGTATCGTCCGGCTATTGTTAGTTCAGCCATTGAGAACCGGGGCTTCGAAATCAAAACCGGGATTATCAACATGATTCAACAAAACCAATTTGCTGGAGGCCCAACCAAAGACCCGAACGAGCACCTCGCCAACTTCAACGAGCTATGCGGCACATTCCACATCCAGAACATCAGCGTCGATGCAATCCGACTCCACTTGTTCTCATTTTCCCTTCGCTACAGCGAAGATTTGGCTACAATCCTTGCCCGCCGACTCCATCACCACTTGGGAGGAACTTTGTGCTAATTTTCTTGCAAAGTTCTTCCCATTCGAGAAGACAGCCCGTTTGAAGAATGCGATCCACAGTTTCAGGCAATGAGAGGGGGAGTCCTTGCATGAGGCATGGGCACGCTTTAAAGAAATGATGAGGAAATGCCCTCACCATGGGATACCCTTGCCGGACCAACTACAAACATTCTACTATGGTCTCCTCACCTCTACAAAGACCTTAGTTAACCCCGCCGCGGGAGGCACGGTGCTAACTAAGACGTCATCGGAATTCCATGACTTGCTTGAAGAATTGGCGCGTTCCAACGAGCAATGTCCGGTAGAAAGAAGACTCGTGAAGCCCGGTCCCGCGACCGCACACGCTACCACAACCGGAGACAAATCGGAAGAATTGAAAGAAGTGCTAGCACAAATGGCGGAGCTTAACAAACAACTCAAGGAGATGAAAGTGGCAGCCAAGGTCACACAAGCCACACCGGAGCCATGCTTTTGGTGTAATGGGGCTCACTTTACCGACGATTTCCCTTAAGCCAATGATGTACATGCCGAGCAAGCCAACTACGTCAACAACTACAATAATCGGAGCCAATATCACAACGCCAACAACAACTACAACAATGGAGGTCGAAACAATAATTACAACAATCAAGGATGAAGATGACCTCAACAACAACAACAAGGGTTCGGGGACAATCGACCTTCACCGGCGTACCAAAACCAAAACCAAGGGCAGCCACAACAACAACAACGGGGGTTCCAACCTCAACAACAACCAATTCAGCCCACACCCAAGATCGAGCCAAATGACATGTTCCTAGCATTCATGAATAGGACAACGGCAATCATGCAAAATCAAGAAACCGCGCTTCAAAATCAAATGGCATTGATCCGGAACATTGAGACACAAGTGGGTCAAATTGCTTAAGCTCAAAGCAATAGACCACAAGGGAACCTTCCAAGCAACACCAACGTCAACCCGAAGGACCAATGCAACGCAATCATTCTTCGCAGCGGGTTAGTGGTTGAGAATTTAAACAAGGGGAAGGAAAAAGAAGGAGACGGTGCATCATCATCAACACCACCACAGCCCATGCCTACCTCCTCGACTCCCTTGCATGCCCCTGTGCCATTTCATCAACGGCTCAAGAACAACTAGCTCGACGAGCAATTCGGGCGGTTTGTTGAGATGCTCAAACAACTCCAAGTCAACATTCCGTTCGCCGACGCCATCGTACAAATGCCGATCTATGCAAAGTTCATGAAAGACATCCTCTACAATAGGCGCCGGATTAATGATTGTAGCACAATCACACTTTCTGAGGAGTGCAGTGCTATAATCCAAAGGAAGCTTCCACCAAAAATGAAGGATCCGCGAAGTTTCACCGTACCATGCGCCATAGGGGACCTCTACTTCGAGAAGGCGTTGTGTGATTTGGGAGCTAGCATCAACCTCATGCCATTCTCCATCTTTCAAAAGCTTGGCATCGGAGAAGTGAAATCCACGCGAGTGACACTCCAAATGGCGGACCGATCCATCAAGTACCCAAGAGGCATCATCGAAGATGTCCTTGTCAAGGTGGATAAGTTCATCTTCCCCGCTGATTTCGTGGTGCTAGACATGGAGGAAGACACAAATATCCCTATCATATTGGGAAGGCCATTCCTAGCTAGCGCAGGAGCCTTGATCTATGTCCAAAAAGGCGAGCTCAAGTTAAGGGTGCAAGATGAGGAAGTCGTCTTCAACGTCTTCAAAACCATGAAATACCATAAAGAAAGCAACGATATATTTGGGGTCGATTTTTGTGATGCGGTCATTGACGACCATTCTTGCCGCTCGGATGAGCCCCTTGAGGTATGTCTTTTTAACTCGTGTGATTCCGCTAACGAAATTGTTACTTGTGCAGCCTAAGAATACGCGAATTACATGGATGGGTTCGAGCCTAATAAAAGGAAGTATTTCGAGGAGCTAGGAGAAAGCCCGAAGCCACGCAAACCATCCATGGAGGAGCCTTCGGAGATTGAGCTCAAGGAGTTGCCTTCTCATCTCCGCTACGCTTTCCTTGGAGCTGAGAAGACTCTCCCGGTCATCATATCCGACCACCTCACCGGCGAGCAAGAAGATAAGTTATTGCGAGTGTTGCGATCCCATATGCCGGCAATTGGATGGATTCTTTCCGACATTAAAGGTATTAGTCCATCTTTTTGCATGCATCGCATCCTCATGGAAGACAACGCCCGGCCCTCCATTGAACATCAACGAAGGCTCAATTCGGCAATGAAGGAGGTGGTGCGCAAAGAGATATTGAAGTGGCTCGACGCCGGAGTAATCTACCCAATCTCCGACAGCTCGTGGGTTAGCCCAGTCTAATGCGTTCCAAAGAAAGAAAGGATGACGGTGATTCGAAACGACAACAACAAACTTATCCCGACTCGCACCGTCACCGGCTTCCGAATTTGCATGGACTACCGTAAGCTCAACACCGCCACCCGAAAAGATCACTTTCCTTTGCCCTTCATCGATCAAATGCTTGACCACCTTGCCGGCCACGAATACTATTGCTTCCTCGACGGCTACTCCGGATACAATCAAATCGCCATCGCCCCCGAAGATCATGAGAACACAACATTCACTTGTCCTTACGGCACATTCGCTTTCCGGCGAATGCCCTTCGGCTTATGTAACGCACTGGCTACCTTCCAAAGGTGCATGATGGCCATCTTCTCTGACATGGTTGAGCGCTATAGAGGTATTCATGGATGACTTCTCTATTTTCGGTGCTACTCACGATGTTTGCCTCGAGAATTTGTCTAAGGTGTTAGATCGGTGCGTGGAAGCCAACCTCATGCTCAATTGGGAGAAATACCATTTCATGGTGAAAGAAGGGATTGTTCTAGGCCATCGGGTCTCCGCAAAAGGGCTGGAGGTAGACCGAGCAAAGATTGCCACGATCGAGAAACTACCTCACCAATCTCGGTCAAAGGTGTGCGGAGCTTCTTGGGGCATGCGGGCTTCTACCGGAGTTCATCAAAGACTTCTCGAAAATCACAAAACCTCTTTGTGGTCTCCTCGAGAAGGATACAAAGTTCATCTTCACCAACGAGTGCATGAAGGCATTCATTACGCTCAAGAACAAGTTGAGCACCGCCCCGGTGATAGTGGCACCCGATTGGAGCGAGCTGTTCGAGATGATGACCGATGCAAGCGATTTTGCCGTAGGTGTGGTTCTCGGGCAGCGAAGGGGAAGAGCCTTCCACACAATCTACTACGCAAGCTCAACGATGCCCAAATCAACTACACCACCACCGAAAAGGAGCTCCTCGCGGTGGTCTTTACCTTTGACAATTTCCGACCTTATGTCATTGGCAACAAGACCATCGTCTACACCGACCATGAGGCGATCCGACATTTGATGGGAAAGAAAGATGAAAAGCCGCGGCTCATTCGATGGATTCTCCTCCTCCAAGAATTCGACGTGGAGATCAAACACAAGAAAGGGACGGAGAATCTCGTCGCCGACCACCTCTCACACCTAGAAGACCTCACCCACATCCACGACCAAAAGGTGCCTATCGACGAAAATTACCGAGATGAAAAATTATTAGCAGTGGAGAAGGTGTCAACATTATGGTACGCTGACATCATCAACTTCTTGGTGAGCAACAAGATGCCTCCGGACTACAACCACCACCTGAAGAAGAAATTCCTCTCCAACATTCGACGATACTATTGGGAAGAGCCGATCCTTTATCGGCAGTGCACGGATTCAATAGTCCGCCGGTGCGTGCCCGACGACGAAATGCTCTCCATACTCAAGCATTGTCATTCTCTAGAGTGTGGACGACATTTCGGGCACAATCGCACGGCGGCTAAGGTCCTTCAAAGCGGCTTCTTTTGGCCGAATCTTTTCCGAGATTGCCGTAATTTTGTCATGTCATGCGACCGATGCCAACGGACTGGAAACATCTCGAACCGGAATGAGATGCCATTGAAGAACATAATGGAGATAGAGCTATTCGATGTCTGGGGGATAGACTTTATGGGTCCGTTCCCACCCACCTATGGAAACAAGTACATCCTTCTCGCGGTCGACTACGTGTCCAAATGGGTGGAAGCAAAGGCTACTCCAACAAGCGATGGGAAAGAAGTGCTCCGCTTCCTCAAGCACAACATCTTCACACGCCATGGCACACCGCGAGCAATTATAAGTGACGGAAGCTCCCACTTTTGCAATCGTCAATTCGCTGCGCTCCTTGCAAAATATAGTGTCACTCACCGGAAGGCCTTGGCGTATCATCCTCAATCCAACGGTCAAGCCGAAGTCTCTAACCACGAGATAAAGAAGATCTTAGAGAAGACGGTGGGAAGCTCGCGCAAGGACTGGGCTCACAAGCTCGACGATGCTCTATGGGCGTACCGAACATCTTTCAAGACTTCCATCGGTCTATCTCCTTACAAACTAGATATGGCAAGGCGTGCCATCTTCCGGTAGAGCTTGAGCATAGAGCGTTGTGGGCGATGAAGTTCCTCAACTTTGACCACGAGGCAGCCAGGAAACAAAGACTCCTTGAACTCAACGAACTCGACGAGTTCCGATACGAAGCATTCGAGAACGCAAGAATCTACAAGGAGAAGATGAAGGCATGGCACGACAAACATATCGTGTCAAAAGAGATCAACCCGGGACAACAAGTCCTCCTCTATAACTCTTGGTTGAGACTCTTTCCCGGAAATCTCAAGTCAAGGTGGTCCGGACCGTTCACTATCACGAAAACATTCGCATCCGGCATGTACGAGCTCGAGAGCGCTAGTGGCGAGAAATTCATGGTGAATAGGCAGCGAGTGAAGCCATACTATGGCGGCGTGTTCGAAAATGAGAGCACTACAACATTTACAACATTTACCGACGATTTTATTCGTCGGTAATAACCCTAATTTCGCGCGCCGCGAGGTCCAAAAATTTTGACGCGTCAAATTCCAGAGTCATACGCGCGGACCGCGCGAAACCAGTTTTTTGGACCGCACGGCGCGCGAACCCAAAAAACTGTTTTAAAAAACGTGAACATTCATTCTCTTCTCATTTCCTCTCCGAATTCTCTTTACACCCACACCCATATTCTCTCCAAAACTCATATTTTTCTCGAAATCAAACACATTTTAAGAGACCTAATCACTTGTACATCACATCCCACTCAACATTTTGGTGATTCTCTCTTTGATTTCACTCTCATTCATCCACTCATCTCCAAAATCTACAAGGTAACATTTCTAAATTCGAATTTTTTTGGAGAATTCATGGTATATGGATGGTACTAGGGTGTTTTTGGTGCATATTAGGTTTTGGAATGTCCAATTAATTGTTCATAATTCAAGTATTTTGTTGGAATTGGCATGCACAATATGTGTTCGATGAAATACCCGAGTGAAAATCCTTGCACGAAAATAGATATATGAGATGTGATTTTTTGAAATTTGTGTTTGATGGGGGTAGATAAGTTCATGATATAAGCATAGTTCCGACAAAGTTCACTTATTACGTGCTTATTTGTGTAGATGCACCGAGTGTCATCGTCGCGTACCCAACCCAAGAGAGTCCGTCGAACGGGAGTCGCATTGCCTCGACCATCGACATTGCTCGAGGGTGCGGGAGACGTGTGGGACATAATCTCCAAAAAGGGGTTGATTCCCGAGCGCACTCTAGAGCCCACTCGACAATGCGGCGACATGGTGGCTCAAATCGAGGCCTCTGGGGTGGGGAAATTTATGCAACATCACTACTCCGGCCTCACTGAAACTTGTCCGAGAATTCTATGCAAATCTCTCGGTGACGGAAGGCAATGTAGTTTGGGTCCGGAATGTGAGCATCAACATCTCGCTGGCCGCTCTCAACGCATATCTCGGCATCCCGGAGCCTGAGAATGACGACTACTTCAACCTCACTATCCAACCGCAAATGGGAAGAGTGGATCCATTTGCTTGCTTACCCCGGTGCCACGTACAAGACGAAGACCGTGCACGGTCAATTAGTCCCAGGCTTCCTCCCGATCTCGAGCATCAACCGCTTCGCCAAGACATGGCAATATTTCACTTGTACCTCGATCCTCCCAAACTTGCGGCCACACCAACTCGACCACCAATGACTAGCCCTATTGGCGTGCATCGTTACGGGAAAAAGGGATCAACATTGGGAGGCTCCTACGAGAAAGATTCTTATTCTGCGCGAGACGTGACACCGATGTCACGCTTGGCCACGGCGGGCTAATTACGCAACTCTTCCTCGACGCCAAGCTCAAAATTCCAAACTCCGAGCACCGTGCACCGCTTGGAGCCCCGATCAATGAGGAGAAGATGATGAAGCTTCCGCAATGGAAGCATGGACAAGCACACCCACGCGGTTGGGGATTTACCGACGTCCCGGAGCGCTATCAAGTGGGCCCCAACGCCCCTATCAAGTGAGCAGCCACCGCCACCGGGACGAGCCGAAGGACGACCGGCGGGGAACCATAATCAAGATCTAATGGCCATGATGCAAAACGTTGCGCAACAATTGGGCCGCATCGACGACAACATGCTCACCCTCGATAACCGGACTAGCGCGCGCGGGAGAGAGACGAATTTCATCGGAGTGTCTACAATCAATGGACGTCTCACCAACACCAATTTTACGCCCTTCCTCCCGATGCAAGTACCGGTGTCTACCCCGACGTCCCCGTCTACCCGGCCTACCCACAACGCCTCATCGAGCCATATCCCTTCTATCCTCCATGGGAGCCAAGCCAATACGTTCCTCCCGAAGCCGACGATGACAACGATGACGAGGATGAGGACGAGGATGAGGATTATGACGAGAACGAGTAGAAGAGTTTGACCACCCCCACGAGGTATGTACTTTTCTCCCGTTATATTTACATTGAGGACAATGTGTGTTTTAAGTTTGGGGGGAAAGTTTTTCTTGTCTTGCGGGGTGTGTTTTATTTTTACATAAATCGGATAGTTTAATTTCATTTTTCTTTGTGTGGTTTCTAGTAGAATTTATGCTCAATTGCCAATGATCCACTTATGATAGCCAATGATATTAAAATCTTCAATCATAGATAGTGAAAATAGACCCATGTGCTACCTTGTGTGAAAGAAGTTTAGTGAGCTAGGTTGTTGCCAAAACTAGACCTAAATTTTGTATGTCTCAAAGCTTAGGAAACCTTGAGGAGTAGTCTAGCCAATCGTTTAAAAGAAAACACCAAACACACTAGAACCATCTCCGATCTCTATTCGAAGCGAACTTTAGTGCACATTGATCTAGTGATGATGATTTAGACATTAGGTATAGCCCGTCAAGCCAAAAAGCAAACCCATGTTTGTTTATCTTTTAGAACCCACTCACAAAAGGTTAAACACTATTTATTCTCGATACTTAGTCAGAAAAAGCCGAGCCGATGATTTGAAAATCCCACAAAGAACCCCATTGACTTTAGCGACTCTTGAGTGACATGAGTGAATTCTTTCTATTTTATGACATGTTCTCCGACTAGTCTCTATGTGTTTTATAGTCCATTAGACACCACGCCAGTGATTAGTTATTTTTAATTTTATTGTTATATAGCGAAAAAAAAAAAAAGAAAAAAAAAATATATCTGAAAAAAAAAGTGTTTATTTTTATGTTGGCGTGGTGTTCTATGTTTTTGTTTTAGAGACTTATCGTTTGTTTTTGTTGAGTTGAAGTTTGGGGGGGGGGGGGACACAGGAAATAAAAAGACTAAGTAAAACGTTCTCGTTGGGTGAAATTTGATGCCAAGAACGTAGGGATGGGTGAGTGATTAAACTTCATGTTAGGGTTGTATTTTTGGGTGAGATTCGAGTCGCTAAAGTTAATGTTTGAGCCACTAAAATTTCCTTTCCATACCTTTGACCTTACCTTGAACATTACAAGCCTTTTAAGACCTAATTGACGAGCTAGAAATGAGGTGTGCAGATTAGTAGAGAGAATAGAGAATAGGGGGCATATGGTTGTGTCAAATTGAAACTAATTCCTATTCATTTTCGATTTTGTGTTCTCTTGATGGCGGTTGAAAGACTATGAGACTAGGATTCCGAAAGTTCACTAGATGGTAAGCATTGTAAAACAGGTCTAAGGTGACATGAGCCCACAAGATTGCTTTCACATTTAGTAGTCGGTTTAAAACTTGAAAATGTGGGTTTTCATGTCTATATAAATTTGAGTTGAGGCATTGACAAGTGTTTGAGGCAAAATTTTTTAGCATTAGAATTCTATCCACATAGTTTCCTCTTTCTTTCTTTTTGATTTGTGTGTGTCTCATTTTCTTTTGTTACTTGAGGACAAGTCACGGTTTAAGTTAGGGGGGATTTGATAGGTGCGTTAATCACGCGTAAACTCCTATCTCCCGAGCTTCAAACCAACGAGTCCTCAAGGATTTTAATTACCTCTAGAGTGTTTTTGATGGATTTTCAGGTCTATATGCGTTTTACTAGTGTTTGGGGTCACAATATGGAAAAATAAGCTAATCGGAGTCAAAACGGAGCAAAAATGAAGAAAAGAAGCGAAGAAAACATTGTTTTCCAACTCCACGCACCGCGAGGTCCATTTCGCGCGTCGCGCGGAGTAGGAAATCTGCAGCAAAAGCTACAGAGTCTTACGCGCGAACCACGCGGAAGCGAAAAGAAGGACCGCGCGGCGCGCGGTCGTCCTGACAGACTTCGTTGTCTTCATTTTTTTAGCGATTCTCAGCCATTGGATGAGATTTGAAGGCTTAGATTGCTCCAAAAATAAGCCCATTCAACCTTAAAAAGACCAATGTTCTCAGAAGAAGGCATGCATGGAAGGAGATTTTGTAGAATCTATCAAGAACATCTTTTCATTTTCTTAGTTTTTCATTATTTTTCCTAAATTTTCCAGACTTGTTCATACTTTGTGGCTCCAATTTGAAGAGAAGGAGAGAGCTGCAGAGTTCTACCATTGCTGCAATCCTAATCAAACTGTTCTATTCTCTAAACTCTTATTTTTTTTAATTCAAGTTCTCCATATGTTTATGATGTTTCTTGATGTGTTGTTCTTGTGTTCATCTTTAAGTATTTTTATTGTCATAGATATTAATATGAACTAGTCTCATGTAGGGCTATGGTGTAGCGGGTTCATTACGATGTAGGATTCATGGTATTAGAATTGTTAGGTTGTTGTTTTTCTCATCACTTTTACTTAATCCACAACTATGCTTAATGCTTGTATGAATGTCATGAACTCATTCTTGTTTTATGTTCAATTCTAATGCTTGAGAAAGATTAGGTTGTTGTGTTTTTGTTAGGGCGGCGCAAAAAAACCGTAAAAACCGTAAACCGGACCGGACCGGTGATTTTTAGACCGCCGGTCTGGTTTAAAACGGTTTTTTGTTTTTCCGGTCCGGTCCGGTCCGGTTTACTCAATGCAACCGGTCCGGTCCGGTTTTTTTTTTTTAAAAACCGTTAAACCGGACCGGACCGGTTTATTTATAAAAAAAAATAAATTAATGTCCAATTAGCCAAATTAGACATTTGTGCATGTATTTAACTCCCATATATGACTATATATTTGTGTTTTGTTGGAAAATTAATGGTTTTTATTTTTTTTAATTATGTAAAACGGTTCAAAACGGTCCAACGGTCCAAAACGGTCCGGTCCGGTCTAAACGGTCCAAACGGTTCAAAACGGTCCGGTCCGGTCTAGATGATTTAAAACGGTCCGGTCCGGTCCGGTTTTTACAGTTTTTTGGTCCAGTCCGTTTTGAGTTTTTTTGAACCGTTTTGAACGGTCCGGTCCGGTTTTTTGGCCGGTTTTGGACCGGACCGGACCGTGCACAGGCCTAGTTTTTGTGTGGATTACTAGAATACATTCCTAGGCTATATATAGCTAGGTTGTTTTAGACTCGTGAGAATACTCTTGTTTTTAATGCTAGCCGTGCTTGTTAGGAGTTGAGATCGAAAGATGATATTTCGGTATCGATTTAGGTGGTTAGATGCTTGAGAGAGATCTATCAAGTCTATTAAAGTGAGTATGAGTAGTGAAAAGTGTGAATCTCAATAGCTTGTTTCTTTTCTTAACTCAGCGAATCCAAGTTGTTTTGTGAACCCGTGAACCATAGTCCTTCCCTTTATCCAATAGAAATTTTGTGCATTTAGTTGTTTACTTTTGTGACATGTTATTGAATTTTTTGTGACAACGATTCTATCAACTATATTTAGTTCTATATTAGCTTGTGATTATCGGATTCCTTATTTAGCTAATCCTCGAGGGATCGACTCGTTCTTACGATTTATTACTATTGCAACCACGTGCACTTGCGTGTGCGAGAAAATTCGCAACAAAGACTCAATATACTTTTAGTATTTTAATTATCCTAGCATTCCATTAATCTAAGTGATCCACTCGAGTTTACTAAGTCATATTAAAAACTCAAGAGTGTTACTAAATTACCCTTCAAAAATAATTAAGTTTCGATATAGTTTAGTGATTAGGTTTTCGTGACAACTAGTCTCGTTTAACCTAATAGCATCCCTTCACGGATGAGCTTCCAGTAGGGAGAGAAGACATTGTCTTTTAATAACCTCCCCGCTTAGCCTCTTATCGGCTTGGTCACAAATCTCTCCGATCCGTTCAACTCATTCATTAAAACTATCCTAATTCGATTAGATGTTTTACATATGAATTAAAAAAACCCACAAGCAAGCAACCCACGATACAATATCCAAGCAAGCAAGCATACATAGGCAAAGCAATTAAATAAACAAGCAAGCATGGTTTGTTTCGGTTTTGATTGTATTCTATTTGACCCTATATAAAAAAAAAACAAGATGAGCCCAATACTATTGGCCCATGGATTCTTATTTGGGCCCATATCTATGTCCCAAGGAAAAATAAATCAATTCAAATTATTTATTTTCCTTTTAGCTTGATTTTTTTTTAAAATTCAGTGGGCCACGTGGGCCCACTGGGCATCCGGGCCTCGGGCCCGGACAGAATCCACTCGGCCCAGCCTGCCAAGCTGGTCCAAGCCTTGCACGGCTAGGCCTGCCCTAGAGGCAGGCCGCGGGACTGAAGACCACGGCTAGGACTGCCGTGGCTGGGTGGTTCCAGCGCTGGAGCGGGGTTGCAAGGCAGCTCCCCCGCTGGACTGCTTGGCCACGGCTCAGTCGCATGGAGACGCGTTGCATGGGTGCAGCGGCTTCTTCGGTCGGTTGTAGTCGTGACGTCTCGTCGATCGTCGTGATCACGTCGGGATTACAACAAGAATAATGTACATGAAAAAATAAATTACATAAAACTTATACTCGCCAAAATTTGTGGTGTACATAAAATCTAGAAAGCGAGAATCAAATATTCTATAATCAAACCCGAAAACAATTCGCATATACAATTATCGAATTGAATGAAAAACATAATCAAATATAATTTCATTCAAACCATTATTTAAATGCATGAACGGATCAAACAAACAAGTAAATCAACTAGCTCTGATACCACTTGTTGGTGATTAGTTCACCTTAATAACCGTGCAGAAAAAATAATTATGCTACTCGAAAGCTAATTAAGATGGTCATTAAACAAGAATCTAGATTTAATTGTGTGTACTATAAAAGTATGAGAGCGAGCATGCAACTGATAAAAAATTAGATTAAGTTCTAGTGACACTTACTCGTTGGGCTCACGAACTGAATCTTCAAGCTTTGACAAATCCGTCTCCAGTCTTTATTAGACTACTTCGTCGTGTTGTTTCTGAAACTTCGGGATCAGCTTCAAGCCGTTGTTGATGACACCGTAGTCTTCCGAAACGTAATCTCCGAGACGAATAGGAAATATGAGTGGGCACAATCTTTATCTAACTACGACCTCAAACAGTGAATTCAGGTCGCACCGTGTTTATGGGATTGGAATCACGGAGTTCCGAGGGCAAAGGAGAGAAAGAAATTTACGTCCACCACAGAGAGTGAATGGACAAAAATTCTAAAGCAATTAGGTACATTATTTCTCTTCCCTTGAACCTCTATTTATAGTAGTGGAATGGAGAGGTTTTAGGAAACCCTAGTCTCCAATTAAAGATCAACTGTTAGATCTTTATTTAAATTCATACTTTCTCTCTTAACCCTTAGATCATAATCTAAGATATATTATTCCATAATATCTTCCTTTAAATAAGGAATCTATTTAAAAAAGCAATATCTTATTCCCTTTTAAATAGTGAGATAATATCAAATCCAATATTATCTCATAGATATTAGGTGTTGTCAGTCCGTCTCGGACCGACGGGGACTAAGGCGTCACTTCGACCCACGCGACCGGTGCAAGGCCTCAGGCGGCGAAACCTTGCCTCGGCCTTTGGCCGGCCCAAACCAATGGCCGGGCCAAGGGTCAGCCGGCCAGCGGCCGGCCGTATGCTTGACCGGCCTATCGCCGGCCCAAAGGTCAGTCGGCCAATGGCCGGCCATATGCTCAGCCGGCCCATGGCCGACCGAAAGGTCAGCCGGCCATGTCCAAGGCCGGCCCTCCTCCAAGGCCGGCACTCCAAGGCCGGCCCTCCTCCAAGGCCGGCGCTCCAAGGCCGGCCCTCCTCCAAGGCCGGCACTCCTCCAAGGCCGGCACTCCAAGGCCGGCCCTCCTCCAAGGCCGGCGCTCCAAGGCCGGCCATCCTCCAAGACCGGCTCTCCAAGGCCGGCGCTCGGCCAAGGGGTTCCCCAAACACCCCTTGGCCGCCTATAAATATGAGGGTCTCTCCCTTGACCCAGGTAATCCATTCTTGAGTACTGAAACGCTGTCGAACTCGTACATCGCTCGTTTCTCTCAAGTCTCGGCCTCTAAACACCCCTAAAACTTCTATACTCCACCTCAATCCCACTAATGTTGAGCGTCGGAGAGGTAAACAGGGGCACCCCCCCTGTTTCCCCTTTGTAGTTCACAATCTCTTGCTTGCTTTTCAGGTATCGAGATGAGGTGAGCTTCACCCACAGCTAAGGGACGACTTGGGATACCACGTCCGACACGCTCGAGCCGGAGTGAGACCACTTAGTCCGGCCTTGGGTCTAACCACTCTGGGCTCCTAAATAGTTGTCCAAAAATCAGCGACAACATTAGGAATTTAAATATAGAGAGAATAAAGGCAAATATCTTATTTCCTTTTAAATATTATCCTCTCTTTATTTAAATCATGAAAGAGAAAAGTTGGGCGTTTTCCCAATACACCCAATATGGGTATTTCGAATTTCATGTGCCCATGAGCAAAGGATTTCGTTTTTGGGCATTTTCCAAATATACCCACTATGGGTATGAACAAATTAATTGCTTCTCCATGGGCTAATGAATTCCGAATTTTGCAATGTTCATAAGGCCCAATTCAAAATTCAATTAATTATTTACCTTATCCAACAACAAATAGTTAATTCCACTATAAATAGTTAATTCGACAAATAAACAAATTTCCGAATGTATGCTGCTAATCATATTACAACATGTGAGATTATAATAAAAGCATTATTATTAGAAAGTTCATATTCGTCTTTATCGAAGCCGAATCGGGGACTATGGACCCAGTAGTTGAAGCTTAACGAATCCGATCAAAAAGACGATATAGTCATTTCTCTTTTTCGATCGATTCATCTAATCTTAGTCAATACTCCACCGTGTATGCTATGACTGAACTCTCCTTTAATACTGGAATTATATTTACTCATCGTGATGAGTGTCCACTGATATAGTCAGTACGTGATTAAGATCCTTCAGGTTCAACCCGTATCGAGAAGAGGTCAATTATTCCGTTATACCTTTCTCATACATATGCGCCCTAAGCATTGTTGCTTCCCCAGCGAAAGATTCTCTCGAATGTTACTTACTTCGAGAGTGCGCGCAATCTATCGGTTCTGGAATCAACCCTTAGGTGAGAGAACGTTTACCTTCTCTCAGGAAGGCTGGATTCCGTATTTGTGAAACACTTCCCTTCTGCGATCAAGTCCCGAGTTCCCAAAACATCTGTTTATGTAACCTCAATTGGCCTTTAACGTGATGAATCAAAGAACTAAGTAACAAGACCTAGAAGTCCATGAACACTTCAAAATTTAGACCAAGACTCACTATGACCATCATAGTGACCCTGGTTGGTGCGTCATAACGGTCTTTACACGACACATCCATAACCAAGGTCTGTCCGGATCGTACACTTACCACAAGTGTAGAATACTCCCACTAAGTGATCAACCTTCACTTGTGTTCCACATATGTGACTTCGGATACAGCTACTCAGGCTTGTATCAATCATCCACCTGGTTTTAGTTCACCGTCCGAACTTAGGTGCCCAACACGTGACTCGGTTTAATACGGAGACTAAGGATTGATGAATTTTTGTTGTAACTATTTACAATAGTAGACAACACTTTCAATTCAAATAGATTATAAATGTCGAAACTTTATTTTATTAATATTTCAGCGAAAATTACAAATAAATCTTCTCATGGGCAAGAATTCCTAACAACATCTTCATAACTTAGTACTTCACCAATAGGTCTTGTCTATATTACATAGTGAATCTAGATCTCTGACTTTCTCAAATGAGAGTACGTAAGCTATGAAATGACATGTCTCATTTTAGGATTGAGGTAAGCACGATGCAATTCATACATAGTGACTTCGAGACATAAGAAGTTCAATGGTTTGTTCTCATTCTGTCTCTAGAAGTGCACTAATCAATTCAGAAGATACCTAGGAAGAACTATAGAGTCTCCAACTCTCAATGTCCCATAACCAGACATCACAGATTCTCCTAACAATTATACTGAGATCAATAGCCCTTTGATCCTTAGATTGTAAATATACGGTTTTAAGCAAACCATGAAGTGTTTGTTCATGCAAATCTATTATTGACTCTTCATTTGTTGTTAGGTTTTTTTAAGGACTAAAGACTATAGTTTATCATAAAGCTTCAAATAGACAAGGAAGAATGAATGAACGTTTCAACTTTTATTAAATATTCAGCAATTACAAGCAAGAGTCTTCGTGAGACTTTATTACATTAAATTTAAATAATTAGAGACTACTACTCTTCTTGTAGGCACCATTGACAACAAACTTCCACTTGACTCAAAGAAGATGTGAGTAGTCTTTCATGCCTAATCCCTCCCGATGCTGGTCGAAGACCTTGTTGGCTAGGGCCTTGGTGAATGAATCTTCCAGGTTGTCCACCGTTGAGATCTTCTTCACCACCATGTCTCCGCGCTGCACGATCTCTCGAATCAAATGGTATTTCCTCTCAATATGCTTAGAGCGCTTATGGCTTCGAGGTTCCTTTGAGTTAGCGACAGCCCCACTGTTATCAAAATAAAGAGTCATGGGCTCGTCGAGGTTTGGAACGACTTCCAAATACTTAAGGAATTTTCTAAGCCATACAGCCTCTTTGGATGCTTCACAAGCAGCCACATATTCTTCTTCCATTGTGGAGTCAGCAATGCAAGATTGCTTGATACTCCTCCAAACCACAGATCCACCATTTAGGATTAACACAGATCCTGAAGTGGATTTCGTGGAATCCTTATCCGCTTGAAAATCGAAGTCGGTATATCCCTTCATAGCCAGGTCGGTACCTCAATATGTAAGCATCAAGTTCCTAGTTCTCCGAAGATACTTAAAAACATGCTTAACAACAATCCAGTGCTCGGGTCCAGGGTTGAATTGGAAATGGCTAACTACGCCAACTGCGAAGCAGATATCAGGTCTAGTGCAAAGCATAACATACATGAGACTTCCTACGGCTGAGGCGTAAGGAATTTTTCTCATGTCTTTAATCTCTTGTGCAGTCTTGGGAGGTTGGTCCTTAGAGAGTGAGACTCCATGCCTAAAGGGTGTTTGGCCCTTCTTGGAGTCTTGCATCGAGAAAAGATCCATCACCTTATCAATATAAGATGCTTGAGAGATTGACAAAGTCCGGTTTTTCCGATCTCGAAAGATTTGGATACCCATAATGTACGCGGCTTCTCCTAGATCCTTCATATCGAATGGCTTTGCTAGCCAGATCTTAACCTCGGATAATTTACCCACATCATTACCAATGAGTAATATTCCATGACCTGGATGCTTGCTTTAATCCATAAATGGACTTAAGCAACTCACAAACCTTGGTCTCTTGACCTTCTTCCACGAAACCGTCTGGTTGAGCCATATAAATGCGCTCGTCAAGATTGTCATTCAGGAAGGCAGTCTTAACATCCATTTGCCAGATCTCATAGTCGAGAGCAACAACTATGGATATAAGTATGCAGATGGATTTAAGCATCGCGACTGGCGAGAAGGTATCATCATAGTCAATACCTTCCTTTTAGGTATAACCCTTAGCCACTAGTCGTGCTTTGAACGTCTAGACGTTCCCATCCGGACCCATTTTCTTCTTGTATATACACTTACACCCTACGGGTTTAATCCCTTCGAGAAGGTCCACAAGTTTCCAGACATTGTTGACATACATCGAGAGAATTTCAACTTTCATGGTGTCAAGCCAAAGGTTTGATTCAGAACCAGCCATTGCATGGCTGTAAGAAACAGGGTCATCCATGTCAGAGACGGCTACGAGAGTATCTCCGTTAGACATGTACCTGTCAGGCTTTTGAGAAACCCTCCCACTACGTCGAAGTACTACTTGACAAGATTCGGATGAGTTAGGTTGTGGTTCAGTTGGGGTAAGAATAGTTCTTACAGATGAGGTAGAAGCATCCTCACCCAACTTTTCTTCAAGCAAAATTTTGCTTCTAGGTTTTACATCTTTCATAAAGTCCTCCTCAAGGAAACGATCATTCGTGCTAACGAAAGTCTTGTCGTCCTCAGGACTATAGAATGTGAAACCTTTAGTTTCCTTCGGATATCCAACAAACAGACACAATTCTGACCTACCAGCCAACTTGCTAGTCTTTTGCCTTAGCACATGTGCAGGGCAACCCCAAATTCTGATGCGGCCAAGATTTACTTTACAGCCAGTCCATCGTTCAGAAGGAGTACCAGGAACCGTTTTGGATGGAACGTGGTTTAGAATGTAAGCGGCTGTTTCGAGGGCATATCCCCAAAAGGAAAGAGGGAGTGATGAGTAACTCATCATCAATCTAACCATCTCTATTAGAATTCGGTTCCTTCTCTCTGACACTCCATTTTGTTGAGGTGTACCAGGTGCTGTAAGTTGAGAAGCGATACCTTCTTCTTTAAGAAAGTCATCGAACTCTCCAGACATATGCTCACCACCTCGATCAGATCGAAGGGTTTTGATCTGTTTGGCAGTTTGCTTTTCCACTAAAGCCCGGAAGACCTTAAATACGTCAAAGGTCTCGGATTTGTGTTTTCGAAAATAGACAAAACCATATCTTGAGTAATCATCGGTGAAGGTAACAAAGTATTCGTATCCTCCCCGTGCATGTGTATTGAGTGGACGACATACATCAAAATGTACGAGTTCCAACAACTCAGTGGCTCTTCGACCCTAAGCTGAGAAAGGTCGCTTAGTCGGTTTGCCTTCTATACAAGATTCACAAGTAGGTAATGAACCTATTGCAGCGGCTTGGAGTGGACCGCCCCTCACAAGTCTCTTAATCATGTCTAGACTAATATGACCAAGTCTTAAGTGCCAGAGTTATGTTGATTTTATTAGATCGGAGGAATCAAAAAGTTTGATCCTCTTTGGCTCCCTAACTAGATCATTATCTATTTTAGTGTCTAAAAGCGAAGGTTGCGTGGGATAAATGTAAAAGAGAGCATTCTTCATACATGCATCAGTGACGAAAGAATTATTGGAAAGAGAAATTCGAATTTCATTCTTAATAAACTTTAAACAATAATCTTGCTCATAAAGACGAGCAACATATATCAAGTTCTTCCCAAAGGAAGGAACAAAATAAACATTATTCAAATTTAAAGTTCGATCTTCAAAAGATAGTGTCACTGATCCCACGGCCTTTGTTGACACCGAGCTCTCATCACCCCACCTGAAGGAGAAGTCACCTTCCTCTAAGCTTTTGGTTTTCTTGAAACCAGTCAAGGAACAACAAATATGAGTAGCAGCGGAGTTATGAATCCACGTTGATACATTATCAGCTACTAAGCATGCTTCGGTAATAAGTACATTACCATTTTCCTTTGCTTTAAGGTAGGCTGGACAGTTCTTCTTCTCGGCCTTGTGAGGTCTCTTCTTAGATCCAAAGGTGGAGGCTTTATGCTCAGTAGCATGTGCCTCTCCTTGGTTCCTCTTTCTCTTAGTGAGACCTTCAGCAGTGTAAAGCTCCTTCGTTAGCTCGGTAACAGTGTACTCTAACTTATTCATGGAGTAGTTCAGCTTGAAGGTATCAAAAGATTCGGGGAGAGTTTCCAAGATCATATCTATTTTGGTCTCCCCGTCAATCTCAGATCCTAGGATTTCCATCTATTCAGGTAACTAATGATCAGCATCATATGGTCCCTGACAGGAGTCCTAGCCTTCATGCGACAGTTCATAAACTGTCTGACTGCTTGCTGTCTGGCCTGACGCCCTTGCCCTCCAAACATCTAATGGAGATTGTAGAGCATGCCGGTGGCCACTTCTATGTCACGATATTGCCGTTGCATCAAATTGTTCATCGATGCTAGATATAGCACCTCGCAATTGTCGGGGATGATTCCCCATATAACCATATTAATGCGGAAAAGTAATTAATTACGCTAATCATGAGCTAATTAATTCAATGATTATATGACAAGATCTAGATTTACGTTAATTAAAAATTATACGAGAGCATATATGTCAAGCAACCGAAATAACAGTAAACAAGTCCTTACATTGATTTTCGGTTCACGAACTGAAAGCTTTCACAATCCGTCTTCGTCTTGAACGTACAAGCCTCCACACGATCAAATAAGGGACTCTACTTCAAGGACTCGATGTGATGACACCTTAGTCTTCCGAAACGTAATCTCCGAGACGAATAAGAAAGATGCGTGGGCACAATCTTTATCTCACTAGATCACGAAACTAGGTGTTTCGAGATCTCTCTCTTATTTTACTAAGAATGGAAACGAATTTCCAAGGGGAGGTTGAGGCAGATGCACGGCCAAGGAGAGGCTAGGATGCACGAAATTTTCACCAAATAATTGCTTATTTTTGCCTTCTCATGAACCCCTATTTATAGTAGTAAAAAGAGATATTCATGGAATCTTCCAGAATATTTTATTTCCTTTTAATGTGTTCACACTAGTGGATTAAATCTAGGCCATTGGATCTCAACAAGTGAATCCTACTTTTTCTCTCATCCATCAGATCAATATCTATGGGATATTATTCTCTATTTAAATAGAGAATATTTTATTTAGTGAGAGAATAAAGGGGAATATATTATTTCCCTTTAAATATATTCTCATATATTCTCCTAAATACTTTCCTTTAAATAAGGAGAAAATATAGGACAATATCTTATATTATTCTCTCTCCTTTATTTAAACAACTAAAGAGAAAATATTGGTAAATACCAATATTGAAAAAAGTCGAATTTTAGGCACACGGCCAAGGGGGATTTGCGCAACTCCTATGCCGAAATTCCCAAATCCGATTTTCATATTTTGTGCAAGGCCCAATTGCTTAAAACCCAATTAATCATTATTTACTTGGTCCAACAATAAACAAATAATTAATAATTGTTTATTTACTTGATCAAACAATAAATAAACAATTCTACCATAAATATTTTTTTAATTCTGCGAATACCCGTTTTCCAGAATTAATGTTGTCAATCACAATTACAGCAAGTGAGATTAATAATGATAAACATTATTATACGAAAGTTCTTATCCGCCTTTATCAGAGCCGAATCGGGGACTATGGACCTAGTAATAGAAGCTTAACAAATCCGATGAAAAAGACGAAATAGTCCTTTCTCTTTTTCCATCGATTCGTTTAATCTTGGTCAAATACTACACCTTGTAATCCAAGACTTAACTCTCCTTTACACTAGAATTATATTTACTCATCGTGACGAGTGTCCACTGATATAGTCAGTTTGTGATCAAGATCCTCCACGTTCAACCCGTGTCAAGAGAAGTCAATTTTTCTGTTATACTTCTCTTGATACATATCAGTCGTAAGCATTGTTGCTTCCCCAGCGAAAGATTCTTTTGAACGTTACTTACTTCGAAAGTGCGCGCAATCTATCGGTTCTGGAATCAAACCTTAGGTGAGAGAACATTAACCTTCTTTCAGGAAGGCTGGATTCCGTATCTGTAAATCATTTCCCACTCGAATTATGCTCTGAGAAAACTCCCAAGACATAAGCTGTGATTAGCATGAATAGCCTTTTAGCGAATGAGTCAAAGAGCTCAGTAACATAACCCAGTGTCCATGATCACTTCAGGATTTAGATCAAGTCTCACTGTGACCATCATAATGGCCTCGGTTAGTGTGTCGTAACGGTCCTTAAACGACACATCTACACCAAGACATGTCCGGGTCGTACACTTACCACAAGTGTAGAATGCTCCCACACAGTGATCAGCATTCACCTATGTGTTCCACATATATGACTTTAGATATAGTTTTCCAGGCGTATATCAGTCATCGACCATGTTTTAGCACACCGCCCGAACTCAGGTGTCCAGCACGTGACTCAGTTAGATACGGAGGCTATGGAATAATGAATGTTTAATAAATCTCATTAAATAAGAAATAACGCTTTCAATTCAAATAGATAATAAATGTCAAACTTTATTTTATTAATAATTTCAACGAGAATTTACATAAGTATCTTCTCGTGGGCAAGAATTCCTAACAATCTCCCACTTTGACCTAGAGAAGATATGGCATGTATCTAAGGCCCATTCCTTCCACGTGTTTCACGAACACATGTTCGGATAGTCCCTTTGTCATTGGATCCGCAATGTTGTCCAACGTCGAGATCTTCATGACTGCCACGTCTCCTCTTCGAACTATTTCTCTTATAAGGTGGTATTTTCGTTCTATATGCTTTCCTCTCTTATGGCTGCGAGGTTCCTTCGAGTTTGCGATGGCTCCAGTGTTATCACAGTGGAGTTGCACAGGCTCGTTCATTTTAGGAACTACCTCTAGTTCGGCTAAGAAATTCTTAAGCCAAACAGCCTCTTTTGCTGCCTTGGAAGCTGCAATATATTCAGCTTCCATAGTAGAGTCTGCGATACTATATTGCTTAATGCTTCTCCAGACAATCGCTCCTCCATTGAGAGTGAACACTGATCCAGACGTTGACTTCAACATGTCACGGTTTGCCTGAAAATCAGAGTCAGTGTATCCTTGTATCACCAAGTCATTACTTGTGTATATAAGCATCATGTCTCTAGTTCTCTTAAGATATTTTAGGATATGCTTAATGTTGTCAATGGTGCCCACAAGAAGAGTTGTAATCTTTATATTGTACATTTGATGTAATAAAGTCTCATGAAGACTCTTGCTTGTAATTGCTTATTTATTAATAAAAAGTTGAAATGTTCATTCATTCTTCCTTGTCTGTTTGAAGCTTTATGATAAAACATTAGTCTTTAGTCCATAAACAAACTAAACAACTTACGAAGAGACAAATGTAGACTTGCATGAACAAACTCTTCGTAGTTTGCTTAAAATGATATATTCGCAATCTAAGGGTCAAAGGACTATTGACCTCAGTATGATTGTTAGAAGAATCTATGATGTCTGGTTATGAGGCATTGAGATTTGCAGACTCTATAGTTCTTCTAGGTATCTTTCGAAGGTACTGAATTGACCAGTGCACTTCTAGATACAAGATAAGAACAAACCATTTAACCTCTTATGTCTCGAAGTCACTACGTATGAATTGCATCGTGCTTACCTTAATCCTGAAATGAGACATGCCATTTCACAGCTTACGTATTCTCATTTGAGAAAGTCAGAGTTCGGACTCACTATGTGATTCCGAACAGGGCCTATTGGTGAAGTACTAAGTTGTGAGAATGTCATGAGTAACTTTGTGAAGTTCTCATAGATATGGAATTCATGAACAAGATTGCTGAAATGCAATGTATATCACCTCATGCTTTGTTCCTTGGAGTGTGAATAAAGGAACTGGCCAGTGTCCAAATTGTGTCCTGACTCTTTTGGATGAAACAATGTGACTTGTTAGCTCCTCGTCAATACATTGTTTCTAACTTATTCACAAGCGACAAAGGAGTTGAGGAAATAACAGCTAGAAGGGTAAAATGGTAATTTTGTAAATCCCAACTAGATGATGATATTCATGAAGGGTAAACACTGATAATATTCTGTGGATCCACTCATTACAATTAGGTCGAATTCTTGAGTAGAAAATAAATTCATTTGAACCGAGAGATTTTCAGTGTCAACTATTTAGTGGAGTCAGTTGACATTAAGCTAAACTTGAAAAAAGTTTTGTGAACTTTTGAGTCCAAGTGTTTAGCTCAAGCTTTGTTCATTTGGATCCATGAGGTCACTATCACGAATCACATCGAATAGGAATAGTTAAACTGGAAGCTAAGTCAAAACAAGAACGAAAATTGTCAAAATGGTATTTTTATCTTTTGAGACATAGCATGAAATGAATGTCAATAAATTTTTTGACAAGGTCATTTAATGACTTAATGTCACTCGGCCAAATTAGATTAATTGGGCCTTGTTGATTAATTTCATTTCATAAGAATTTTATTGAAAATTCTTAATGGGCCTTTGTCATGTCGTCATGAACAAATTAAGTAGCTTCTAGAAGCTCCTTCTAGAGTGATGTTGGGCGCC